>NW_006921590.1:29540521-29546688 GCF_000298275.1 Orycteropus afer afer
GCTGGTGGGTTTGAACTGTATACAGTAGAGTGGCTGGTGGGTTTGAACTGTATACAGTAGTATACATTAGTATACAGTATATACATACAGTAGTAATTTATATATTAATATATAATAATATATACCATATATAATATTATATATATATATATATTAGTATATATAGAGAGTTTGGGGTTGGTTTCCTTTGCTTTGTTTAATGGGTAAGGATTCCAGGAGCATATGCATCAGCCTTGGGGCTTAATTTCCTTGCCAACTCTTTCCAGAAATCCACATTTATCTTTTCTTATCATAGTTCTATATCTTAGAACTACAGCCCCTTCTGTTGAATAAACTGATTAAGGAATAGAATATCCATCTAAAAAGTAACTTAATATAGTTCAACCCATCATGATTCAAGAGAGAAGACCGATAATCAGAGCAGAGGATTTGTCACTGACCACAAGGGGCTATGAGGCGGAGCTGGGCCTGAGCTCAAGTCTCCTGGCTCTCTCCACTGCACTGCGTAACATCTCTCTCTTTGGAAAGCCAGAGAGCCCACATGGAAGCAACCTAACCCCTCCCTCCTTTCAGATGGAAAACATGTCATCAAGCTCTTTTTCAACTGGCTTTTTTTTTGGATTGATTTCTGTTGATTATAAAAGCCAGATGTTCCTAATAAAGCTAAGTTTTTCAGATGCCTTTGAGCATCTGACTAAATACACAAAGTTATTTTAACAGAAAGCAGCATGTTAGGCTGAATTTACTTCAGAACATGAGTATTGCATTGAGTGAGTGCCTGCTGTAGGCAAGCACAGTCCTAACTCTTTGTTACTGTCATTTCTCCCCAAAACCCTGCTAAGATTGCATCTTATCCCCATTTTACAGATGAGGAAACAAAGCCTTGAGAGCATAAGTCATTTTACCATGGTCACTCAGCTAATAATCATGGTATAGGAATGTGAAACCCAAAACTATCCTGTTTCAAAGGCCAGGTTCTTTCCCATGAACCACTGCCTGCCCGCTAATCCTGTTGTGCCGTTAGGGATTCTCCTCATCCATGGCTTCTCTGACTCATGTGTTTCTTTTCAGCTAATGGAGAAACATCCTCTTTTCACAATGACAATGCTGCCTTCCTTACCAAGTGACCAGTGAAGTTGCTTGAGGAGCTTCACCTGGAACCTCAGTCCTTGCCTGATTCCTTTGTTGATTCAGCTTGAGCTTAAAAAAAAAAAAAAAAAAACTTCCTGGAAGTGCAGAGGGTCCTTCTGCCTTAATTGAAATAGCCTGTAGTTTGAGCAACCTCTCATCTCTCCCCAAATAAATACTTTGCATGCAGCTTCCAGTCTGCCCACCTTGTTCAAGTCATTACTGAATCTAGATGAGTCTTGCTTTCCCTAGCTGGCCTTTGCTGGAGAAGCCATCTTTAGAGGTTTCTAGAAGAGGCCTTGAGTGTGATGATCTGCCTCACCATCCCAGGGTCAGCTGTTCTTGGTTTATGGACATAAAAATGTGCTGCTTGGGCAAGAGTTATGGTGGTGGCATTTTTCCACAGTTTGGGGCAAAAACAACACTCTTGTCAGAAAGTAGATTAGCCTGGTGCTTTGCTGCATGCGCCATAATGACAGGCATCCCAGAGCGTTCAGACCTCCTCAATGTACTCTGCATGCATGTTTATGTGCACACATCCACCCACACACACACACACACATCTCACTTGCTATTGGCAAAATACTTCCCAATCAGTTTAAAGGAGACTTCAGTTCAAGCCCATGGTGGATGAATTAGGTTGTGGTTGCTCACTTCACTGTGTAGCCTCAAAATTTTCTTCCAGGGTCCTTCCCGCAGCCCTCTCAAGTTCTGGGCCAGCCAAATATAGTTCGTGCATCTGCCACCTCCCCTGCTTTTTGATTAAAACTGAAACAACCACCTGTGTCCTACCATAGGCTCTCAGTGCCTCCAAACCTAGAAGGGAGAAAAAAAAGAAAGAAAAAGGCCCAGCATAAATGTCTTAATTCTTCTCTCCAGCTTCTATCTGTCCACCTGTCACACAGTAGGACAGACCAAAATATCCATGAAGAGTCTTTGTCCTCATGAGATGCTAATCCAGACAAGGAGGTGGTGTGTGCAATAACTGCACATTCAAGGACCTGCACACCTGGGTCTCCAAATAGCCAAGTCTGACACAAACAAAAGAAACTTTGTTTACCTCTAAGAAAGCTTAAAAGAGAAGCAAGGCAAGAAATGGGGTCTTTTGGTTGAAATTGCTTCAAATGGTTTTCCTTTGTTGGCCTGCAGGATCAAAGAAATTATATTACTAAAACACATGGACAGAGCAGCTATTTACAATTTGCATGACACCTTTACATAATTCAGTTTGTTGTCTGAGGCATGGAAATAGGCAAGACGCTACCACATGCTGCGTTTCAGCACAGGCACCACTCTCCTCCATGGCGGCACACTATGGGGCAGCCCATAATTGAACCACCAGGGGACAAGTGCATCATCACACAGAGTGTGCGGCTGGCCTGGCTACGTTGGATGCACCATACACTGAGATTTGCTTTTTCTTTCTTTCTCATTACCATTGATTTTTCACCCTCCAGCCAACACTTAAATCCCTAACTGAAACACAGCTGGCAGCTTGAAAGGTGAGTGTAGCCAAAAGGTCGGCCATCTGAAGGGTGTTCTTCTGTGCCTGAATGGTAATGAACAGAGGCAGATTACCCGGTAAGCAAGGTAAGCACAGGCTTACTTGAATGTGAAACTGTTCACTAAAGACTAGTAAGTTAGTACAGGTAAGTCCATGCTTACCTTGCTTACTGGCTACTCCATCCTTGTCAGGGGTTGTAAATTTGAAAAGAGGCTTTGATTCTGTAGGAAGGTGCTGTGTGGGATTGGGAGAGAGACAGATGCTAGCTATACCCAGAAGCAGAATCTTTGATGTGGTGAAAGAAATAAATAAATACAGATTAGTAAGTAACACAAGTAATCCCATGCTTACCTTACTTACTAAGTAATCTGACACTCACAGTGCATTTCCCAGAACCTGGAAGCCATTTCAGCCATTGGAAGGGGGAGGATGGGTTTGCACATGCTACCGAGTTTCCACAGACAGCAGGCTGTGCAAGGCTGCTCAACCTCCGTCTCCCCTGTGCTATAATCTCAAAGAGCAGCTGCCGTAAATCATTAAGTTCATCATCCTTTGGCAGGGGGAGCCATAGGAGACTGGTGCTTTCCATTCTCAGCATAGTCTCTTGCTGTTTCTAATGAGGCTTCATTAACAGGTATGAAAAGACACTTCTGGCCCCATGACTCCATCAGGGCCTTATTTAAATCAAGCTTTCTCTCACAACATCCCTGTGCAATTATACTTTGGCAGTGAGTGGTTCACTGACAGTTGGCAGGGGAGGCTGCTGCTTGTATTGGTGTCAAGGACAGAAGCATTTGTTCTGGAGCAGACATGAGAAGAGCTTCCAGTGGAGTCATCCTAAAGCAGGGTTGAGCTCTATTTCAAGACTAGACAGCCCCACTGGCCTCTGGCCTAGCTTCTTAGAGCACTGGGTGAACTCTTAAAGAGGTTGCTGCAACATTCACTGGCTTCAGATATTTTGCACAAATGTCCTTAAAATTCATCTTCATTATCATCTATTAACACTTCTTAGCACCTACTGTTGTCCAGACGTTTTGTCGATGCTAGGGATGTCAATAAATAGAAGATATAATTTCTGCCCTCATGAGTGTACAATCTTGTTAGAGAGTCTAGATGTGGATGTAAAAGGATAAACAAAGCCATTGGCAAAGCTGGCAGAACAGCACATTTCAGGTTACATAACCCCTTCATACAATTCAATTGGTCCTTGAAGACATGAAAAGAGGCATACAGATCTGATCTCAGTTGGTTTTCAGCAACAAGAATCATCAAGCACCATGCTGGTCTCTGATTATGTCCAAATACCCCACAGATATCCTTCTATGAAGAACACATCATCTTCTCTTTCACCGGTAAGAAGCAGGTTTCTCATTCTAATTTCACAGCTATTGAACTAAGACCACCTTGAAAGACTAGCCAAACAAGACTCTAAAAATTCCAGGAACAGGACAAGGATAAAGAATTATGACTTCAGTCATTCATCCAGAAAGGGGTCCAGGGTTGATCTGTAACAAGAAAGACTCTGCTCTATTCTCCAGAGCTTATAGAGGTGGGATTTCAAGCCCCAACTTCTCTTCACAACATTCTTCCCTCATCAACAATGCTAACAATGTGTCTATGGTTTTACTGCATCTCCTGCCCTCACAGCCCATCCCTGTCCCTCTCCCTACACTCTCCAACCTGCATAGTTACTCTGGCTCCAACATCTCTAGGCACATACTCACACAGATACAGACACAAAACCCATTTGCTAGCTGGGACAGAAAGTGGACAGATGGTATTAGAATGACTTTGACCACTCCCCTGTGCTCTCTGGGCCCCCATGATCCCACTCTACCTGCTCTCTCATTCATTTGTCACAGTGGATGGACTTTGGCAACTTTCTGTTCTCAATG
This sequence comes from Orycteropus afer afer, assembly GCF_000298275.1. Lineage (NCBI taxonomy): Eukaryota > Metazoa > Chordata > Mammalia > Tubulidentata > Orycteropodidae > Orycteropus > Orycteropus afer. Next base: position 29,545,049 of record NW_006921590.1, read on the forward strand.
CATCATTTGGGAGCTTGATCTTCCACTGTCATTCCCTTGATTATCAACATCTATTGCCTAAACTAACATGGTGACCACTCCAAGTAGCTCTATTGGAAGAGGAACTATAATATTTTATTATAGTAAGGAGCTCTGGTGGCCTAGTGCCCAAGGCATTTGACTGACTGCTAACCAGGAGGTTGGTGGTTCAAACCCACCAACCACTCTGTGGAAGGAAGACTGAGCAATCTACTTCCATAAAGATTTACAGCCTCAGATACCCTAAGGGGTTTGCTATGAATCGGAATCGACTCAATGGCAGTGATTTTTGTTTTTGTTTTTTTATATTTTTTCAGTAAGCCATCTGGACTCAATTCAGTTCAGCTCAACAAGAGTTTATTGTTTATTGTGTGCCTGTGACAGCATCTGAAACATTTGAAGAATGTTTTATTGGAACTTCTCTTTGATTTGAAGAAACTTAAAGGACACTAGTTAAAGGATTATAAGGAAGGATGCATACAAAAAGGAGGGAAGAGACAATCTTAAATACACATTCCCAATAAAACCTTTCTATAATCATACACTACCACATGTCTGTCAGTTTGTTGTACCGTGGTGGTTTGTGTTATTATGAGGCTAGAGCCTATACCATCAGTATTGCAAATACCTGCAGGGTCACCCATGGTGGTCAGGTTTCAGTGGAGCTTCCAGACTAAGACAGGGAAGAAAAGGATGGGGCCATCCACTTGTGAAAAAATTATGAAAACCTTATGAATAGAAGTGAAACATTGTCTGATATATTACTCAAAAACTTTTTGAATATACTAGAAACACTGTTTGATATAGTGCCAGAAGATGAGCCCCTCTCATTGGAAGGCACTCAAAATACAACTAGGGAAGATATGCTTCCTCAAAGTAAAGTCAGTCTTAATGATGTGGATGGAGTAAAATTTTCAGAACCTCTATTTGCTGATGGGGTACAACTCAAAATGGAAAGAAACATTAATCGATAATCAGAACATGGAATGTACAAATTATGAATCTAGGAAAATTGAAAGTTGTCAAAAATTAAATGGAATGCATAAAGATAGTTATCCCAGGCACTAGTGAGCTGAAATGGACTGGTTTGGGCCATTTTGAACCAGACAATCATATGGTCTTCTATGCTGATGCCAAAGAGGCAAGGAGGCCGCATCTTCTGACCTCCTCTAACCCCACAACAGGAAGACAGAATCACAATCAGTAGCCCAAGGCCTATTCCTGCAAGGCCAGACATGCTATGTCCCTATAGCCCTTTCACCCTCTAACACCAACCATTCCTCCTGCAGCACCCACCACCTCTCTGCTGGGTTTGATAATTCACTGCAGTGGCCACACAGAACTCACAGATTATGGGGTTTAATAGGGAAGCAACAGGCTACAATTAAAGTTCAGGAACACATTCAGTCTCTCTCAGCCTGCTGTCTCTCAGCTGACAGTCTCTCTCAGTCTCTCTCAGCACTGCGTGTCTCTCTCAGCAGTGCATGTCTCATGAGGTCTCTCTCAGCAATACATGTCTCTCGCATCTTTTTTTTTTTTTAGGATTTGGGTGAAGATTTACAGAGTAAATTCACTTTTCATACAGCAGTTCACATATACTTTGTCTCATGTCATTGACCAAA
>NW_006921590.1:29554283-29559913 GCF_000298275.1 Orycteropus afer afer
GTTAATTGGTTTCCCTTTTCTTTGTTGAAGAGGGTCTGTGCAATCCTTCTGCCTAGTCCGCCATCTTGCCCCGCCTCTCTGTCTCTCGCATCTTTCAGCCAACAGTGAGAGATTCCTCCTGCCTCTAGGAGGGCTCCTTTTGAGCCTGGCAGAGTGGCCAAACTAACCAATCCCAACATGAGAATTCTATTCACCTGAGAGCAAGCAAACTCCCCAGAAAATTACTTCATGCTTCTCCCAACAGAAATACCCCAGGTGGATAACTTTAACAATCAGGAGCTACTCAGTTGTTCATGGCAAATTCCACCACAGAGTTTACAAAGACTTATGGCTAGGAAAGCCACACTATGTAATTTACTACACCACAGCTGAGAATGACAAGTTAAAGAGGATGGCATCATATTCATCATCTGAAAGGATGTTCAAGATCCATCCTGAAGTACAATGAATGTTGTCAGTGATAGAATAATATCTACACACCTACAAGGAAGACTAGTTAATATTACTATTCTTCAAATTTATGCACCAAACACTAAAGCCAAAGATGAAGAAATTGAAGATTTTTACCAACTTCTGCAGTCTGAAGTTGACCAAATATGCCATCAAGATGTACTGATTATTACTAGTATTGGAATGCAAAAGTTGGAAACAAAAAAGAATCATCAGTGGTTGGAAAATATGGCCTTGGTGACAGAAATGATGCTGGAGATCTCATGATAGAATTTTGCAAGAAAAATGACTTCTTCATTGCAAATACATTTTCTCAACAACATAAATGGTAGCTGTATACATGGACCTTGCCAGACAGAATACACAGAAATCAGATTGACCACATCTGTGGAAAGAGTCAATGAAGAAGCCCAATATCTTCAGCTAAAGCAAGGCCAAGAGCTGACTGTGGAACAGACCATCAATTGCAAGTTCAACTTGAAGAAAATTAAAACAAGTCCATGAGAGCCAAAATATGACCTAGATTATATCCCACCTGGATTTAGAGACTATCTGAAGAATAGATTTGATGTACTAAATACCAATGACCAAAAAACAGACAAGTTGTGCAATGACATCAAGAATATCACACATGAATAAAACAAAAGGTCATTAAAAATACAGGAAAGGAAGAAAAGACCAAAATAGATGTCAGAAGCGTCTCTGAAACTTGCCCTTGAACAGAGAGTGTTGTTGTTGTTGTTGTTATGTGCCGTTGAGTCGGACCCAACTCATAGTGACCCCTCCTTGGGTTTCTGAGACACTATCACTACAGAAGTAGATTGCCCCATCTTCCTTCTGAGAAGTGGCTGCTGGGTTTGAACTGCCACCCTTCTGGAACAGAGAGTAGCTAAAACAAATGGAATAAATGACAAGATAAAAGAGCTGAACAGAAGATTTCAAAGAGCAGCTAGAGAAGACAAAATCAATTATTATAAGGAAATGTGCAAAGACCTGGAATTAGAAAACCACAAGGGAAGAACATGCTCATCATTTCTCAAGCTGAAAGAACTGAAGAAGTTTAAGCCTCAAGTTGCAATTTTGAAGGATTCTATGGACAAGATATTGAATGATGCAGGAAACATCAAAAGAAGATGGACGGAATACACAGAGTCATTGTACAAAAAAGAATTGGTCAATGTTCAACTATTTCAAGAAGTGGCATGTGATCAAGAATCAATGGTACTGAAGGAAGAAGTCAAAGCTGCACTGAAGGAATTGGCATAAAACAAGGCTCCAGGAATTGGAACGGGAATACCCATTGAGATGTTTCAACAAAATGGATGCTACACTAGAGGTATTTACTCATCTATGCCAAGTAATTTGGAAGACGGCTACCTGGCCAACTGACTGGAAGAGATCCATATTTGTGCCCATTCCAAAGACAGTTATCCAATGAAATGTCAGAATTAGCAAACAATATCATGAATACCTCATGCAAGTTAACTTTTGCTAAAAATAATTCAAAAATGGGTTGTACCAGTATGTTGACAGGAAACTTCCTGAAATGCAAGCTGGATTCAGGAGAGAACATGGAACAAGCGATATCATTGCTGATGTCACATGGATTTTGGCTGAAAGCAAGGAATACAAGAAAGATGTTTATCTGTGTTTCATTGACTATGCAAAGGCATTAAACTGGGTGGGTCATAACAAATTATGGGTAACATTGCAAAGAATGGGAATTCCAGAACACTTAATCATACTCATGAGGAAACTATACTTAGATCACAAGGCTGTCATTCAAATAGAACAAGGGGACACTGCATGGTTTAAAATCAGAAAGGGAGTGTGTCAGGGTTGTGTCCTCTCACCATACTTGTTCAATCTGTGCCCTGAGTAAATAATCCAAGAAACTGGAATATATGAAGAAGAATGTGGCATCAGGATTGGAGGAAGACCCATTAACAATCTGCAGTATGCAGATAACATAACCTTGCTTGCTGAAAGTGAAGATGACTTGAAGCACTTACTGATGAAGATTAAAGACTATAGTCTGAAGCATGGATTACACCTTAACACAAAGAAAACAAAAACCCTCACAACTGGACCAATAAGCAGCATCACAATAAATGGAAAAAAAAGATTGAAGTTGTCACAGATTTTATTTTATTTGGAGCCACATCAACACCTGTGGAAGCAGCAATCAAAAAATCAGACATCATATTGCACTGGGCAAATCTGCTGCAAAAGACCTCTTTAAAGTGCCAAAGTGCAAATATGTCACTTTGAAGACAAAGGTGTGTCTAACTCAAGCCATGGTATTTTCAATCATCTCATATGCAAATGAAAGCTGGACAATGAACGAGGAAGACTGAAGAAGAGTTGATGGCTCTGAATTACGGTGTTGGAGAAGAGTATTGAGAATACCATGGACTGCCAGAAGAACGAACAAATCTGTTCAGGAAGAATTGGAGCCAGAATGCGCCTTGAAAGCAAGAATGACTAGACTTCATCTTACCTACTTTGGTCATGTTTTCAAAAGGGACCATTCCCTGGAGAAGGATATTATGCTTAGTAAAGTGGAGGGTCAGCAAACAAGGGGAAGACCCTCAACAAGATGGATGGACACAGCAGCTGCAATGATGGGGTTAAGTACAAGGATTGTGGGGATGTTGCGCAACCAGGCAGTATTTTGTTCTGTTTCACAGTGGGTCACTATGAGTTGAAGCCAACTTGATGACACTTAACAACAAAAAATAATAATCATATAGTCAATATTTTTGTTCATTTGTCCTATTAATAAGTGCTCTGTATATATCATCAGTATTGGATGTCCTGGAGTACATAAGGACATAAGATTCAAGGACCCATTCTCAGACATGTACTCTAAAAATACCAGAGAAAAACACCTCAAAAGCTAACTGAACAGCATAAATAATAAGATTACATTTGTGGGAAGATGAGATCACTGTGGGTTGGATGGTAATTTAAGAACTGGTCTAGGGAGGAGTGTATGTTATAGGGAATGATATGAGAGAAGAATAACAGAGCATATCACAGGATTTGGCTGTTTGAAGGGAACTAGTGAGGCTTGGGGAGCTCTGGTAGCATAGTAGCTAAGACACTTGCCTGCTAACCAGACAGCTGGCGGTTCAAACCCACCAGCCACTCCTCGGAAGGAAGGTTGGGCAATCCTACTTCCGTAGTGATACTGCCTCGGAAACCCAAGGAGGGGTCGCTATGAGTCGGGGCCGACTCGACGGCACATAAGAACAAAAACAGTGAGGCATGGGGAGCTCTGGTGGCATAGTGCCTAAGGCATTTGACTGCTAACCAGAAGGCTAGTGGTTCAAACCCACCAGCCACTCCTCAGAAGGAAGGTTGGACAATCTGCTTCCATAGTGATACCACCTCGGAAACCTGAGGAGGGGTCACTATGAGTCGAACTGACTCTATGGCAGTGAGTTTGGGTTTTATGAGGGGAGTTGACAGAAGAACTAAAGCAAACTATTTTCCCAGCTGAAGTCACTGGTTTGGTTAGACCATATAGACATATAGACAGGACATTTTGAACAAAGGCCGAGCAGGAATCTGAATAGATCCCCACATAAATGTGCTGTGCTTCAGAGTCGACAGAAACCCAAACTCCTCAGACATGGCCTCCTAAGCACAAAAGGTAATTCACACCACAGGGGTCAAGTTTTGAGTGTAATTAAGGGATTGGACATAAAAACCATTTTGCATCTTAGGAGAAGGAGCTTTCCAAGGAAACAGAGATTTGCAAGATTGGCTATGTAAGTGCTGCAAAGTCTGGGGATGAACAACAGCTACTGAGTTTCTTTGGACTAGTCATTGGTACCTTTTTTTTTTAGTTCATTATATTTTTATTTTTATTATTATTATTTTTTTTTGGCTGTCTCCCTTTGGTTTATTTTAATTTTTATTTTTGCAGTGTTTCCTCTCCTCTCCTCCCACCCTTGGTAACCAACAAAGAAAGTTTCCTTCCATATAGTCATAGGTACCTTGGTGCTCTGGTAGCATAATGCCTAAAGCACTTGACTGCCAACCAGAAGGCTGGGGGTTCAAACCCACCAGCCACCCTTGGAAGGAAGGTTGAGCAATCTACTTCCGTAGTGATATTACCTCAGAAACCCAAGGAGGGGTCACTATGAATTGGGTCCAACTTGATGGCACATAACAACAACAACCTTATATTTTATTTTAAGGTGGGTTTTTTTTTTTTTTTCCTGCAGCTAAAGTTCTTATAGGAGCTCTGGTGGCGTAGTACCTAAGGCATATGACTGCTAACCAGAGGGCTGGCTGTTCAAACCCACCAGCCACTCCTCGGAAGGAAGATTGGACGATCTACTTCCATAGCAATACCGCCTCAGAAACCCAAGGAGAGATCACTATGAGTCGAATCCGACTCCCCAGCAGTGAGTTTGAGTTTTTTTGGTTTAAAGTTCTTGTGGGGGTCACTTGGTGGTGCAAACACTTAATGTACTTGACTGTTAATGGAAAGATTGGAAGTTCAAGTCCATCGAGGCACCACAGAAAAAAGACCTTGTGATCAAATTCTGAAAAATCAGCCATTGAAAACCGTGTGGAGCACAGTTGTACTCTGACACATATGGGGATGCCATGAGTTGGAGGCCAACTGAACAGCAGCTAACAACAACAACAAGTGTTTATTGATGGCTTGGATGGGAGTGGGGGACAATAGTAAAACCTGAGGGGGGAAAAAACAGCAAAGCCAGAAACTGTGTAAAACAGAAACCTATCAGAGAAGGAAAACCCAAATATTTCCCACTAAAATGAGGGATAGAAAAGTGGTAAAACTACTTCCTGTCAAGGGTGGAAAACTAGTGAGACACAGAAAAACAAGGCAGTCCTGTCTCATTCCAGCTCTCACAGGATTCACTGCATAAGTGAGGTTTATAATGTTGAACTAAAAAGCCAACTACTTGGCAAATCTTACTAAATAAATACTAGGTAATTAAGACTTCGGTTGTTGCTAACTCCCTTTAAGATAATTAGTGTGTTAGATTGGGTTCTCTAGAGAAACACAAAAACCAGCAAAGTGTATATATATATATTTATAGAGAGAGAGAGAGAGAAATTTGTCTTAGGAAAATGGCTCACAAGCGTATAGAAGCTGACAAGTCCAAGCCGAAAAGTCCGTCTCTGGAGGAGATGGG
>NW_006921590.1:29560630-29568139 GCF_000298275.1 Orycteropus afer afer
TTCATTCCTGAAGGGTCTGTGCCCTTAGCAGTCATATCAGAATTGGGTTGCTGTAATTTTCCATTGACTTTAATCACAGGGCATGGTAGTACTAAAAGACATCCTAAAGAATCTCCTGGATTCCAGACATACTACATTTTGTTTTGTGACACTGATTACAATCCCCACAATGTAACAGCTCTCTTCCCACTTCCTCCCTTGGTTACCCTTCTCTGTGTCCTTCTTACCTGTACTTTCATGCCTCAGCTTTCTCCCAGTGCAAAGGCTGCCCTTCTGATCTTCCATGGCTGATTGTTCTAAGGAGTGCATCTCCCTGGTGTAAGTGTTCACTCATAGGCCTGTCTATTGTTTGGCTGAAAGTTAAGCCATGGGACTGAGTCCAATTCCAGGCCCACAGGGTGATTAGGGGCCATAGTCTCAGGGGTTTCACAGTCTCTATCCAACCAGTACTCTTGGTCTTTTTTATGTTTTTTCAGTTTTGTTCAACATTTTTTCTCCCATTCTATCCAGAATCTCCTATTTTGATCCCTTTTCCATGTGGCTGGCATTCATAGCCAGGTACAACCTAGTTCCTCTGGTCTCAGGGTCATATAAGCTGAGACTTTCGTGGTCCCTTAGTCCTTTGGACTGTTTTCATATGTGTTTGATTGCCTTTAGATAGTCTAGCTCAGCCCTGTTGAATGGAAATAGAATGCAAGCCACATACTTATTTTACATTTCTAGTTGCCACATTAAAAATGGGTTTAACAAAAAGCAGGGGAAATTAATTTTAATGATTTATTTTACCTATGTCAATATTTCCAAAATCCTATCATTCAACATGTAATCAATCGTACTTGCATTTTACCCTTATTGTTGTTGTTAGTTGTCATTGAGTTGATTCCAATTTGTGGTGACCCAAAATGTGCAGACTGCTCTGTAGGGTCTTCAAGGCTATTACCTTTCAGAAGAAGATCACCAGGTCTGTCTTCCAAGACATCTGTAGGTGAGTTTGAATTGCCAACCTTTCAGCTAGTTGTCAAGTGCTTAACTGTTTGTACTGCTCAGGAGCCCCATGTAAAATATTATATCCTTTATATCCCACATCAATTTGGAAATTAAATTTTCATTGGAAATATTTGATCTGTATTCAGATTTCATAAAATTTATAGTTGAAAAAGTTGTTCCAAACATATAAAAAGTCTTCCAATAAATGAATTGCTGTTCATATCCATATTGACAAAACTGGTTCATTTCTTTCTAGAAGAGTTCATTTGACTTTGCAGCAAAAGCAATGTCAGCTTCAAAATACACCTCTCCAAGTTAAGTACATTCACTAACTCTGTATCAACTCAGTATCATTAACATCATAGTCAAAGGAGTATTGCAAAATTGAAAATAAACACCCCATTTATCAATATCAAGCAGTCTTTCAAAATTTTCTTATAAATTTTACAGGACAAATATTTTATACTGCTTCAGTTTTTAATTTCAAATTAATTCAAATTAAATAAATTTTAAAATTCAGTTCCTCAGTCATATTAGTCATATTTCAAGGACTCAATAGCCCATGAATCTAGTAGGTACCATATTGACCAGTGCAGATGAAAATCAAGATGAATAAAGGTGGGTGGGATATACAATAGACTTTGCCAGCTTGCAAAAATTATTGAAGTCATATTTACAGGATTATTTGTAAGAAGTCCTCATTTCACACCAATTTATATCCCCAAATATGTCTAAAGTATGCGTGGCATCTGTAAATAGAGTGGCTGCCACTCCAACAGTTTTATAGGCCTCCTGCTTTAATCCAACCCAACAGCAATAATAGCACACCATTGACTGTTATTAGATCCTGATTTCAGAGATGTTAACATGTGACACAATGTGCTTCTTAGAATCAATAAAATATGGTACATTAAAAGGGCAAATGGTAATGTAAATTTTTATTCTAGTTTGGCTGAATCCATGACAATAACAACAATGATGACAGTGACAACAATTGTTACTATTTCTCATTTGCCCATCTCCTTACAGGATGATTCTCTGTTCCTTATGAAATTAGTGCCATCACCAAAGTCTTGTAAGATACAGGGTGGTGGTTCCTAACATATCTACAATTAGCTTACCTGATTGGTTAGTGCAAAAGTCAGCTGGGTCATGGAGAATGACTGAAGATTATCACAAAATAATCAAGTGGTGAGGTGAATTTGTATCTTTACTAGAGCAAATCCACACAGCCTCTGACAAATAGTGTATACTACTGACTGAGTAAATGCTTTTCTCCAATTCTTCTCTGACCCATTGTGGCAGGGATAACAGTATACCTTTACTGTCTTGCCTCAGACTCTGTTAGCTCTCTTACTCTTAGTCATATGGTAGTTTGGTGGGACTCATGGAAGACCATGCTGATCCAGTACATGTTTTTATCATGCTAATTGGACCTGGTAAGCTCAAAGCAAAGGTACACAAAGGTAAGCCCATGGCATCTATGTGCCTGTCTTAGTTACCTAATGTGACTGTAATAAACCACAACACATAGATGACTTGAAACAATAGAAACTTACTTTTCTTACAGTTTTGAAAGCTAAAAGCACAAATAAGGGTCCCAGTCAGGTCCAGTTTTCCCTGTTGGTAGCGATGGGTGTTCCTTGGTTCCTTGGCTTGTGGACAATCCTACATGGTGTCTGTCTTCACTAGTGTATGTGTCTATGTGTCTATTCTGATCTTTTTATTGCTCATAAGTGATTACATTTAGGATTCACCCCATACACTGGCATGACCTCATTAATATAACAAAAAACTCTATTTTCAAACAAGATCATCATATTCACAGGTACAAGGGCCAGAAATTTAACATATATTTTGGGAAAACACAAGCCAATTCATAACACTGTCTTAGTATGGCACCTGCATGGCAGAGGGTGGGAGAGAAACCCCAACAACATTTGGACCTTCCATATAGGTGAAACTTCAAGGGTGCAATGTCCTGGAGTTAGTTGGGATAGACCCTCTAAAGTGAGATACAGATTATTGTGCTTTATATCACCTGCACCCATGAAGGCACAAAGCTTTATTTGCAGAAGCAAATCAAACCATATTTGGGTGCACTTCTATGAACCATTAGCCCAGTAACACATAAGGCTGCAAGATTGTTTTTGTTTTTTTTTAACTTTCTGTTTTGACATCATTTCAGACTTACAGAAGAGTTGAAAGAATAATCCAAAAATTACCACATAGCTTTCACTCCAATTCCACAAATGTTAACATTCTTGATAGATGGATAGATGGATGGATGGATGGGTGGATGGGTGGATGGATGATAGACTGACCAACCATCCCAAAAGTCTTAAGCTGTTTTAAACTTTATTAACTTCAGAAATATAAATGCTACCAACTTCCACAAAAATCATTTGAAAGTTTAAATTTATTTTACACATATTTAGTTCTATGAATTTTAACTGGCAAACATTGACTGAAAAAAATTAAAATTTTATTATTTAAAATTCACAAAACTAAATCATTTTTTCTGAACTATTTGAAAGTCAGTTACAGGCATGACTTCTCTTTACTTCTAAATAATTCAATGAGTATGTCTTTAAAATAAAATTATCTTAAATAACTACTTTAAATTATCTAAATCAGGATATTAACATTAATAATAATATTATCCACTCTAAACATCTCATTCAGATTTCACCATTGTCTCAATAATATCCTTTAGAGCAAAAGAAAATTCCAGGTTGGGGGACATTAATTGCCATGTCTCTTTAGCCTACTTGAATCTGAAAAAGTCCTCAATCTTTCCCTCTGTGTTTTGGTCTCTAGGGCTGCTCTAACAGACATACCACAAATGCAGACTTTAACAAACAGGCATTTATTCTCTTACAATTTAGGAGGCTAGACGTCAAAGTGCCAGCTCTGGGGGCTGAGTGAAAGTCCCTTAACCTTGGGCTTCAGCTCTGCCTCTTGCTCCCAGCTTGCTGGAGCTGGAGGAATCTATTAACTCAGGCAGCTGCTGACTGCTAAAGTTGACAAACCACAGTCAACAAATAAAATGGCACAGTCCCAAGATATCAAGCAACACAGCAGCCCACTAGTTCAAGTCCAGATACAGTCAAGATCAGCAGACAACATGGCAGCCCACTGAGAAGAAGACTCAGCAAAATGCAGGATCCAGATGTGCCAAAAAGCTCAGACCTTTCTCAAAGCATCTTCTCATATACTGGAAGCAGACCACATCCCTAAGGCAGCTATTCAGCTGCTCACAGTAGCTTCCATCATGGAATTGACTACCAGTCTCATCATGTGGAATAACTACATCCAGTTGCCCAGCCACTCAAAACCAGGCCCAACCAAGTTGACACAACTACTACATATGATATTGACATTTTTGATGTGCAGGTTATTGTTAGGTGCAGACAGATTGCTTCTATTTCATGTTGTTGTTGCTGTTGTTATGTGCTGTCGAGTCAGACCCGACTCATAGAGACCCCTCCTTGGGTTTCTGAGGCAGTACCATTACGGAAGTAGGTTGCCCCATCTTCCTTCTGAGGAGTGGCTGGTGGATTTGAACCTCCAGCCTTCTGGTTAGCAGTCAAGTGCCTTAGGCACTATGCTACCAGAGCTCCCACAGAATGTAATGCTGCCTGGTCCTACACCATCTTCACAATCATTTCTATGTTTGAGCCCATTATTGCAACCACTGTGTCAATCCATCTCATTGAAGTTCTTCCTCTTTATCATTGACCCTCCACTTTACCAATCTTAGTGTCCTTTTCCAGGGACTGCTCCCTCCTAATAACATGTCCAAAGTACATAATACAAAGTCTCACCAGCCTTGCTTCCAAGGAGCATTCTGACTGTACTCCTTCTGAGACAGATTTGCTCATTCTTCTGGTAGTCCATAGTATATGCAATATTCTTCTCCAACCCAAAATTCAAAGGCATCCATTCTTCTGAGGGCTTTCTTACTTATTTTCCAACTTTGGCAACGTGTATGAGGTGACTGAAAATACCATGGCTTGGGTCAGGTGCAACTTAGTCCTCAAAGGGACATCTTTTTTTTTTTTTTTTTTTTTTAACACTTTCAGAGGTCTTTTGCAGCAGATTTGCTCAATGAAATATGTTATTTGATTTCTTGACTGCTACTTCTATGGGTGATGATTGTGGATCCAAGTAAAATGAAATCCTTGACAACTTCAACCTTTTTTCTGCTTCTCATGATGGTGTCTATTGGTCCAGTTGTGAGGATTTTTGTTTTCCTTATGTTAAGGTGTAATCTGTACTGAAGGCTGTAGTCTTTGATCTTCATCAGTAAGTGCTTCAAGTCATCTTCACCCTCAGTAAGCAAGGTTGTGTCATGGGCATATTGTAGCTTGTCAGTGAGTCTTCCTCCAATCTTAATGATGTGTTCATCTAAATATAGTACAGCTTCTTGGATTATTTGCTCAGCATACATATTGAATAAATATGGTGAAAGGATACAACCCTGATGCACACCTTTCCTGTTTTAAAACCATGCAGTATTCCCTTGCTCTGTTTGAATAACTACCTCTTGGTCTATATACAAATTCCTCATGAGGACAATTAAGTGTTCTGAAGTTCCTATTCTTTGCAATGTTGTCCATAACTTGTTATAATCCACACAGTCTAATGCTTTTGAATAGTCAATAAAATACAGGTAAACATTTTTCTGGTATTCTTTGCTTCAGCCAGCATCCATCTGACATCAGCAATAATATCCCTAGTTCCATGTCCTAGTCTGAATCCAGCTTAAGTCTCTGGCCATCAACTTCAGATAATGAATATTCATATACAAGTTCAAGTTGAAGGTGAAGAAAATTAAAACAACTCCACAAGAGCCAAAGTACAATCTTGAGTATATCCCACCTGAGTTTAGAGATAATTTCAAGAATAGATTGGACACATTGGACACTAAAGACTAAAGACTAGACAAGTTTTGGGATAACATCAAGGATTTCATACACAAATAAAGCAAAATATCATTAAAAGCACAATAAATAAAGAAAAGACCAAAATAGATGTCAGAAGAGACTCTGAAACTTGTTTTTGAACAAAGATTAGCTAAAGCAAAAGGAAGCAATGATGAAATAGGTGAGCTGAACAGATTTCAAGGGTCAGCTGGAGAAGACAAAGTAAAGTATTATAATGAAATGGGCAAAGACTTCAACTTTGAAAACCAAAAGGAAGAAACACACTTGACATTTCTCAAGCTGAAAGAACTGAAGAAAAAATGCAAGTCAGAAAAAATGCAAGTCTTGAATTGTAATATTGAAGAGTTCTATGGGCAAAAATTAAGTGAAGCAGGAAGCCTCAATGGAAGGAATGAATACACAGACGCATTGTACCAAAAAGTATTGGTCAACTGTCAACTTTTCTAGAAGGCCGCATATAATCAAGAACCGATGGTACTGAAGGGAGAAGTCCAAGCTTCACTGAAGGAATTGGCAAAAAGCAAGGCTCTAGGAATTTACAGAATAACAATTGAGATGTTTCAACAAATGGATGCAACACTGAAGCACTCACTCATCTATGCCAAGAAATTTGGAAAACAACTACCTAGTAAATCCACTGCAAAAGATGCATATATGTGCTCATTCCAAAGAAAAGTGATCCAATGGAATGTGAAAATTATTGAACAATATCATTAATATCATTGGTGATCATAGCTCAGTTGCTTATAGAATGTCCTTCAATTTGGGTTTATTTGATGTTTCCTCATGATTAGATTCAGGTTGTGCACTTTTTGTTGGAATACCATAGTACTGATCAAGAGGCACATGGTACCAATTTATCCCATTACTGGTGATGTTAACTTTGATTACTTGGTTAAAACAGCATGTGCCAAGCTTCTCCATTATAAAGTTCCTATTTTCCCTTTTCTAATTACTAAGTGCTGTGGGAAAATACTTTGAGACTATGCAAATATCCTGTTATTCCTCAAACTTTCATCCACTAGTTTCAACATCCTTTGAAGTTTATTGCCTGAATTAATTATTACTATAATGGTTGCCAAATGGTAACTTACTAATTCCACCATATTCCCTACATTTTTCTGTTGGTTTCTACTGCAAGAAGTTTTCCCTTCTTTCTATACATTTGTTAGTTTATGTTTTGATACCAATGTAAACTTATAGATAGGCTTTAAGTGTTGAGTGGGACCTAGAGCAAAGTAGAGATCTGGAGCAGTTTCCAGGTGTACTGCAGCTGCCTTGCTACTTGGGCCTGATGGCCAGCATACTCGATAATTTTGGAAGAATACCTGTTGCAGACAGAGACATAATAGGAGAATCAGAATGCTGACTTTTTTTTTTTTAGACAAGTTTTTGGGTTTTCTAGAATGGCTATACCCACCTCTAAGGATCTCTGGTGGTGTAGTTGTTCTGGCTACCTAGTGCCACTTGACAAGAAATATACCACAAATGGGATGGCCTTAACAAACAGGAGTTTATTCTTACAATTTGGAGGCTTTAAGTCCAAGTTCAAAGTGCTAGGCTCTAGGGGCTG
>NW_006921590.1:29568459-29582988 GCF_000298275.1 Orycteropus afer afer
TGTGGTAGATCCCACCATGGAGTTGATTGCCAGTCTCATCATGGGGAATAACTACCACCAGCTGCCCAGCCACTCAACCAGGCCCAGCCAAGTTGACACAAAAACATAACCACCACTGTAGTGGATAAGGCACTTGACTGCTAACCAGAAGGTCAGCAGTTCAAACCCACCAGCCGCTCTGTGGAAGAAAGACAGAGCTATCTACTTCCATAAAGATTTATAGCCTCAGAAACCCAATGGGGGTTACTATGAGTTGGAAATGACTCAATGGCGTGAGTTTGATTTTGAATTTGATGCCCATCTCTATACCTCCTAGTCTATTCCTGAAAGCTGGGGGAGACTGAACACCTGACTTTAGAACACTTACTCTTGGTTGCTAACTGAAAGCTTAGCAGTTCAAACTCACCTGGTGGCTCTGTGGAAGAGAGAGATGGTGATCTACTCCCATAAAGATTACAATCTTGAAAACTCTATGGGGCAGTTCTACTCTGTCGCTTGGGCTTATTAAGAGTCAAAATTAACTCAACGACACCTAACAATAACTACAACGCTCTACGTGGAAGATTGAACTGTGTGGATTATACGAACTGTGTGAATGGGCTCTTTTTCCTCTGAACTACAATGCATTCAACAACAGGGAGTCCTACCAGAAAAAAAAGAGGCATTAGTAGTTCAGTGGTAGAATTCTTTTTTTCATGCAGCAGTCCCAGGTTTCATTCCTGTCCAATGCTCCTCATGTGCAGCTACTTACTACCTGTCATCAGTGGAGGCTTGCATATTGCTATGATGCAGTATACATGCATATATGTGCTCATTCCAAAGAGAAGCTTCCACAGACTAGGAAGAAAGATCTGGCAATCTACTTCCAAAAAAACAGCCAATGAAAATTCTGTGGATCACAATGGTTCAATCTGCAACCTATCATGGGGACTGATCATAAGGATGGCACAGGATGAGTAGGGTTCTGCTGTACATGGGTTTCCTACGAGTTGGGAGCCAACTTGATGGAAGCTAATAACAACCACAGGAAAATAAGAGGAGGAGGAAATTGAGGTCAGACATTTATTCCTTTGCCCCTCCTTGCAATATCACCTCAGGCTGATCTGGTGCCTAAATAAAAGTCACAGCTCCTATCAGGTGGCCCTTTCACCACAACTCTTTCCACACAACTCTTTCTGTCAGTGGCTCCTTCCTCTCACCCTCAGAAACCTAGAGGTGCTACCAATGCCCCATTGTTCTACCTTGAGGGGACTGCATGAATTCACGAGATTTCCTCTACACCTTGCATTTTTGGAAATAATCTGTTTATTAAATTCCTCTCAAAGTACCCAATAGAGTATACCATCTGTTGCCACCCAGAACTCTACTAATACATACAACTGTTGTTGTTGTTGTTAAGTGCTGTCGAGTCGTTTCCGACTCATAGCGACCCCATGCACAGCAGAACAAAACATTGCCCGAGCCCACGCCAGCCCCACAATCCCTGCTATATCAGAATATTACACAGGCTGCCCTCACCAGTGTTCACAAACACTCTAACAGAGGAGGTGGTTTCCATGTATAGAGGAGGGTCCTTCCAAACAGAAGGGTTTGATTGCTTTAGTTATCACTGACATACATGTCTCCACACTCTTCTAACACTGTAACTTGGACAGCATTAACGTAACCCTTGATTTATTTTTTAAATCAATGATCTGATTGTTTTTATTCAAATGACACCTGCTTCAATAATGAGAAAACATCAGACAAATGGAAATTGCGGGACATTCTACAAAGTAACTGACTTATACTCTCCAAAAAAATGTCCAGGTCATGAAAGACTGAGGAACTATTCCAAATGAAAGAAATTTAAAGAAACAAATGGCAACTAAATGAAACTTATTGACTTGGATTGGATCCTGAACCAGGAAAAAAAAAAAGGTGTTTTCTTTTTCTATAAAGAACATATTAGGACAACTGACAAAATTCAAATAAGGTTCATCTTACACTGGGTTCTCTAGAGAAGCAAAAAAAGTGAAGCTTATATAGATATATATAGAGAAAGAGAGTGACAGAGAGAGACAGAAAGAAAGAAATTTATTACAAGGAAATGGCTCATGCAACTGTAGAGGCTGGCAAGTCTCAAGTCTGTGGGTCAGACGTCAGTCTGGAGGATTCTCCTGACTCACATAGCTGCAGGGACTGATGACCCCAAGATCAGCAGGAAATACAGCAGGCTGCTGGCTTCAGAGGCTGATGAATCCAAGATCAGTAGGTAACATGACAGGCTATTGGTTCACAGGCAATGAAGGCAACAATCCCCAGATTGGCAGGCAATATGGCAAACCACTGGTTCAAATCCAGATGATGGTGAGCCAGATGCAGGATCATGAGCAAAAAGCCAGAGAGCTTTGCCAGGACATCCATATATAGTTGAAGCAGGCCATACACCTTAGGAAACTCCCTTTCAACCGTTTGGCTTCTCATGGCAGATCTCATCCTGGATGTGATTACATTATATCAGATTTCATCATGGGGTATGACAATATCATAATTGCTAAACCACTGAGAATCATGGCCCAACCAAGTTGACACACAACGTTAACTACCACAGTCCACCCCTTTTCAACTTGGCACTAGTACTCATAATCTCTAAATAAGGACAATTATAAAGTCAAACTTGCACCTAACATGATACAACACACATTTATACAACCAAAAATACACTAGGCTCATTTGCATCTTATAATTTTTAACTGAAGAAAACAAAAATATTTGAAGCATGTATACAAGGAAGAAACACTCATAGCAATCACAGTCCTCATTTCTGCAACTGGTCACAAGGTCATAGCTGGATTCAGAACTACCTTCTTCCACCACTCATTCTGTATTCCTTTTGCCCTCAGAAACCACCTCAGCTGGTTGTGGTTTTTGCCTGGTGGGGTTACCCAAACTTTCATTCCAGAAGGGTCTGGGCCATTACTGGCCATATCAGAGTTGTGTTGCTGTAATTTTCCATTGGATTTAATCACAGGGCATGGTAGCATTAAGAGACGGCCTAAGGAATCTCCTGTATTCCAGACATACTCTTCTTTATCTCTATTATGTAATATCAATCTTATCTCCCCTTGGTAATCAGGAACAATCACACCAGATAATACAGTAGCTCCCTTCTTTGCCTGTTGATCCAGAGGCATGAGAAGCCCAAAATACCTCAGTGGCATTCTTAACTTCCAGTTCAATGAAATCAGTATTGTGTCTCCAGGTGGGATTATTCCTTCCTTTGGGACTAAGACCTCCAGACCCGCAGAGCATAGGGTCACAGGGACAGGAAGAAAAATTTTTTGAATAGGCCACTAAGGGTAATAGTGAGTGGTGCCATTTCCATCCCTTGGTTCCTGGACATATGAATCCTGGCTATTGGGGAAAACAATACCATATACTGGATGCTGATTTAAAGCATATACAGCCCCCTGGGGCACACTGTCCCAACCCTGCAAGGTATTGCCACCTACCTGGTGCTGTAATGTCTTTAGAAGGCCATTCCATCATTCTATCAAGACTGCTGCTTCAGGAAAATGTGGAACATGATGAGATCAGTGAATTCCATGAGCCTGGGCCCATTGCTCCACTTCATTTGTTGTAAAGTTAGTCCCTTGATCCAAGATAATGACAAGTAGAATATCATGATGTTGGATAAGGCATGCTGTAAGTCCACAGAGGGTAGTTTTGGCAGAAGCATTGCATGCAGGGAAGTTAAATCCATATCCAGAGTAAGTCTCTATTCCAGTAAGAACAAAGCACTGCCCTTTCCTTGATGGAAGTGATCCACTGTAATCGATCTACCACCAGGTTGCTGGCTGATCACCCTGAGGAATGGTTATATACTGCAGAATCATTATTGTTCTCTGCTACTGACAGATTGGGCATTCAGCAGTGGCAGTAGCCAAGTCAGCCTTAGAGAGTAGAAGTTGTTGAGTCCATGCATGACCTCCATCCCTGCCACCATGGCCACATTGCTCATGAGCCCATTGGTCAATGACAGGAGTGGCTATGAAAAGAGAATGACTGGTTTCCACAGAATCCATCACCCTACCCACCTGATTAAACTCTTCCTCTGCTGAAATCACCTTTTGGTGAGCATTTACATGAGACACAAAACTCTTCATTTCTTTGGCCCATTCAGAGAAGTCTATCCATATACCTCTTCCCCATATCTTTTTGTCACCAGTTTTCCAATCATGTTCCTTCCAAGTCTCTGACCATCTAGCCAAACCATGGCTGCAGCCCATAAATCATTATACAGTTATACATCTGGCCATTTCTCCTTCCAAGCAAAGTGAACAACCAGATATACTTCTTGAAGTTCTGCCCATTGGGAGAATTTCCCTTAATGACTATCCTTCAGGAAGGTCCCAGAAAGATTCAGGGAGGTCCCAGAAAGGGGCTGCAGTGCTGCTGCTGTCCATTTCAAGTGGTGCCTACATATTACACAGAACCATCTATAAACCAGGCATGAGTATTCTCTTCTTCAGTCAACTGATCATAAGGAACTCCCCATGAGGCCACAGGTGCAGACTGGGAGAAGGAAGGTAATACAACTGGAGTGCAGACCCTAGGCATTTATGCAACTTACTTGTGCTTTCAGGTCCTGCTTGAGCCCAGTCTCATATATTTAATGATGGAGTTCTGCTGTGCATGTTCAACTTTAAAACTCTCAGTCAGACAACACCCAGTTCATGATGAGCAGCTCAGGCCACATGTTGACTTGGTGGCCCATTGTTAGGCTATCAGTCTCTACAAAGGCCCAGTAACAAGCCAAAAGCTGTTTCTCAAATAGACAGTAGTTACCTACATATATATATATATATGTATGTTTGTGTATATGTGTGTGTGCATGTGTGTGTATATATACATAGAGAGAGAGAAATGTATCTCAAGGAATGGATCACACAGTTGTGGAGACTGACAAGTCCTAAGTCTGTAGGTCAAACATCAATCTGGAGGCTTCTCCTGACTCTGGTAGCTGCAGGGACTGATGAACCCAAGATCAGCAGGCAATACAGCAGGCTGCTGGCTTTGAAGGCTAATGAAATCTGTGATAGTCAGGTAGACTGTTGGCTTACAGGCTGTGAAGGGAACAATCCCAAGATCCACAGGCAATATGGTAGGCAATTGGTTCAAGTCCATATGCCGATGAACGAGATGCAGGATCTTGAGCCAAAAGCCAGAGATTTTTGCCAGGAGTCCATGTACATTGGAAGCATGTCACACCCCTGAAAAAACACCCTTTCACCTGATTGGTTGCTCATTGTAGATCTCATCACGGAAGTGATTAGGAGTCATATATAGATCTATATATAATGTTCTTCATCCTAGTTTGGTGAGTAGCATCTGGGGTCTTAAAAATGTGAGAGCAGCTATCTAATACACAAATATTGGTCTTTACTCTTTTAGAGCAAAAGAGAATGAAGGAAATCAAGGACTCAAAGAAGAACTCATCCTCAGGACTACTACTCCTCATGAACCAAGGCATCTTTTAACCTGATACCAGAATAACTAGATGGTGCCCAGCTACTACTACTGACCAATCTGACCAGGGTCACAATAGAAGATCTCAAATAGAATGGAAGAAAAATGTAGAACAAAATTCAAATTCCTAAAAAACACCAGACCTACTGGAACAATAAAGACTAAAGGAACCGCCAAGACTATTGCTCTAAGATACCATTTGAACTTGAAACTGAAGGTAGGAGGTCACATTTTAGTCAAATAATAAATTGGCCTAAAAATATATAATATCATCCATGAATAATCTTCTGCCTTAAACAATCAATCAATTATATGAGACCAAATGGCAACATTGACCCAAAAGCAAAGATCAGAAGGCAAGGCAGGAAAAGAGAGCTAGTTCAATGGAAACAGAACAAACAGAATGGAAATAAAGAGAATGCTGACACTTTGTGAAAATTGTAACCAATGTCATGGAACAATTTGTATAAATATTGCTAAACAGGAATCTAATTTGCTATTTAAAATTTCACATAAAATACTTCCACCTAAACTATTAAACTTTCAAAAATACTGAAGAAAAAAAGAAAACAAGATAAGGGCACAGGAATACTAGAGCACTGAAACAGAACAACTAGCACACATTTAGAGAGAATGTTGACATATTGTGAAAAAATGTAACTGCACCTACTCCTCGCTTATCAACTATCTCATTATCCAATATTTCACACTTACCAAACTTGGAAAAACTTCTCAGGCAGCACCTCTGATGGCCCAGGCCCAGGGTACCCTCAGCATGCCACCCCAAATGATCTACTGAAGGCCCTGGAGATGACCAGACCACACAAATAATGGTGGCCAGCTAGCCACAGGACACCTTCTCCCATTGTCTACAGCATCTCAGGCTGGCCTTGGAGGGTGTGGGGTGATGGCAGGATGATGCAAGGTCACGGGCAGGCAGAGAGAGGCCAGGCAACAGCCCAAAGGTGCCAGGGAGGTGGAAGGGGAGGTGGGAAGCAAGGGTAGAGGGAAGGAGGCCACATAGGGCTGCAGGGCTAGGGTAGATGGAGGACGAGGCAGGTCCTCAGACAGGGTAGACAGCGGGAAGTGGCAGGAGGTGGGCAACACCTGACCACCACCACCACCACCACCCCAAACTTCCATGGTCTCCACAGTGGTGGATAAGGGGTGTGTGTGTGTATGACAGGGGGGACTCTCACATAAACCCTTTATGCATAAAAACCTGGTCTTTGGAACCTAATCATGTCCATAAGTAAGGAGTGAGTATAATATCACTGAACAAATTGTGTAGAAATTGTCAACTGGGAACCTTCTTGCTGTGAAACCTTTTACCAAAAACACAATAGAATATGATTTTTTAAAAAAGAAGAAGAAAAAGAAAAAGAGAGAAATCTACATAAAGAGAGGTAAGCAGAAATATTTGTATATGATTAGGCTTATACCCTTTCACCGAGGGAGCTCTGGTAGTGTAGTGCCTAAGGCATTTGACTGCTAACCAGAAGGCTGTCGGTTCAAACCCACCAGCCACTCCTCGGAAGGAAGATGGGGCAATCTACTTCCGTAGTGATACTGCCTTGGAAACCCAAGGAGGGGTTGCTATGAGTCAGGTCCAACTCAATGGCACGTAACAACAACAACAACAACAACACACCCTTTCACCATACTTATTCAATCTGTATGCTGAAGAAGTAATCAGAGAAGCTGGACTATATGAAGAAGAACATGGCATCAAGATTGGAGGAAGACTCATTAATAACTTGCAGTATGCAGATGATACAACCTTGCTTGCTGAAAGTGAAGATCACTTGAAGCACTTACTGATGAAGATTAAAGATTACAGTCTGCAGTATGGATTACACCTCAACAAAAAGAAAACGAAAATCCTCACAACTGGATCCATAAGCAGCATCATGATAAATGGAGAGAAGATTGAACTTGTCAGAGATTTCATATTACTTGGTGTGGGAGTTAAGGTTGTGTGTCAACTTGGCCGGTCCTGGCTGACTGGCTGGGCAGCTGCTGGTAGTTATTTCCCATGATGAGGCTGGCAATCGGCTCCATGGTGATATCTACCATAAGCAGCTGAGTAGCTGCTTTAGGGATGTGGGGTGCTTCCTATATATAAGAAGCAGCTTTGGAAATGGTCTCCAGTTTATGGCATGCTTGAACCCTACATATAGATGAGCCATTGTTCAGCAGCCTGCCATGCTCTGCTGATCTTGGGACTTTTAATGGACTTGAATTAATGGCCTATTGTGTGGTTTGGTAGTATCGGGACTGTGCCTTGTTACTTGTCAACCTTGGGCTTGTCAACCTCAGCAGCCAGTACCTGAACAAAGAAAAGTCTCCTGCTTCAGTGGGCTGGGAGCAGCAGGTAGAGCTGAAGCCCAAGGTTGAGGGGGTTTCACTCAGCCCCTAGAGCCTGGAACTTTGAACTCAGACTTAAAGCCTCCACAATGGTGAGAGAATAAACTCCTGTTTGTAAAGCCATCCCATTTGCGGTATATTTCCTGTTAGAGCAGCACAGAGGTAACCAAAACACTTGATTCCACAATCAACACCAATGGAAGCAGCAGTCAGGAAATCAGACGACATATTGTATTGGGTGAATCTGCTGCAAAAGGTCTCTTTAAAGTGTCGAAGAGCAAAAACGTCTCTTTGAAGACTAAGGCCTAACCCAAGCCATGGTCTTTTCGATTGCTTTGTATGCATGTGAAAGCTGGACCATGAATAAAGAAGACCAAAGAAGAGTTGATGCTTTTGAGTTGTGGTTGGTGAAGAATACTGAAAGTACCGTGGACTGCCAAGGACTGCCAAAAGAACTAACAAATCTGTCCTGAAAGAAGTGCAGCCAGATGCTCCTTGGAAGTGAGAATGGCCAGACTTCATCTCAACTACTTTGGTCATGTTGTCAGAAGGGATCATTCACTGGAGAAGGATATCATGCTCAGTAAAGTGGAGGAGAAGATGGATTGACACAGTGGCTGCAATGATGGGCTCAGGTATAGCAAGGCACAGGACCAGGCAGTGTTTCGTTCTGATGTACATAGGGTCACTGTGAGTCGGAGTTGACTTGAAGACACTTAACAACAACAACAACAGACTCATACTACAATACATGGTGCTTTTTCAGAGTACTGAATTCTTACATAAATTTCATGGAAGAAAAACACAAAGTGAAATTGGAAAAATGCTGAATTTTCCATAAATGTTTTTTTAAAGAAATATTTAAGAAATATTAGTTGTGAAGGAGCTCTGGTGGTGTAGTGCATAAGGCACTTGACTGCTAATCAGAATCTGGCTCTTCAAATCCACCAGCCACTCCTCGGAAGAAAGATTGGGCAATCTACTTCCGTAGTGATGTTGTTGTTATGTGCCATCGAGTCGGACTCGACTCATAGCGACCCCTCCTTGGGTTGCCGAGGCAGTATCACTACAGAAGTAGATTGCCCAACCTTCCTTCCGAGGAGGAGTGGCTGGTAGGTTTGAACAGCCAGATTCTGGTTAGCAGTCAAGTGCCTTAGGCACTCTGCTACTGCCTCAGAAACCCACGGAGGGGTTGCTATGAGTTGGATCCGATTTTACAGCAGTGGGTTTTTTTTAAGTCTCCATGAAGGAGCTCTGGTGGCATAGTGCCTAAGGCATTTGACTGCTAACCAGAAGGCTGGCGGTTCAAACCCACCAGCCCTTCTCAGAAGGAAGATTGGGCAATCTACTTCCATAGTGATACTGCCTCCGAAACACAAGGAGGGGTGGCTATGAGTCGGATCTGACTTGACAGCGTTGAGTTTGTTTTTTTTGGGAAATAATTTGGAACACAAATATGCTTTCGTTGCTATCATCTTTAACCAGTTTTTCCAAGCATATGATCAGCTCTTTCTGCCTACAAATTCTCTCAGTCCAGAACAATTTCTCTGTGTTATATCTATAGATTTCAATATTTTTTCTGTTCCATTTCTCAGAGTTTCTACTTCAAAGTCATCAAAGGATCATTTTTGCTCTTTTCTGAATCTAACATCTTTTTGCTTTAATCATTTTCTCTCTTTCCTTTGTATTTATTGTGTTTATCTCAAGCCTTACTACCATGCCAACATTTTATTTTCAGGTACCTTTATTCAATTTCTAACTAAATTTAGTTTATTTATTAGACAATTAATGTTAATTTTGCCTTACCTCTGCAATATCCTTTTTAGACTATTCTGTTATCTTAGCTCTTCATCTTGTAGATCTTTTAATATGAAATCAATATCCATAGTGCAAAACACTTATGAAGAATATGCCTCTCTTTGAGGGTTGCATTTTTTTTCTATACTCAGATTTTTGCATTCTAATCATTTATTCAACATACATTTATTGAATATCTACTATTATAAGCCACTGTTTTGGACTCTAAAGATACAGGAAGGTCCTTGCTTTCATGGTGCTCACACTGTGTATATGTGCTGTGTGTACACAGTGTGTTTGAGTATGTGTATCTGTGTGTAGGTTTGCTATTATATGTTTACATAATCACTACATCATTTCTTGCTGTTTTACTCATTGTTAAACTGGGCTAAGCTAACTAGATCTTTTGTTTCTCTAATAAAGTGAGAGTGAATTTCCTTGGCATTCTTTTCACATTATCTGGAACTAATATGAATTCCCTTCAGGACTACAGAGTCAATTCTACATCTTGACTTGAATCCACTTTTTTGTAGCTTGAGGAAAGAATTGGTATGATCAAATCTATAAATTTCAACCTTACAAAAGGGATTTCAATTTGTTAAATTATATAATTTTTTTCTTTTTAAATTTAATTTTTAATTACAAATAATTGCATATTCAAAAAATGAAAACTAACAAGATCCTCCACATATAATTCTATTAGAAAATAATTTTATAATTTTTAAAGTAAATGGCTCATTATCTAAAAGTAGGAAAGCTAGGGAACCCAATAGAAGCAATCACAATCTCTGTGATAACCCATATGAACATTCATAATCTGACTCTGAAAAGTCTTTACTGTTTAGAAGGAAACTACTGAGCTTTTTCTAACAGTTCCACACAAATGAGCTAATCTTGAAAGTGTTCCATGTCTTAGGTGATTTCTTGACAGAAACAACATATGTTTTTTATGATCATGTTCAAGTGTAATTTCCTTTGTGTCCCAACTGGAAATATGACCTCCATTTATCTTCATCTTGGTCAACAGTTATGGTGGTTTCTTGGGTGGAATGTAGAGGAATGGTGTCAAGTATCATAAATAAAATACTTCTGCTTCAAAGTGCCTCCAAAACTAAAGGAGAAGAGAGAGGCAGGAACTTTAGTAAACCCATTAAAGAAAAAGTTGTCTTAACAGTCACAAAGAGATTTTTCAAAGGCTAATACAGACACTCTAAAGAATCAAGTACTGAATAATATACCAATTTAGACTAAAGAACACTCCTGGCAGCCAGGACAAAGAGAGAAATAAACGAGGTATTGTACTTCTCTTGGACTTAAAAATGTATGTATTCCAGACTATTGGAAGAGTCCAAATTTCTTCTCATATTTGCACTCTGAAAGCACAATATTTGCATGCATGTTTATAAATAGCACCTTGAACAATGAAATGGACAATATTCTCAATGATAGTTTTAACAAAAAAGGAGAGATATACTTATAACTGTTTCTTCTATGGTGCCAGAGAGAAAGACAATAAAGTGAGATGTAGTTCTATAAAGTCAGTGTCCAAGAGGAATTCTTAAAAGTCCTGTCTAGACTAATGAATCCATTATGTGTCTTTGTTCTTACTCAGTGCTCTACATTCCACTGCTCCTGCCTTGCATTTTTTAGCTGATTATGTTTCTGTCTTTGGATAAAAGCATCATTTGTTGCAAGTCATTGTTCACCAAACTATCTTGATAACCAGAAGAGAATGACTAAACTGTCCTGAGAGGCAGGTGCCGGTGAAATAAGGACAAAGGAACCAGTTTTCATCTGAGGCTCTCTCATTCCTCCACATCCTTTAGATTTTCCAACTCCCTGTCAGACCTCCCTGCTCTCTAAGCTTACAACTGATCATGGCTCTGTCAGCCCAGGATTACCTTCTAAATATTGCTGCAGGTTTAAAATTATCTCCTCTTTTTAAATTTTCTACCACACTCTCTTTTTCCTCAGTGATGACTTTAGCATCAAAAGGAAAGTCGGTATATCAATCCAGGTTCAGTAAGAGAAGCAGAACCACGATGAGCTATAGGACAAGGAATTTGGAATTAGATCTTAGATAATTATGAGAGGAGCTGGAAGTGAAGGTTGGAAAGGTAGAGTGGGGGGATCAATGAGTCACCAACCTGTCTATGTAAGATGTACATCTCACTGTTGGAGTGGGACATGAAGTAGAATCTGGTAGAGAAATCTACAGGAATCTGTTGCCGGTGCTGGCTGTGGGTTCACAGCTAAGCATCTAATGATGGACCTGGGGCCACTGTTGGTCATCAGGCTCAACAGTTGTGTAGAAGAGCTTGCCACAGAATGGACAAGTGCAAGGACAAGCTGGAAACCTGTGCATCGCCACTGCATCTAACCATGATGGCCTTCTGAGAAGAAGGGATGTTGCTTTTTGGGCAAGTTCCTCTTTTGGCCAATTCTAACCTAAAATTATATAAGAAGATTCTGAGAAATGTAGTTCTCAGTTTAACCAAATTGACAATAGAGCAATCCAATATGATGCATTTAGATAAGTTCACATTGAGTTACCAATGCCTAGTATTCACTGTGAATCCCCCTCAGAAGGAAACTTTCCAGTAAAGAAGGAATTTATTAATTCAAGGAGTCTCAAGCACTGACAGGCCAAGAAGGGATACAGAAGGGGAGGGGGGAAGACACTTTCCTGCTGCCCCAGTTTACTTACTCAAGGGCTTTGCAATTTCTTCACCAACAAATCTCTAATTATAGAGGACAGTAAATTTAGAACGAAAGAGGGCTGAGGTCATAGCCCAAAGGGGCACACCATAAACTTAAAATTTATTTGAAGTCCCTGCTTTATCTTCAATATTTCTGTCAATCTTGTAAAAATAAATTTTAAATTGCTTGCTAGATACATTTCTTAACTTTTTTTTCCCCCAACGGTTGCATGTGGGAAGTTGCACCAATTTATCTTGTTTCACAAACCCCAACTGCACCACTATCTGTCCTTGGAAAGTGTATACCAAAGACTGCGAAGCATGAACTTTCCCTCAAGCCTCAACTAATCAGCCACACCCCCTGCTACAAACCTTCTGAGATTCCTAGCTGCTCTCAGGATCAATTCCAACTTCCTTAACCCAGCATCCAAGTTCTCTGTGATCAGAGCTCACTCTACTTTTCTGTCTGGTTTCCTATACATTACCACCCACCTCCATCTCTTGGAATCTTCCTTCCAGCACACTCCCTGTGGGTCCCTGAACACAATGTGCTTCTGTTGCAAGGGTGTGCCCTTGCTCATGCTGTTTTTCCATCCCACTTCTTCACCTGGAGAAATCTCCCTCATGTCTCAAGTTTCAACTGAAGTGTCACATCCATGAATCATCTCTGCTCCCATTAATCTTTGTTTGCAACATTAGTGCTATCCTTCCCATTCTGCGTTACATGTTAGTGTTTTATCTGCCTTCTCAGGTAGTCTGTGAGCTACTCAGGGGAAGCTACTATTGGAAAACTACCCAACAGCCATTTCCCTCTTCTCTTTTGTCAACAAAAAAAATAATAATTTTATTTGGATGAATCATGATTGTTCTAAACTAGTCATGGCGATCTCATTGTCTTTTGCCAGTGAGTGATAGAAGCATGTGATTCAATTCTGGTCACTAAGGTATATAGGAAAATCTGTTGAGATGTTGCTGGGAAAGAATTTCTTTCCCAAAAAAGAGAAAGACACTTTAAGGAGGAAACACTTCTGGCTTCCACAGCCCTTGCTTCCTGCTTTGGACAGAGATGTGTTATGTTTGGAGTGTGGTAACCATCTTGTGACTGTGAGGAGACAGTTATAGACATATCAAGGGAGGCAAAGCAGCTAGAAAGAATGTGAGTTATAGGTCTGCCTGCCTCCATGAACTACTGCCTTCTTTGCCATGAGACCAGAAGAATCAGATGGTCCCTGGCCACCATTATTGAACATTTTGATCAAGGGCTCAAAGATGAATCCTGATCAAAAGGAGGCAAAATGTGGAACAGAATTTCAAAATCTTATGGAATCCAGACTTACTGGACCCATTGAGACTGGAGGAACCCCCAAATCTATTGCCCTGAGAGAGTCTTTAAATCTTGAACCAAAACTATCCCCCCAAGTCATCTTTAAACTTAACAACCATTTATATTATTAAAGAACATTCACCTGGAGCATTATGCTCTTTTAAAGAATTAGCTGCACGAGATCAAATTGACAACAATAACTCTAAAGCATAGATGAGAAGTTTAGGGGGTATAAATCTAAATAAATGCTGGTGGAAAGAATATGGGTGAGATTGTGAGAATGGTGACACAACATGAGAATATAACTAACATTATTGAAATGTACATGTAGAAATTATTGAATGGGTGTGTGTTCTGCTGTGTTTGTTTGTTTGTTTTTTTCACCAAAAATAAAATAAATATTTTTAAAAATTCTAAACAAAACATAAGGAGCTCTGGTGGCACTGTGGTTAAAGCACTGGGCTACTAACCAAAAGGTAGTAGTTCAAATCCCCACTCTGCAGGAGAAAGATGAGGTAGCCTGTTTCCCTAAAGATTCACAGCCCTGGGAATCCTATGGGACAGTTCTACTCCAACCTATAGGGTCTCTAGGAATCGGAATCAGCTCCATGGCTGTGGGTTTGGTTTTTTTAGAAAAACAAAATATTAGCAAAATGAATGCAGCAATAAATAGAACATGTTGTTGTTGTTGTTATGTGCCATCAAGTCAGCCCCGACTCATAGCGACCCCTCCTTGGGTTTCCGAGGCACTATCACTACAGAAGTAGATTGCCCCATCTTCCTTCCGAGGAGTGGCTGGTGGGTTTGAACCGCCAGCCTTCTGGTTAGCAG
>NW_006921590.1:29583088-29585230 GCF_000298275.1 Orycteropus afer afer
AACACATTTAAAAAAAAAAAAAAAAAGCCAATGGAAAAGACTGAGTCCTTGAGTGCCTGAACAAATCAAACCAAATATCATCAGAAATTTTACTTTATAAGCATGTTCATGTGATTCACATTGCCTTTGGAGGTGGGGGCCTATTCTGACGTTTGCGTCTGAATGCACCCTTACTGGTATATACTTAAATAGTTACAATTTACTGAGTACTTACCACATGCTAGATATGGTTCTAAATCCTTTAAAAGCACCAACTTCTTTAATATTTAAAGCTTCCCAGTGAAGTAGGTACAATTATGATCATATTCATCATACAGGTAAGGAATCTGAGGTACAGAAAGGTTGGATAATTTGCCTCAAATCACGAAGCTGGTAAGTAGCAGAGCTGGGATTTGAAAGGAGGCTCTCTCTGGCTCTTCAATTCACATCCTACTGCCTCTCAAGGGCTGCCCTGTGGCCTATTCATCCAAAAATCTCAAGGCCAGCAGAGTGCCTGACACATGTTAATGTATTTATTGAACACCGATGTGCAAGGCAATCTGCGAGGCTTTGACAATAATCACTACTTTTCACTCTCGCAATAACCCTATCAGTAGGAAGACAAATCATCCTGGTTAGC
Organism: Orycteropus afer afer; assembly: GCF_000298275.1. Taxonomy (NCBI): domain Eukaryota; kingdom Metazoa; phylum Chordata; class Mammalia; order Tubulidentata; family Orycteropodidae; genus Orycteropus; species Orycteropus afer. Next base: position 29,583,708 of record NW_006921590.1, read on the forward strand.
CCGAGACTGAAGGGGGCCCCAGGATGCAGAATATTCAGTTTTAAAACTGGGAAACATTGTTCATCCTACCTATGAGGTCAGTTCAGAGTTGCATTATTTGTGGGCCCCTCTCACTATAATATATTCTCTTGGTTCCTAACATTTTTTTCTGATGTGAGAAAAAAATTAAACATTTTCCTTGACCCTAAAAGTTTATTTTTTTTTTTTATTCTGTTTAAAAAAAAGAGAGAACATTTTGGTACACCCCTGAAAGTGTTATGGGCTCCTGCCTAATGGATAAATTGGCCCTGAGTCACAGCTATCATACTGACTATTTCACTGAAAGATAAAGCAATTTGCCCCAAAATCAAAACTCTAGAAAGTGGTGGAGCAGGGATTTCAATTCATGCTCTCTAACTCCAGAGCCCATGCTGTTGACTGTGACATCAGTATTTTTCCATTTTTTTTTTTTTATGGAGACCCAAAACAAATAAAATTTACAGCATAATGCATATATACACATATATATGTGTGTGTGTATACACACACAATATACACACACACACATATATAGAACTGAATCAAAAGACTCACATAATATTTACCCTTACTACACATGATTCATGCTGATTGTTTTCTATTCTATTTGGTTCATTTCACTTTGTAAAATGCTGATTGCAGCCCACAAAATTGAGTTCATGACCCATCAATACATTGTGACCCGTGACTTGAAAAACACTGCACTTCACTATAATACCATTTAATAAATATTTGTTGAATGAATGTCTTAGGTGTTGGGACAGAGTAGGGACATCACCCAACACAAATATTTCCAGCCAAATAACTATCAATTTCATCTGTCTCTTCAACAACTGAAATAACATGAAAAGGAAACATGTGTTATTTTAGAAACACGAGGCCAGTGGTTGATTTAATATTTTAAAGTATCTGCTTCCTGGAGAGAATGTGGTAAGAGCTTTGATTTTGTATGGTTTTGTCTTGAGTAAGTCTTAACATTCCATCCTTCTTCAGCAGCTGTTAAGGCATGAAAATCTGCTTGAGAAAATTCATGAACTCAAAGGCTAAAATGAGACAGCTCATCTCTTAGGCCTGTTTATGCCTATTTCTTCTTTGATTAATTACACATAAGCCTGTCACTGGGTTTCTTTAACTGTGTGCTAGGAGAAAATGTGTTGAATTTCAAGCTGGCTAGCTAGACAAATAATGGTACAAAGCTAAACCCCAAATGTAGATTAGGAAATATAAACATGCTATTGGTCTGATTTAAAACCACTCTGAAACCTGTAGGACTTCTGAATCCTTAAGCAAAGATGCTAACACATCATAAGATGTTCTCAGGTAACAACAAGGGGCCATACCTTTCCTGTCCTTCCATTCATGGATACTAGTCTTGATAATAAACATAGTAATAAACCTTCATTCAGGGGGAGTTCCAGCAAGATGGCGGATTAGGCAGAAGGACTGCACGGACCCTCTTCAACAAAGAAAAGGGAAACCAATTAACACAGACACAGAAGATAATC
>NW_006921590.1:29598904-29599792 GCF_000298275.1 Orycteropus afer afer
CCATAGACTGCTAGCCTTTCACCTCCAATCTATTGCATCCTAGGCACACACACACATACAAAAAAAAAAAAAACACAATAACTCATTGCTAGCCAGTCAATTCTGACTCAGAGCAACCCTATTAGACAGAGTAGAGCTGCCCCATAGGGTTTCCAAGGCTGTATTCTTTACAGAAGGCGAATGCCTCATCTTTCTCCTAAGAAGTGGCTTGTGGGTTCCAACCATCTACCTTCTGCTTAGCAGCCCAGAGCTTAACCACTGGGCCACCATATTTCCTATCCTTCTTTGGAGTTAAGAATAGCCATGTAACTGATTTCTAGTCAAAAGAATGTGAGGATTTGTTGGTTACAAATTCCTGGTCTTGTCTATACTTACTTTCCAAATGCCTGCTGTTCTGCTTAGCTAGTGCCGCTCTGAAAAGAATATACCACAAATGGGATGGTCTTAACAAACAGGAGTTTATTCTCTTGCACTTTGGAGGCTTTAAGTCCAAGTTCAAAGTGCCAGGCTCTAGGGGCTAAGTGAAAGCCCCTCAACCTTGGGCTTTAGCTCTGCCTCCTGCTCCCGGCCCACTGGAGCTAGAGGCTTTTCTTTGTTCAGACAGCTTCTGGCTGCCGAGGTTGCCAAGCCCAGGGTTGACAAGAAACAAGGCACAGTCCTGATATTACTAAATCACATGGCAGGCCATTAATTCAAGTCCATTGTAAGTCCCAAGGTTGGCAGAGTATGGCAGGCTGCTGAATGACACGGCTACATGCAGGGTCCAAGCATGCCAAAGCTCGAGACTATCCCCAAGGCTTCTCCTTATATACAGGAAACAGACCACATCCCAAAGACAGCTACTCAGCTGCTTGTGGTAGATCCCACCATGGAGATGATTGCCAGTCT
>NW_006921590.1:29600762-29602480 GCF_000298275.1 Orycteropus afer afer
CCCCTCAGCGTTGGGCTTCAGCTCTGCCTCCAGCTCCTGGCCCACTGAAGCTAGAGGCTTTTCTTCACTCAGACAGCTGCTGGCTGCTGAGGCTGCCAAGCCCAAGGTTGACAAGTAACAAGGCACAGTCCAGATATTACCAAATCACACAGCAGGCCATTAATTCAAGTCCATTGTAAGTTCCAAGGTTGGCAGAGCGTGGCAGGCTGCTGAACAACATGGCTACATGTGGGGTTCAAGGTGGATTAGGCTTGAGACTATCCCCAAGGCTTCTCCTTATATACAGAAAGCAGACCACTACCCAAAGACAGCTACTCAGCTGCTTGTGGTAGATCCTACCACAGAGTTGATTGCCAGTCACATCATGACAACCACCAGCTGCCCAGCCACTCAACCAGGCCCAGTCAAGTTGACACATAAACGTAACCACCACACCTTCTTCCATGCTCTTTCCCTTCCCATTAACGGAGTACATATAATGCCCAGATTCTAGGAATTTGGAGTGCTACAAAATGGAAGAAGCCTGAATAATTTGATCAGTGTGTGAAGGAAAACTCCCCACTGATCTTTCCACCTTGACTAGTCACTATATAAGAAATAAACTTCTATTGGGTTGAAACTTACACAAAGAGTTCTGTTTTTGGCGACTATATCCATTGATATGTACTCTATTAGAAATTGAAACTGAGAAATGTTTACAACACTTATTTAATTCATTTAAGAATAAGAACAATAGAAGATGGAGGAATAGGCAGACCAGTGACACAGACCTTCTTCAACAAAGAAAAACTAATTGACAGGGATACAGAAGATAATCTGGGAGCCCTGAGCTTTGAAAGGAGCTATACAGAAGAGGATTAGGCACCAACTAGTGGAAAAACCTGAAGGAAAACAGTGAGTACAGAGACAGTCGGAGCTGCGGACTGTCAGCTACTCTGATGGGACCAACAGCCTGAATATTTCCAAACGGTATTGGGACCTGAGAATTGATCTAAAGATCAGCCGTGGTTGCCAAGGGCTACAGAGACGACTATACTGGTGGCCTATGACTAGGAAGGGAAACAGCAAGGAGGGAGACAACCTGAGCTGTTGACTTTCTGCTGTCTGGAGGGCACAGCCATTTTCATTGTTCACACACAGCAGCCATTTTGAATGTGTAAAATGACCAAGGGTGCAGCCATTTTGAATGTTTAAGTGGCAACCATTTTGGATATTTAAAATGACCCAGGGAGCAACAATTTTGAATCTTTTACAAGTGGCAACCATTTTGGATTTTAAACTGATAGCATTCTAATTTGGATTCCAGGGACCTAAGAATAGGCTCTGTTTGCCAAGGTCAGCAGGGACATATGAGAGGCTGACAACAGGAACAGAGACAGGTGTTGAGTATATAAGTGCTGTCAACTAGTGAATAGAGGAGCACAGTACCCTGCTTGTGTAGATAACATACAAAGAAAACAAAAATTGTGGACAAGTCACTTCAACATACAATCACCAATTAAACATAAACACAAAAAAAGTCACAATACCTTGGAGACAACAGAGCATCACAGTCCATACAAAGAAGCAAGATAAAGCAGGAGAAACAAGGGACCAGGATACAGACCCAAAACCTATCCCTGAGAAGACACAGCATTGGAACTCCCTGATAAGGAATTCAAAAGAATTATATTTAGGTATCTTCAATGAATTGAGAGACAGATCAAGGAAAACACAGA
>NW_006921590.1:29602580-29620516 GCF_000298275.1 Orycteropus afer afer
ATTCCAAAAGACAATACAAGAACAAACTGACAAAATAAATGAAAAATTAGAAATGATACAAAATCTATGGACAGAAATCCAGAAGATGAATACTAAATTTTCAGAAATAGATAAGACATTGAATGGGCAAAGGAGCAGAATTGAATCAATGGAAGATAGAATTAGGGAGATTGAAGGCAAATACCTGAACACTTCTTTGGAAAGAGATAAATCAGAAAAGAGATCAAAATAAAATGAAGAAAGCCTAAGGTTCATGTGGGATACCATCAAAAGGAATAACCTACGTGTAATCCAAATTCCAGAACAGGAAGAGACAAATAAAACCACAGAGAAAATTATCGAAGATTTGTTGGAAGAGAATTTTCCTGGTGTGATGAAAGATGAGAATATATCCATTCAGGATGTCCAAGAAACCCCAAACATGATAGACCCCAAAAGAAAAACACCCAGACATATCATCATCAAACTTACCAAAACCAAAGACAAAAATTATGAGAGCAGCATGGGAAAAACAAAAAGTTATCTACGAGGGGAAACCGGTAAGACTAAGCTTGGATTTCTCAACAGAAATCATGCAGGCCAGAAGACAATGTATGTTAAAACATTTCCAGATAAGCAGAAATTAAGGGAATTTGTTAATTGAGAATTTGTTAAAACCAGACCAACCTTACAAGAGATGCTAAAGGGAACCCTTTGGACAGAGAAGCAACAACAGCAAACAACAACTGACAATTAACACACATGATGTTATAACCCAGAAATCAACCCAGCTATGGAAGTATCCAAAGTATATAAGCCTACAAGATTGTAAACAGGGAACCAGAAACATCAACTGACTAATGAGGACAATTACAAACCAAGAAGAGGGAAAAAACTGTGTTGCTGCAGAACTTCTAGATATTAGGGAAGTTAAGACAACTACAAGATAGAATAGACTGTTCCAAACTTGGAAAGAAAACTATAAATCACAGGGTAACCTCAAAGAAAAATGGTAAATGTTCACATCAAAAAAAGAGGACCAGCATAAATATTCAGCAAATACTAAAACAATAGCAATGAAGGAAGTGATAACATGATTCGTAAACAAAACAAGCTCAGCAAAGATTATATAGAACAAAGAAATCAACACCACATAAAAGCACATAACAAAAATGACAGCAACAAATTCATATTTGCCAATAATTACATATCTGGCAAGGGGCTTGTCTCTAAGATTTATAACGGAAGAGTGGATGACCAAACTATGGTACAAACACATAATGGAATGTTATGCAGCACTAAAGAATAATGTAGAGTCTGCAAAATACCGCATAATATGGATGAATTTGGAGGACATTATGTTGAGTGAAATAAGTCAATCACAGAAGCACAAATATAGTATTAGTTCGTTGTTGTGGAGGGTCAAGGAAAGGTTTACATATGGAGGGAAACTTTCTTTGTTGGTTGCCAGGGCTGGGAGGGGAGGAGAGGGAACACTGCAAAAAAAAAAAAAGCATCGATCCATTTCACTTTAGTTTTGTGTATTTCACTATACATAAATTATATTTCAATAAAATGCATTAAAAAATAAGAAGAACAATAAACCCATTTCATGTTAACATAAATAGTACATTTTTATTAAAATAACTATATTTTCATAACAAAGGATTTCCTTTTTTTTTCCCACAAATCTCTTTAATGTCTGCTTAACAGAAGACATCTGTTTACACATTCAATTTGTGAGATGAATTGTTTTGGTTTAAGCACATAAAAAAAAAAATCCACCCTAAAATATGTACAGAGCTGAATAAACAATAGTATTTTAATAGCTTTTTCAGATAATTGTGATATTCTTCTTTAATACTACATCCAAACTCATCAAGTGATAGTTCAAAGGTTTGTTGCATTGTGAAATCTGGACCTTATCAATGAACTTTTCTGCTGCATAAAATCTGCTACATAAAATCTGTTGGACCGTCTTGCACTGTGAAAGGATGTTTTACTCATGCATAGTTTTGTAATATCACTCATTGGTCATTTGGAAAGTATTAATTACGCAGATCTTCCAAATGTTAACACATTGTATTAAATAACATTTTTAAAAAATAATATATTAATATCACCATCAATATTAGCAGAAAAGTCTTAAGAATTGGGAAAGTGTAAAGTTCACAATGGTAGATACAAGTTTTCCAAAATTCTATTTTTACTTGAAAGATTGAGTATTATCACTAGCAACAAATATTGTCCATTTGTTTTCCTTAAAGTGACAAGCTCATTTCTGTCATGCTCAAGAAAACATCTGCCTAATAACCAAATCTGAATAATGATAGTTTGTAAGTCTTTTTTTTTTAATTGTGATTTGGATGAAAGTTTACAGAGCAAATTGGTTTTCCATTCAATAATTCATACACGTTTTGTGGTATTCATCCCAATTCTCACAATGTAACAGCACACCTCCCACTTCCCCCTTATATTTACTATTTCCCTTTGTCCTTCTTTCCGATCTCTTCATGCCTTCTTAGCTTTTTCCCTGGGAAAATGCTGCCCTTTTGATTTCCTATGATTGATTGTTCTAATGAGTACATACCTTCTTGGTATTATTGTTCACATCATAGGCCTATTGTTTGGCTGACAGTAGAGCCATGGGGGTTGAGTTCAGTTCCTGGCTGAAGGATGTCTAAGGCCATAGTCTCAAAGGTTCTACAAGTCTCTATCAGACCAATAAGCCAGGTCTTTTTTTTATTTTGAGTTTTGTTTTACATTTTTCTCTCGTTCTATCTAGGACCTCCTATTGTGATCCGTTTCAGAGTGGTCAGCAGTGGTAACTGAGCACCATCTAGTTCTTCTGGTCTCAGGGTCATGGAAGCTAGGGTTCATGTAGTCCATTAAGCCTTTGGACTAATTGTTTCCTTGCATCTTCGATTTTCTTCACTCTTCTTTGCTCCACATGGGGAGAAACCAATAGTTGCACCTTAGATGGCCACTCACAAACTTTTAAGACCCCAGTCACTACTCAACGAAGTAGGATGTTGAACATTGTCTTCGTGGACTATGTTATGTCAGTTGACCTTGATATACCCCGAGACTATGTTGCTGAACCCCACACCCAGTGACTCATTCCTTCAAAGTATTTGGTTATGACTAAGATGTTTTCATAACTTTGCCACCTGTCTGCTCTATTAAATACATGGATATATTTACAGCACATATAAATACATATGTAGAGATTGTTGTTGTTGTTGTTTGCCATCGAGTTGGACCTGACTCATAGCGACCCCTCCTTGGGTTTCCGAGGCAGTATCACTACGGAAGTAGGATTGCCCCATCTTCCTTCCGAGGAGTGGCTGGTGGGTTTGAACTGCCAGCCTTCTGGTTAGCAGTCAAGTGCCTTAGTCACTATGCTACCAGAGCTCCCTATGTAGAGATAGCCTCTGTCAAATATGTATAAATTCATGGGTATAGTCCCATTTGCCTTTCCAACCCTGTTTAGCTTGGGTATCTGTCAGTCATTCTTTCAAGTAAAACTAATGGTCTTGGGGAAAAGTGTCTAGTTCATTCAGCTCACAATTCAATTGTGTAAGTTCTTTCCCCCTAGACAACCCATGCTTCAGTATGCAGCAGCAGTGATTCATACACACTTCCCATTTCATTACACAGAATATTAAAAAAGACGAACATTCAAGGGTAGCAATTTAATAACGTTAATCATTTTTACTGCTCATCAAGGTCATTCTTAATAAGACTGGCATTTCTTTTTACTGATTTGTATGATGGTAAAAATATATAATGACCACTAAGAACCACAGAACAGTTAGTTCCACTATCTTGATTCGTGTTCAGGACCTACCATTGATTTTCCATCATCAGTGAAACACAGTGAAAGGCAAGAAAAGTGCTGTATTATTATGAAAATAATTTTTATCTCATGATTTCCCTGAAGCACTTCTCTCCCCATAAGTTCCACAGGCCAGACTTTGAGAACCACTCCAGAGAGGAGGGGCAACCTTAAATTAATTCATTCTCTCTTTAATCTTTCTCATTAGCTTTCTCAGTTTAGCTGTTGGCAAGTCCTGAAAGAAATGGGTTCAAAGATAACACACTGGCTTTCTTTGATACCTTCAGAAGAAAGACTGAAAATATAAACTGGAATTATAACCACTGTCTTTCCCTTTCTTTCATGATCTGGTCCTCAAAATGGTACATGTTGGTATATTTTTGTCATTTTTATGAGGCTTTCTCATTTTCTTCCCTTCTTCTTCTGATTCTTTTATTAATATACTGGTATTAATAACAACAGTGCTGCCCCCAAATCATCAGAATTTCTGAATTTTATAAGAAATTCTAGTAGCCTCAAAGCCTTCTGGAAAATTCTTGAACTGAAAGGGAAAGGAATTTCCCTTCTCTGGGAAAGCTGCCCAATTATTTGTATTCGATTAAAATAACTACACGTGGCAAGATCCCAAGATCAACAAGGATAATAGAAGCCCCCACAGATGTGGATCTTTGAGCTTCTCTCATTTTTCTCTGCTATAATCCCTCCAACTAGAGAGATTTCATTTCCTCTTTTTCTGGTCTTTTCCTACTTTCAGCTTTCAAGCTCCCTTCTGGGCCCGCTACCTGACCCCTGGATCTGATTATCCTTTCTCCCTCTTGGTTAAACTGACTATGGAAATCTCACAAGATTCTATAACATACCCGTCTGGTATTTGTTAGCTAGGTTTCATTATATTATTCTTTGCGTTTATTTATTCTTATTGATTTGAGAATATTAAAACCCTTAATCAGCTCCTCAACATTCCACATGTGGAACACAATTTTTTTGAGTGACATTGTGGTTCACATCACTCTCTTCCTGAGAACTGCCTTACCCACCTTCAGGGATCGGACTAAGCAGCCACTTTTGTCATCAGTGACCCTGCTCCCCGCCCCCCAACCACTGATTGGGTAAGAGTGGGCACCTTATCCAAGCATGACCAATCAGAATGTTTCTCCTAAGAATTTAAAACTAGGCCTAAAACAGATGAGTCCATTTCTGCCAGTGGCTTGACCCAAAGATGAGCCAGCTCAGGAGCTGTGAGTGGGCTGTGGGTGTGACAGAGAAGTCCAGGAGGCTGGTCCACAGAGAGGCAGGCAGGAAGCAAACATGCAGAGAGAAGGAGAGACAGAGACCTCCAAGCTTTGGAGAGTCAGATGAACTCTCCCTCTTGGTCCCCATCCTCTGTCCAGCTCCTGGTCCCAGGCCCTGGAAAACCCTATTTCCTGTGGATTCCAGGGTGGTATCCACTTCAAGAACTCCTTTTTACTTAAACTACCTCCAGTTTGACTAAGGTTCACATTACTCTTCCTGATCACCAAGTGTATCCTTCTGGGCAAAAATGCCCCCTGCTCTGAGAAAACTTCTCTGTCTCTTCCAGGCAGAGTGAACCATTTCCAGAGTAAACCAGGAATCCCATGCTACCACATTTATATTCCTACCACTGCACTTAGGCCTATGAATTATTTGTTTTCTCATCTATTAGAATTGAGCCCTCAGTACCTAGTACTGAGGCGATAAATAAGACTTTTTGTTTTGAAGTAATGAAACTGTAAGATGATGAATTAATGAATGGGAGGGTATTTGACTATTATTTAATGACTTTCAATTTTTCAAGTTCAAAATTTTTTTCAACTGAGAGAAAGAACTAGAAAACAGCATCATGAGAACAGTACTCCTGGTCTTTTCACCAGCATGTCCCCAATACACAACACGTATCCAGATATAAATGTTTGTTGAATGGATGAATGAGTTCATGGCTATGCAAGGAGGAGAAGTGGGGGTGTTTAAGCTGAAAAAAATAAAATCTTAATGTCCTGTAAGTCCTTGCCCATGAATAGTAATTTTCTAATATTACACATAATTCTTTCCCCATTGTTTGCATTCCCTTTTTTCAAAGAAAGCCTATGCAAGGAAACCAAGTGGTCATCCAAGAGTTATAGACCCCTGGTTTGCCCTATTCCTGCCCCGTTACTGCATTCCTGAGTGAGGCAGATGGTCCCCCTGAAGTTCTGCTCTTTGCTCTTCCTCTTTTTTTCATAATCTTGGGAAATAGTTCATTTCTCTGACAGTAACTCAAGTTCCTGCTGAGGAGTTCTTCTCTCTCTTTTTTCTGTTTCTCTTTCTCTCACCTCACACTTCCTTGTCCAATCAGAGCCCTACAGCACTTTCCCTTACCTCCTGACATCCATTCTGACCAGAAGCCCCTGATTCTTTGCCCTACAGCTGGCTGGGAATGGGAGGAAGAAGAAAGTATGATTCTATTAATTTTCATAACAGATGTCTACTGAGTGCTCACTGTCTGGCATATTCAGGTATTACTGGGAGTACAGACTTGAATTCTATGGTCCTTGTCATCAAATTATTTAAATTCATGGAGAAAACATATATTCAGTTCCCATGAGATTAGGAATAATATACCCACCACCACCATAACCAAAATCAAACCCACTGCCATCAAGTTGATTCCAACTCATAGTGACCCTATAGGACAGAGTAGAACTGTCCCATAGGATTTCCAAGGCTGCAAATCTTGATTTACAGAAGCAGACCGCCTCATTTTTCTCCTGCAGAGCAGCTTTAGGGTTAAAACTGCTGACCTTTTGGTTAGCAGCCCAATGCTTTAAAGACAGCCCCAAATAATTATAGATATATGCACAGGTTTAGATACATTTAGACAAACTTAGGATGTTTGTAACAGTTTGTAGTATATGATAGTCACTCCTATCATACATTAGACCTAACCTAAATATGCAATGATAGCATAATGATTAAACTCATTCAGCAAATATCTATAGTGTGCCAGGTACTACACTGGGTGCTGAATTCCTACCTACAGTCAAGCAGGGGGAGGGGGCTTAATAGACAAATCATAAGAGAGGCAGCCTAGCAGGGTGCTTCTGGGCTAGAACTCTGGATGCAGAGCACCTCGCTCCCCCAAATACTGCTGAGTGACTGTGAACAAGTTGTTTAACCTCTCAATGCCTTAGTTTCCTCACCTGTAAAATGGGGCTAATAATAGAACCTACCTTGTAGGCTTGCTTGGAGAATTAAGTATTTGTAAAGTACTTAGAACCATGGCTGGCACCTAGCAGCCCTGGAACCAATTCTGACTCACAGTGACCCTACAGGACAGAGGAGAACTGCCCCAGAGGGTTTCCAAGACTGTAAATCTTTAAGGAGGAGCTCTGGTAGCATAGTGCCTGAGGCACTTGACTGCTAACCAGAAGGCTGGCAGTTCAAACCCACAAGCCACTCCTCGGAAGGAATATGGGGCAATCTACTTCCGCAATGATACTGCCTTGGAAACTCAAGGAGGGGTCGCTATGAGTCGGGTCTGACTCGACAGCACATAACAACAATAAATCTTTAAGGAAGCAGACTACCTCATGGTGGGATCGAACAGCTGACCTTTTGGTTAGCAGCCCAATGCTTTAACACTGTGCCGCCAGAGCTCCTACCACTATACAAGTGGTGAATAAATAAATTAGTGAATATCTATATGTGTCTGGCATTGAAAATGAGATTTCTGGTGGATTGTATTATTGGTTCCAATTTTACTCCCTCCTCTGGAATCAACTGGATGACAACAAGTCCCTCTGTCCACAGCCTTTGCAAGTAACTCTGCAGTTCCTCCACAAAGGTGGAGCCTACTTGTCTGTCCCTGGACTTCTGGCTCACCCATATGGCTTCTCTGACTAATTTCCAGCATGTTGGTGTTCTCCTGGCTGTTGTTAGTTGCTGTTGAGTCGATTCTGACTCATGGTGACCCCACGTGTAAAGAGTAGAACTCCTCCATTGAATTTTCAAGGCTTTAACTTCCCAGAAGCAGATTAAAAAAAAAAAAAAAAAAATCCATACTATCAAGTCAATTTTGACTCATAGCAGCCCTATAAAAACCAAAAAAAAAAAAAAACACCTCCGTAGAGTCCATTCTGACTTATAGAGACCCTCTCCTTGGGTTTTTGAGGCAGTATCTCTATGGAAGTAAATGTAAATTGCCCACTCTTCCTTCTGAGAAGTGGCTAGTGGGTTTGAACCACCAGCCTTCTGGTTAGTAGTCAAATGCCTTAGGCACTACACCACCAGAGCTCCTTGGGACAGAGTAAAATTGACCCATAGGGTTTCCAAGGCTGTACTCTAGAGAAACAGACTACCACATCTTTCTCCCACAGAGCTGTTGGTGGGTTCAAACCATCAACATTTTGATTAGCAGCTGAGCACCAGGGCTACCTAGGCTTTACTTTACCAGATATGAAATCAGTGGAGGTTTGAGGTGTTGTGGTTGTATGTGTCCTCTTGAGCTTCTCTCAACATCAGAAGAGCATGCTGGGGCTAGCTGCTGATGCCAGGGGCAGGATGGAAATGTATGAACCAGAGCCACCTGAGCTGACCCACAAACACCTAAATGAGAATTAAATGCTTACTGCTGTATGTACCAAGATTTTGAAATTTTTGTATGCAGTGATAATTGACAAATAGAAGGTTAATTGAGATTATTCAATGACATGGGGAAATAAATATTAAGTGGTAGCAAAAGCAGATAATGATTTATACAGTAAAATCCTATTTTAATTTAAACGTGGGTATGTGTGTGTGTGTGTAGCTCTGGTGGTACAGTGTCTAAGGCAATTTGACTGCTAAACAGAAGGCTGATGGTTCAAACCCATCAGCCACTCCACAGAAGGAAGATAAGGCAATCTACTTCTGTAAAGATTTACTGCCTTGGAAACTCAATGGGGGTCACTATGAGTAGGAATGAGTTCAGTGGCAGTGGGCTTGGTTTTATATCTGTGTACACACACATATACACACACATACATGTTGTTTTTAGCTGCTGTTAAGTCAACTCTGCCATATGGTCACCTTATGTACAACAGAACAAATGTTTCCCAGTCCTGAGTCATCCTCACAATAAACAGCATATTTGAGACCATTGGTGAGGCTACTGTGCCAATCCATTTTACCCAGGGTCTCCCTAGCTCTCCCTGATTCTCCACTTCCCCAAATATGATATCTTCCTCTAACTATTGATCCCTTTTGATGACATGTCTAAAGCAAGCAAGTTGGACACTGTTCTGTTGTGATCTGTAAAATTTTCACTAGTTAATTTCCAGAAGTAGATTGCCAGACCTTTATTACTAGTGTGTCTTGGTCTGGAAACTTTGCTGAAACCTGTCCACAATGGATGATCCTACTGGTATTTGAAATAACAATGGCATAGCTTCTAGCATCACAGCAATAAGCAAGCTACCATGGTACAACAAAGTTCCAGACAGGTGGTGGATATAATAGATAGATAGATTCCTCAAAAAATATAAACCAAAATGTGAATCAGTGATGATGGTTACACCACATGATGAATGTAACAAATGTCACTGAATTGTACACATAAGAAAGTTGAACTGGCAAATGTTTTGTTGTAGCTATTTTTACCACAATAAAACAATTTTAAAAAATGTTAGTCAGTGGTTACTGCTGATTAGTGGCACTTTGTGTATATGTGTGTGTGTGTGTTTGTGTGTGTGTGTATGTGTATATATATATATATATATATATATATATAAATGAATACGTATATATAGATACAGACACATGTATAGAGATATAGATACATATAGTGTGTGTGTGTGTGTGTGTGTTTTCCTGTGCTTTAAGTGAACTAAATGACTAATGACCATGTTTTCTTTTTGTAGCTAGAATGTGAAATGTTGTTTGAAAAGATGGCTAGATAAATGGGTAGGTGGATGATAGCTGGGTAGGTTTGACTTTGGTCCAGATTCTTTTGTGGTGACCTAGCACACACCACAGTGGGATTGGCAGCCTTGCAGAATGTCTGTGATTGTAGGAGTTTGGAAAATGATTTTTAAGATAGCCTTTCAAGATGACACAACTTGTTAAGATTCTTTGGGACCCTCTAGATGGTTCCTGGGGGGGGGGCTGGAGCCTTGTATTTACATGCATTTTGGACACATGCCAGGTCAGTACTGATATTAGAGGTTAACATTTAGTTTAAGGGGAAAACAGGAAAGACTCAAAGCAAGCAAACCTGAAATATCTGCTCCACTTGCAGCCATACTGTCCCACAGCATTGCATTGACCTCCCCTCCATGACAGTCCCTAGAAGATGGACCATGGCTGAACCAGAGAGTAGGTGCCTCCAGTCAGAGCAATATAACCTGAGCAGGTCCTGCAGCCTTCACTCCATCTCACTTTGGATTCAGGCCTTTATAGGAGAGATTGTTGCTTTTTTTTTTTTCCCCCCCTAGTCAGTTATACTGAGGTATAAATTACTGACAATAAAAGGCACCATTGTAAATGTACTTTTGATGAGTTTTTGACAAATGTGTATACTCCTGTATCAACCACCACAATCAAGACAATGAATTTTTCCATCACCCAGAGAAGTTCCCTCAGGTCAGTTTGTGGTCAATCCTAGTCCCCATTCCTGGCCTCAGGCAACCACTGCTGTGCTTGCTGACTATAGATTAGGATTGCTTTTCTAGAATGTTATGTAAAGGAAATCATATATACAGTATGGATATATAGAAAGCCTCTGTCTTCTCATTTGTCCGGTAGAATGTTTTTGACATTCATTCAAGTTGTTTTCTATATTAATAATAATAACTGTAATAAAAATGAAAAAAAACTGCCATCAAGTCAATTCCGATTCATAGCAACGCTTTAGGACAGGGTAGAACTGCCCCCTAGGGTTTCCAAGGCTGTTAATCTTTACAGAATCAGAGTGCCTCATCTTTCTCCTGCAGGGCAACTGGAGGAGTCAAACCACTGACATTTTGGTTAACAGCCAAATGCCTTAACCACTGCACCACCAGAGCTCCTTGTACACTAATAGTCTATTCTTTCTTATTGCTTAATAGTAGTCCATTGATTGTACCACCATTTCTTGATCTATTTTCCTTTTGATGGGCATTTGCGTGGTTTCTAGTATCTAGCTATTATGATTAAAGCTTTATTTTATTTTTTGAGTTCCAATTGTGCTTACTCACTTCTCAACAGCTGTTATGGTGCTCACTTGCTTCTGAATGAATAATTTTCCCTGAAGCTTGCTTTTGCACTAAGAAAAAAAGATCCAGGGTCAAATAAATCAATAGTTCATTCATTCATTCAACCAATCACTCATTCACTGAGACATTTATCCAATGAACATTAACCAATCACTTACAACTCAATGGCACAGAACATTAACAACTATTACTAATAATAATAATCTAGTAATATTATTTACTGAGTGCTTAATAAATGTTAAGGTCACCATACTTAGAATGTTACTGGGATTATCTCATTCATTTCTCACAACAGTCTTATAAGGTAGCTATTAACTGGCCTCACCTTTAGGTGCTTCTTAAACCATAAGGTGCTATGCAAATAAAATTGCATTTAAAAATAAAGAATTTTCTATACAACTCAGGTTTTCCATTTATCTAAAAAGTCTTCCCTCTGCTCTCCCAATCACTTCAGTTGCTATGAATTGATGAGGTTTTATTGAATCTCTTCTTTAATCAAGACCAAATGGTCTATGACACTGCTCAGGCTTTTATGTTTATTGGGGTGGGAGTAGCGCCCGGCTCACACTGGGAGGAAGACATTACACTCCCAACATCCCTAGTGTCAGAACAAGATTGGTATTCACTCCAGGCCTACGCAGAACACTTATCTTCCAGACACACAATGGAGCCAAGGTGCTATGTAAGTCAAATAAATAAGTAAAGCACTAAAAAGCCAAAGGCAGTTCTGTCCTTATTTGGTACATGGAAATATAGTTGACTTTCTCTGAGTTCCTACAGACTGCTAACTCTGGACCAAGAATTTTGCAAAAAGAAAGGAAAAAAGAGCAAGAAAGATTGTCTTGACTCTTAAAGTGTGTAATTAGTATAAGATCCAAAAATAATCTGGAAGATTAGCTACCAAGAAAATATAAAGGGAGAAAACTAATATTTATTGTGCCAAGGAATGTGCTAGTCCAGTGGTTCTCAAACTTGGACAGGCATCAGAGTCACCTAAACTCACTGCCACCAAGTCAATTCCCACTCATAGTGACCCTCATTTGGGTTTCCAAGGCTGTAAATCTTTACAGAAGCTCTTTCTTCTGCAGAGTAGCTGGTGAATTCAAACTACTGATGTTTTGATTAGCAGCCAAATGTCTTAACTACTACACCACCAAAGCTCCTCAGAATCACCTAAAGGACTTGTGAAAACATAGGTCACTAGACCTCACTCCCAGAGTTTCTCATTCAGGAGGTCTGCAATAAGGCTTAAAATTGTGTGTTTCTAGCAAGCTTCCAGGTGATGCTGCTATTGCAGGGACTACACTTTGAGATCCACTCAAAGTAGACAGTATATGTTAGACACATGTATATCTCATTTAAACATCCAAGAGCACTATGAAGCTGGTCTCATTATCCCCATTTTGCACTAGAGAAAAATAGAGTTCAGGGAATTTTCAGAACTTGCCCTGGTCCACAATTAATGAATGATAAAGCCAAGATTTGAATATATTTGAATCTATTTCTGTTTCACTCCAAAACCCATGGTTTTTCCACTATTTCAAACTGCCCCCCAGACACTTCCTGGAAAAGTGAACTTAGAATATTATCTGAGCTGGTCAATGTCGGAAGAATGTCCAGGCTTTGGGAATAAACAGCATGGTGACATCATTTAGGGTCATGTGCTACAAAAATAATAAGATGGTTAACTGAATGGGTTGGAAAGGATCCAGAATATAGAAGGCAATGATCTTGACTAAAACTTTCTGATTCTCTGAAGTTAAACTGGAATGCAAAAAAAAAAAAAAAAAAAACCCAAGGCAACCCACCACCTTTGCTTCCTCCTTTCATAATGATGGAAACTGGTTACAAATCACACTTTCATCTGACTATCCTCCCCTCTTCCTCCCATGAGCCTTCTGTCTCATTTATTCAGTGCAGAAAATAATTCTATAAAGATGTATAAAAGCAAAGATTTTTAACTTAAGTAAATTGTTCTTATGTGAACAAAGGGAGCCTATCTTCCTGTTGAACTTTTGTCTTTAAAAAGACTTTAATTTAGACACAAATTATCAATTTAAGAAATGAGAGGAGTGGCATCACTATAGATTCTACATATATCAAAAGGACGATAAAGGAAATTTATGAACAACTTTATGCCAACAATTTTGACAACTTAAATGAAATGGATAAAAACAAACTACCAAAGTTCATGGAAGAAGAACTTGGTAATCTGAATAATCTTATAGCCTCACTGAATTATTTTTTGGAACTTGAATTTATAGTTTAAAACCTTTTCACAGAGAAAATTCCAGGCCTAGATGCCTTCACTGGTGAATTCTACTAAACATTTAAGGAAGAAATAATACCAATTTTATATAAATTCTTCCTGAAAATTGAAGAGCAAGGATTACTTTCCAACTAATACCATGAGGTTAAAATTTCACTGAAAGTATAAGATTTTAATTCAAGGTGAGACCAAAGTCTGCCCTATTATGGAGTGGAACAGAAAAGTCACAATTTTGGGAACACTTGACAAGATGCAATCCTGAGCCTCATAGCAGCCCCATGAAGTAAGCATGTTTCATTTATGTCCCTGTTTTGCAGATGAGGGAGCTCTGGTGGCGCAGTGCCTAAGGCATTTGACTGCTAACTAGAAGGCTGACAGTTCAGACCCACCAGCCACTCCTCAGAAGGTAGATTGGGCAATCTACTTCTGTAGTGATACCGCCTCAGAAACCCAAGGAGGGGTTGCTATGAGTCGGATCCGACTCCACAGCAGTGAGTTTGGTTTGGGTTTGGTTTTGCAGATGAGGTAATAGGTTGGAGGGAACTCGACCTACACATCACTCCTCTGGTGTGGGGAAGAAAGAAGTAACAGACACTAAAAATAAACAGCCTATTTCATAATTTCCCTGTGAATGAGATGAGAAAAAGTTCACCTTCACCAGGGAATGCATGACAAAGAGGGGCCTTAGAGAAAGCCTTCAGATGCAGCAAATATAATCACATCATAGGCAGGTTTTTTTTTTAAATTGTTTACTATAAAACTAAAAAACCAAACTCACCGCCTTCGAGTCTGATCTGACTCATAGCGACCACTCCTTGGGTTTCCAAGGCAGTATCTCTACAGAATTAGATTGCCCAACCTTCCTTCCAAGGAGTGGCTGGTGGGTTTGAACCGCCAGCCTTCTGGTTAGCAGTCACATGTCTTAGGCACTATGCCAGAAAAATTTCAAATTTATTCAAAAGGAATCATACTATAATAAAGCCCCATACCCTTTACCCAGCCCTGACCAACAACCATCAACTAGTCCTATCCATCCATACCTCCATTGACTTCCCCACCATATATTATTGTGAAGTAAATTCCACACATATAATTTCATCCACAAATATTTTCATATGTATGTCCAGAACAGGTTCTCTTCACCTCCGTGTTACTGACGCTGTTGGATGAATAACGTTTTGTTGTGCGGGACTCTCCAGGGCAGGGTAGGGTGCTTAGCAGCATTCCCTCTTCTCAGTTTTCACAACCAAAAATGTCTCCAGACATTGCCTAATGGTCCCTGGGGGGTAAAACCAAAATGGAGAACACCTGCTCTAAAAGAGGAGGAGTTTTGTTTGTTTGTTTTTAATTTGGGTGAAAGTTCACAGAGCAAATTGGTTTTCCATTTAACAATTCATACACATTTTGTTTTGTGACATTCATTGTAATCCCCACAATGTAACTGCACTCTTCCTACTTCCTCCCTGTGTTTACCATTTCCCTTCCTGCCTTCTTAGCTTCATCCCTGGGAAAATGCTGCCCTTTTGATCTCATATGGCTGATTGTTCTAATAAGTGCATACCTTGCCGGTGTTACTGTTCACCTTACAGGCCTATCATTTGGCTGAAAGTTGAACCACAGGGGTGAGTTCAGTTCCAGGCTTGAAGGGTGTCTGTTTTGGTTCTCTAGTGTCGCTCTAACAGAAAATAACACAAATGAATGCTTTGAACAAACAGCGATTTATTCTCTTACAGTTTAGGGTGCTAGAAGTCCAAGTTCAAAGTGCTAGCTCTAGGGGCTGGGTGAAAGCCCTTCAACCTTGGTCTTCAGCTCTGCCTCTTGTTCCTGGCCCACTGAAGCTAGAGGCTTCTCTTAACTCAGACAGCTGCTAGCTGCTGAAGCTGACAAACCCAAGGTCAACAACAGTCCCAAAATTATCAGGCAACACGGCAGGCCACTAGTTTAAGTCCAAAAACAGTCACAAGACTGGCAGACAACATGGCAGGCCACTGAGATAAAGACTTGGCCAAATGCAGGATCCAGATGTGTCAAAAAGCTAAAAGACCTTTCTCAAAGCTTCTTTTTATATACTGGTAGCAGACCACATCTCTAAGGCAGCTCCTCAGCTACTCACAGTAGATTTCACCATGGAGTTGATTACTAGTCTCATCATGGAGAGTAACTACATCCAGCTGCCCAGCCACTCAAAACCAGGCCCAGCCAAGCTGACATATAATCTTAACTACCACAGGTGTCTAAGGGTCATAGTCCTGGGGATTCCACCAGTCTCTCTCAAATCAGTAAGCCTGGTCTTTTTTTTTTTTTTTCTTAATTGTGATTTGGGTGAAAGTCCACAGATCAAATTCACTCTCCATACAGCAGTTCACACACACATTGCCTCGTGACATTGACCACAATTTACCCCAATGCAACAGCTCCCCTCCTACTTCCTCCCAACAGCCACCTCCTCCCTGTGTCCATTCCTCCATGCATTCCTGTCTCCCTGCACATAAACAGCCCCTCTCTCCCCCACAATTGCTCTCTCCAAGGAGTGCATCTGCCCCAGGTACATGCTCAACTCATATGCCTGTCTTTTGTTTGGCTGGAAGCCACAGGTGTGGGTTCAATATCAGACCTGAAGGGCAGCTAGGGACCACAGTCTCAGTAGTTCCATCAGATCAAATCAGTAAGCCTGGTCTTTTGTACGATTTTGAGTTTTGTTGCACATTTCCCCCCCACTCTATCCAGGACCTCCTATCATGATCCCTTTTAGAGCAGTCAACATTGGTAGCTGGGCACCATCTAGTTCTTCTGGTCTCATGGAGGCTGGGGTTCACATTGGGCCTTTGGACTAAGTGTTTCCTTGCATCTTTGATTTTCTTCAGTCGTCTTTGTTCCAGAGAAGGAGACACCAATTGTTGTACTTTAGATGGCTGCTCACAAGCATTTAAGACCCCAGTCACTACTCACCAAAGCAGGATGGAGAACACGGGGATTTAAAAAAAAAAAAAAAAGAGATACATATATCACTATTACTATATCTAACAAGTTAGTAACTACTTCTTAATGTAATCAAATATCCAGTCAGTGTTCAAAACACCAATTTTCACATAAATTGTATACGTGGTTTTATTTCAACATCTTTTCAAAACAAGTATCTGAATAAGGTCTACACATTATGATTGGCTGATGTGTCTTTTATGTATCTTTTAATCTATAGGTTCACTATATATTATTCATTTTGTTGTGTATTTTTTGATGAAAACAGATCATTTAACCTACAGCACTGCCCAAAGTCTGGATTTTTACTGATTGGGTCTCATTGGTATAGTTTATCATTTTCTCTGTCCTATCTCCTATAAATTGGTAGTAGCATCTAGAAGGGTAACAAATTCAGGTTCCATTTTTTGGCAAGAATACTTTGAAACAGTGTTGTGTTCATCTATCAGAAGGCATCTGGTAGAAAGTCAATGTTCAATGCCATTTAATTCTATCATTCTTCTTCACTTATGAACTGAAATTCTTCTATAAAGAGAATTTTTTCCTCGTGAGCAATTTATTTAGATTACTAATGGCTGCCTGCAAGACTGGAATGAACAAAGTTCTAAAGCCTTGTCCAAACTCAGAAAAGAACACCAGGATTGATTACTGATGTTTGGCATGGGCATGTGATGGGACAATGTAGTAATTTTGATTCCTAATCCCTAAGTCTAACTCTCTTCTTTTGGAACTGAAGTCTCTGGAGAGGAGTAGATGAGATCATCGTGGTTTAGAGGCAGAGTGTTGTATGATTATGGAATAGGGGCAAGCTCAGAATCAAAGTAGGTTTTTTTCCTTTTTGTTTCTAATGATAATCCCAATTTTCGACAGTGCACGAGGCAACAGGGACTCCTGAGTGCTAGTCCTGAGAATGTAAGTGGGGACTTCTCTAGAAAATAGTTCTGGTGGTGCAACGGTTAAGCGCTCAGTTGCCAACTGAAAGGTTGGCAGCTCTAACCCACTCAGCCGCTTCTCAGGAGAAGGACATGGTGATCTGCTCCCATAGATTACAGCCTAGAAAACCCTGCGGGGGCAGTCTTCTCTCTCAAAAATTGACTTAACAGCACTCAACAACAACTTTTCTAGAGGACAATTTGGCAACATGTAACAAAAACTTAAAAGGCTGCATATCCTTTGACCTAGAAATTCTACTGCCAGAAATTTATTCCAGGGATAAGCAAAGAAACTTAGAGATGATTATTCATTGCAATATCTGTAATATTAAAACATTAGAACATACTAAGGGTTTAACTATAGGTAATTATTTAAACACAGTATGCTATTCAAGCCATAAGGAACCCTTGTGGCGCAGAGGTAAAAGCGCTCTGCTGCTAACTGAAAGGTCAGCAGTTCAAACCCACCAGCTGCTCCGCAAGAGAAAGATAGGGTAGTCTGGGAGTAAAACTCACTCCCTGGGGCTGGCTCTCAGCCCAATACTTAACAAGGTGTACATGCAGACCACTCAACCCAGGGTGACATACCCACATACTCGATGGAAATGCATCCCTTAGAGCAATAGACCACGGGGCACCAGAGGGCCAACATTCACAGGCAGGAAGTGCAGCAGGACACACAGGAGTGCATAACTAGGAGGGGCAGGGGGGGG
>NW_006921590.1:29620626-29627849 GCF_000298275.1 Orycteropus afer afer
AAAAAAAAAAAAAAAGATATGGCAGCCTGCTTCCATAAAGATTACAGCCTTGGAAACTGCAGTTCTACTCTGTCCTACAGGGTTGCTATGTGCCAGAATCAACTTGATGGTAGTGGGTTTAGTTCGGTTGTTATTCAATCCCTAACATTGTGACATTTGAATATTGCAGAATACATAAGAACACGAAAAGAGGGTCATGACATATTGTTTAGTGAGAAAAATAAGTGTAAGTAATACATACAATACCATTCCGTTTTTGCTTTTTTAACAGAGGAATGTATGCACATAAAAATATTCATGGGAAAAAAGGTTGCAGTAAATATACCAAAATAATAACAAAGGTTTTCGCTCAGTGATAAAATTAAGGGTAATTTTAAATTTCTTCCTTTTGCTTCTCTGATTTTTCTAAATTTTCTACAAGGAATTCATATTACCTTTTTCAAAAGAAAGAAATAATGATGAACAAGTACTATTATTTAGGGTTGCCAGATAAAATACAGGATTCCATGAGATATATTTATACTAAAAAATTGTTTGTTGTTTATCTGAAATTTAAATGTAACTGAGTGTCCTGTATTTCTTTTGCTAAATCCAGCAAGCCTACTTTTAGTGTAAATCAATGAAAGGAGAAGGAGCCCCAGTGGCACAATGGTTAAGCACTCAGTCAGCTGCCAACCGAAAGGTTTACAGTTTGAACCCACCCAGCTGCTCCATGGGAGAAAGACCTCTCAATCTGCTCCCACAAAGATTACAGCCTAGGAAACTCCATGGGGCAGGTCTACTCTGTCGCGTGGGGTCCACATGAGTCAAAATTGACTCAATGGCATCTAACAAAAACAGCAATCAAAAAATCAAAAAATCAGGAGGATGGACACTGATGGGGTGGCCCCTGTGAGGAGGAGAGAAGAATTGACAGCTCCAAGATTTCAGTGGAATAAGAAAGAAATATCCATTTGGGAGCCACACAGTCCTTGTTTCAAATGTGAACTCTACTAAACTCCTGACCCCCAAAAGGCAAATTACTTCTCTTCTCCTACCTTCAGTTTCCTCATCAATAAAATGCCAATGGCTAAATAACACCCAGCTTGCAAAGATCAAATGAGAACATGTGTGTGAAAGGTACTTTGTAAATTGCAAACTGCCAAATAGCATGTTATTATCATGTTAGTAAATTATACACACAAGGACATGTTAAACAGGAACAAAACATCTGCTGCAGACAACCATGGAACTGTTCCTTGCAGCAGGTTTTTGATGGCTCTCCGAGGTCAAAACAACTCAAGGTTTAGTCACTCCAGGACTGAACCCCATATATTAACATCTATCCGAATTGTTCTTACGATCCTATTTATAGATGCACTGATCATTAAATATTGTTAGAACACTTTGCCACAAGTCAGTTGTGAAATTGCTTGGCGAGTAGCATGTAACGAGTGGCTCAGAGGAAGCCTGTGTGGTTTACGACTTTGGCAGCTCGTAACTCCAGGCCCTCACCTTAGCCTCACACACTGGTCTCAGTCACCTTGGAAACTGGCCTATTCTACATGCAGAGCACAGAATGCCCAGGCTGACATGGAATTAATCAGCAGCCACCTTCTCTGCTGGTCTCTGTTTCTGAAAAACCATCAGTGTCTCAAGCCTCTTTAAGGAGGATCCAGGGTGGGGTTTTAAGTCTTTTCCAAGGAAAAATGTAATATAAGAGACTAGGGTTTATGAGAAAATGGAAGAAGAAAATGAGGGAGAAGGAAAGAGGAAAGGAGGGAAGAAAGAAGAAAGGGAAGAAAAATGGTCAGAAAGAAGAAAATGGGGGCGGGGGGAAGAACTGTTATCCTATTTTACAGATGAGTAAACTGAGGCCCAGAGAGTCAAGGTCATATAACCAGTATCAGAGCTGTTTCAAATCTAAGAGACATAAAAGCCCTTAAGGAGAAACACTGCAAAAAAGAAAAAAAAAAAATGCATTGACCCATGTCACTTTAGTTTTGTGTATTTCACTGTACATAAATTATATTTCAATAAAATGTATTTTTTAAAAAAGCCCTTAAAGAGAGGGGAAAAGAAATCCCCCAAGAAGATTAAACTTTACAGATGCCCAAAGGTATTAAAGATAACACCAGTATCGGGAGGGTAAATTTCATTGGCAAGATGTCAAGACACCCTATTGTTGTCTTTTTAAAAGTGAAATGCTCAGAGCCAGCAAAATGTATTACTGAAACTGATCCACTTGGACATTGCTGGGGGCAGTGGAAAGCAATTTATAAAATGTACCAAGAATCATAAAATGTTAAATTTTTGTTCCAGTTATGATTGCTGCATAACCAATTATCCTTAAATGCAGCAGTTTAAAACACCCATTTATTATGTTCATGGGATCTGTGAGTCAGGAATTCTGACAGGTCAAAGTGGGGTTGGCTTATCTCTCCTTGAGGACTGGAGCTTCAGCTGGGGCACTCAATGGCTGGACTTGGATTGAGCGGAATGTTCAAGAAGGCCCACTCACATGGCTATCAGTTGGTGCTGGCTGCTGGCTGGATGCTCAGCTGGGCTGTTGGCTACAGCAACTTCCTGTGGCTGGCTTCTCTCTCTTGGTGACCTCAAGATAGTTGGACTTTCTGGCTTACATGGTATTCTGGTTACTTAGTGCCACTCTGACAAGAATGTACCACAAATGGGATGGCTTTAACAAACAGGAGTTTATTCTCTCACAATTTGGAGGCTAAAAGTCCAAGTTCAAAGTGCCAGGATCTAGGGGCTGGGTGGAAGCCCCTCAACCTTGGGCTTCAGCTTTGCCTCTTGCTCACGGCCCACTGAAGCTAGAGGCATCTCTTCACTCAGGCAGCTATTGGCTCCCGAGACTAACAAGCCCAAGGTTGACAAATAAAAAGGCACAGTTCCGATGTTACCAAACCACATAGCAGGTCATTAATTTAAGTCCATTGTAAGTCCCAAGGTCAGCGGAGCATGGCAGGCTGCTGAACAACAACACAGCTACACGCAGGGTCCAAGCGTGCCATAGGCTAGAGACCATTCCCAAAGCTGCTTCTTGTATAGGAGAAGTAGACCACATACCCAAAGCAGCTACTCAGCTGCTTGTGGTAGATTCCACTATGGAGTTGATTGCCAGTCTTGTCATGGGGAATAACTACCACCAGCTGCCCAGCCACTCAACCAGGCCCAGCCAAGTTGACACACAAACATAACCACCACAATTGGAATTATCCCATAGCCACCTTCCCCCAAAGCAAGCATCCCAAGAGAGAGAATCAAGTAGCAACTGCATGGCCTTTTCTGACCAGGTCTTGGAAGTCACATAACCAGTAGCATCATTCAGGGGGTGCAGAGTGCATTGGGTGACACTGTCAGAGGAGGTGATGCCAAAACGACTGTTTATAAAATATTTGTGCATGTTTCAGCAAAAATTCATTATTTCTTACAAAAATATCCCTGAAGTTACCTATAACAACAAAAACATTTTTCATGAGTGCAGCTAACATGTATCAATCTAACTACAAGTCTAAAACTCTATGCTAATTTACTTTTTGAACCTTCTAATGTGCTCTGATCAGAGCTGTCATTATTACCCAGTATAATGATGCTTTGAATGACATGGTTTCCTCTGCACATGCTATAAACACACCCTTTGTTTTCATTGCTGCTAGTGTTCTTACAGTCACTGATTTTGTCAAATTTTCTAGTATTTTAGCTACAATGTTGTAGTAATTAGCAATTGTGAATGTATACCAATAACTTTTTTTGAGAATGAAGGAGTAACTAAAGGAAAAGAAGGACAAAAATTTAAAAAGACTTCTTCTCAGTTACTAAATAATGTTTGAGCTAATTATGTTGTAATTCAATGTTGAAATATCTTATTAAAAAAGTTTGTTGTTAGCATTCATATAATCTAAGAAATTTACAGCCATGTTTATCACATATTGTCCTATGATTAAAACTGGTAATAAACATTACTAAGGATTCTATGTGGCCTGTTACAAGAGGAGGTCCATGGGGGAGGGTAAAGTGACACCATGAGTTATTGCACTGGATGACACCAACCCTAGTGATGCCACTGCACATAGCTGTGTACACCGTGTTCCTTCAATTGAAGCAGTCATAGTCACATCAGTATCAACAGGAGGTGACATAGAGGCTCCCTTTTGATGAGGGCATGGCAAGATCATGTGGAAAGTACAATATACCACAGTCTTTGCCTTGCTTAAGCTCAATTCAGGGGTTCAATCTTAAAAAAAAGACCCATGGGGTAGAAAAAATGACATGAATGCAAAGGCTCATAGTGGCCCTACTTGTAATGAAGAAAAATACATGATCTAAATATTCAACAATAATCGTGTGGCTAATTAGATTATGAAGTGTCTGTTTCTGGGTGCCATTGAGTTAATTCCTACTAATGTCAACCCCATGTGACAGAGAGGAACTACCCTGATAGGGTTTTTTAGGCTGTAATCTTCACAGGAGCAGATCATCAAGTTTTTTCTCCCGCAGAGTCCTGGGAGGTTTCAAAAACCCAACCTTTTAGTTAGCAGCCAAATACCACAAGAGCTTCCTTATGAAGTGTCTAGTCAATGGAATATTGTTGTTGTTGTTGTTATGTGCCGTCGAGTCAAACCCGACTCATAGCGACCCCTCCTTGGGTTTCCGAGGCAGTATCACTACGGAAGTAGGATTGCCCAACCTTCCTTCCGAGGAGTGGCTGGTGGGTTTGAACCGCCAGCCGTCTGGTTAGCAGGCAAGTGTCTTAGCCACTATGCTACCAGAGCTCCCTCAATGGAATATTAGGAAGCATCAAAAGATAAGACTGCCCTTGTGTGGATTCTGGTTCATCCATCAAACTGAGCTTCAACTATTTGCCTCCCTGTCTTGACCATTGACTGTGATGAGTGAAATAGACTACATAGCAAAATGGAGGACGTTTTCAATGTGATCTTAAATAAAACCGAATACAAAAAATCACATGTATACTCAGATTACTGTATTAAAAAGTACATGTCGTTGTTGTTCTGCTGTTAGGTGCCATTGAGTTGGCTCCAACTCACAGAAACCCTATGTACAACAGAACAAAACACTGCCCAGTCGTGAGCCATCCCCACAATCCTTGCTATACTTGAATCTGTCATTGCAGCCGCTGTGTCACTCCATCTCATTAACGATCTTCCTCTTTTTCACTGACCCTCCTCTTTACCAAGCATGGTATCCTTTTCCAGGGAATGGTCCCTTCTGACAACATGACAATTTTTGCTTCTAAGGAGCATTTCAGCTGCACTTCTTCCAGGACAGATTTCTTCATTCTTCTGACAGTCCATGGTACTTTCAGTATTTTTCACCAATGCCATAATTCAAAGGCATCAACTCTTCCTTGGTCTTCCTTATTCATTGTCCAGCTTTCACATGCATATGAGGTAGTTAAGAATACCATGGCTTGGATTAGGCGCACCTTTTGTCTTCAAAGTGACATCTTTGCTCTTCAACACTTTAAAGACATCTTTTATAACAGATTTGCCCAATGCAATACAATGTCTGAGTTATTTTTTTTAATACATTTTATTGAAATATAATTTATGTACAGTGAAATATATATAACTAAAGTGACATGGGTCAATGCATTTGGGGGGGGCCAGTATTCTCTCCCCTCCCCTCGCACCCCTGGTAACCAACAAAGAAAGTTTCCTTCCATATATAAACCTTTCCTTGACAATATCTGATTTCTTGACTGCTGCTTCCATGGCTGTTGATTGTGGATTCAAGTAAAATGAAATCTTTGACAACTTAAATCTTTCCTCCATTTATCGTGATGTTGCTTACTGGTCCAGTTATGAGGATTTTTGTTTTATGTTGAGGTATAACCCACACTGCAGACTGTAGTCTTTGATCTTCATGAGTAAGTGCTTCAAGTCATCTTCACTTTCAGCAAGGAAGATTGTGTCATCTGCATATCACAGGTTGTTAGTGAGTCTTCCTTCAATCCTGATGCCCTGTTCTTCTTCATATAGCCCAGCTTCTTGGATTACTTGCTCAGCATACAGATTGAATAAATATGGGAAAGGATACAACCCTGATGCACACTCTTCCTGATTTTAAACCATGCAGTATCTCCTTGTTCTGTTTGAACAACTCTTCGACTATGTACAGGTTCCTCATGAGCACAATTAAGTGTTCTGGAATTCCCCTTCTTTGCAATGTTATCCACAATTTGTTAATGATCCACACAGCCAAATGCCTTTTCATAATCAATGAAACACAGGCAAACATCTTTCTTATATTCTTTGCTTTCAGCCAGGATCCATCTGACATCAGCAATGATATCCCTTATTCCGCATCTCTCCTGAATCCAGCTTGCATTTCTGGAAGTTCCCAGTCAATATACTGCTGCAACCATTTATGTATTATCTTCAGCAAAATTTTACTTGTATGTAATATTAATGATATTGTTCAATAATATCCACATTCCAAGTTCCAGCAAGATGGCAAACTAGGCAGAAAGACTGCACAGACCCTCTTCAACAAAGAAAAGGAAAACCAATTAAAACAGACACAGAAGATAATCCTGGACCCCTGAGCCTTGAAGGGAAGGATACAGAAGTGGACTAAACCCCAACTAGCAGAAGAATTTACGTGAAAATACCAAAAAAAGGAGACATACGGAGTTGTGGTCTGGCAGCAATCCTGAGCGATCCTGATAGCACAGACAGCTTGGAGATTCCCGAGTGCTGGTAGGACTTAAGAATTAACCTAAAAATCAGGCCATGCTAGCCAGTACTTCGTGGAGGACTGCTCCAGTGGCTGGGGAATAAACGGAGAAGCTGAAGAGAAAGGCGGGCTGAGCTGTGGACTTTTGCAGGTCCAGAGGATGCTGCCATTTTGAAGATCTAAACACGGCTTGACTATTTTGGATATTTAAAGAGACAGCGCTCTCGCAGATTCCTAAGGCTTAAGAGCACGTTCTGCTTTCCAGCAATCCCAAGAACACTCTGGACCTGCAAGACTAAAAAGGTACAACATTCCTCTTTTTACTCTTATACCCCACACCCACTTGGTGAACAGAGGTACGACCATCCCCCACTCCCACCTACCTTCTGGATCCACAGGAACTCCATCACAGTCTGTGTGCTCAGAAGGAGCCTGGGTGCCCTGCCCTGTCCTCCACTGATTTTTTTTCCCTCTCTTTTTTTATTTTCATTTTTTTCTTTTTTTTGCTTTCTTTTTCTGGT
>NW_006921590.1:29630864-29641258 GCF_000298275.1 Orycteropus afer afer
GATCACCTTTCTTTGGATTGGGTACACATATGGATCTCTTCCAGTCAATTGGCCAGGTAGCCATCTTCCAAATTACTTGGCATAGAGAAGTAAGTGCTTCTAGTACTGCATCCGTTTGTTGAAACATCTCAATGGGTATTCCATCAATTCCCGGAGCCTTGTTTTTCACCAATTCCTTCAGTGCATCTTCGACTTCTTCCTTTAATACCATTGGTTCTTGATCATATGCCTCCTCCTGGAATAGCTGAACGTTGACTATTTCTTTTTTGTACAGTGACTCTGTGTATTCCTTCCATCTTCTTTTGATGCTTTCTGCATCATTCAATATTTGTTCATAGAATCCTTCAATATTGCAACTCGAGGCTTGAATTTTTTCTTCAGTTCTTTCAGCTTGAGAAATGCTGAGTGTTCTTCCCTTTTGATTTTCTAACTCTAGGTCTCTGCACACTTCCTTATAATAATTGACTTTGTCTTCTTGAGCTGTTCTTTAAAATCTTGTGTTTAGTTCTTTTATCTTGCCATTTCTTCCATTTGCTTTCACTACTCTCTGTTCAAGAGTAAATTTCAGAATCTCTTCTAATGTCCATTTTGGTCTTTTCTTTGTTTCCTGTCTTTTTAATGACTTTTACAAAAAAAAGTAAAATTAGAAGTCCATAGGCAATGGATAAACAAAATGTGATACACAATAAAAAAGAATGGAGTACTGATACATGCTACAACATGAATGAACCTTGAAAATGTTATCTGAAAGAGGCCAATCACTAAAGGACAAATATTATTTGAATTCACTTATATAAACTATCTAGAATAGGCAAATGTATACAGCCCAGAAGGTCCATGGGGGACACAAATAGTTTGAACTTGACTGCTAACCAAAAAGTTGGCAGTTTGAACCCACCCAGCATCACAATGGAGGAAAGGCCTGCCAATCTGCTTCCATAATGATTACAGTCAAGAAAACTGTGGAAAACTATGGAATTCTGAAACACATGTGGTCACCATGAATCAGAATTGTCTCAATGGCAATGGATTTGGTTCCTTATATGGACTAGGAGCACATGGGAGGGGAGAAAGGAGCACTCATTCTGAGCTCATATTGAGCTTCTTTCAGAGGTGATAGAAAAATTTGGAAATGGATAATGATAAAGGTTGTACAACTCGATGAACACAATTTCATTGGATTGTACATATGAAGAATGTTGAAATACCACCCATTTTGTTGCATATATATTTACCACAATTTTTTTAAAAAGCACATATTTAGCAGCAAAGACTGGGAGGAAACACAGAAATGAAAACAGTTGCTATTTACAGGGCTAGAATTATAGGTGACTTTTTTCTCTTGTCTACGTTCCAAACTTTCTTTGTTTTCTCATCTTTATAATAATACTTTTTAAAACCACAGAGAGAGTTCAGGATGAAAAGTAGGCATGGAAAAGGAGAACATTAGGGAAAGGGATGTGAGAGGAGTATATCAGTCAGCTATTACCATATAACAAACCACCCCAAAATGCCAAAACAAAACCAAACTCACTGCCATCAAGTTGATTCTGACTCATAGCAATCCCCACTGGGTTTCCAAGACTATAAGAGTTTATAGAAGCAGACTGTCTCATCTTTCTTCCACAGAACAACTGGGGAGTTCAAACCACCAACCTTTTGGTTAGCAGCCAAATGCCTTAACCACTATATCACCCCAAAATGCAGTGGCTTCAAGAATAATCAATGATAAGCTTTCTAGTGTGAGTCAGCTAGGGCTATACTGGGGTTAGTCAGGTATCTGTAGGTTGCAGGGAAGAGGTCTGCTCTAGGCTGAGCTTGTCTGGAGCAGCAGTTTGGTCTGGGCAGCTCTGCTCCATGTGTTTTTCATCATCCTCCTGGGACCAGTGGGCTAGCCAAGGTCATGTTCTTCTCATGGCAACGGCAGAAGTATAAAAAGATAAGTAGAAATACATGAAGCCTCCTGAGAAATAAGCTCAGAACTGGCACATTTTCACTTGTGTCTTACTCACATGGTGAAACCCAAAGTCAAGATGTGGGATCATCCACAGAAGGAGAGCACTGCAACGTCACATGGCAAAGGATACCAAGAAGGGTGATAAATAGGAACTAAAAGCACAATATACTAATCTACAACAGTTCTAGCCAGTGAGGGGAAGTCTGCTGAGCAGAAGGGGCTCCTAGGAAAGGTTTCTTGGCTCTTAAAAAAACGGTAAGTCAGAAGAGGAAGTCCCTCTCTTCTTCAGTTTTTTGTCATGTTTAGTTTTGCCACCACCACAACATGGCAAAGTGGAGAAAGGGAAAGAAACTTGCACTTGATGACACTGATAACAACAGAATTAGAGCTGCCCTGCCTCTGGGTTTTTTGATATCCAGATAAATTTTGTTCTTTCCAATCTGGTCCTCACTTCCAGACTCCAAGTACACCCAGCTGCCTGTGTGACTCTCCATTTGGATGTCTACTAGACATTTGTTCAAAGTAAAATTCAAAATAGCTCCTCTTGGAATTTTGTGGGATTTCCCAGGAGCAGAATAAGAAATGGCCACTATGGAAATAGGGCCGTGAAAATGTAAATTGTTAGTGAGGAGGCCTGGTGCAGAGAAGAGACACCAGTGTGAGCCTGACGATCCTCAGCCTGAATCTTTATTTTGCCACATATGTAACTACGTGGGATCCTGACATCTCTGGCTTTCCTCATTTGTAAAACAGGGATAATAATAGAGTTGAGGTGAGGATTACATATGATGACATATGAAAAGCTCCTAGCATACTGTTGTTGTTGTTTACTGCTGTGGAGTCATCCCCAACTCATAGTGACCCCAAGCACAAGGGGATCAGACCACTGTGATCTATAGCTTTTATATTCCCTGATTTTTTGGAAGTACATCACCACACCTTTCTTCTTAGCCTGTCTTAGTCTGGAAGGTCTGCTAAAAACTGTCCAGCATCATAGCAACATGCAAGTCTGCACTGACAGACAGTGGTGACTGTGCTTGAGGTGTATTGGCCAGATCTAACCTGGGTCTCTGGCATGGAAGGCAGAAACTGAGCACTGACCTATCACTGCCCCTCTCCTAGCACACAGTGCTCAGTAAATGTCATTAGTTCCCTTTGTTGGTGGGTAAAGAATCGTAAAATCTGGGTCAGTAAAACTCAAAATCGTTTGGAGGCAAAAAAAAAAAAAAAGAAGGTGAGCCTGGTGTAACCACTGAGACTATGGCCCCTCGTTGCCCTTCAGGTCTGGAATTGAACCCACAACTGTGGTTTCCAGCAAACAAAATACAGGCATGTGAGTTAAACATTTACCTCAAGTAGACACACGCCCTGGAGAGAATAATCATGGGAGAAGGAAGGGCTGCTTATGCACAGGGAGATAGCTCAGGGTGCAGAAGAGTATGAAGGGATGGACACTGGGAGGAGGTAACTATGGGGAGGAAGTGGGAGGGGAGCTGCTGCGTTGTAAATTTTGGTCAATGACATGAGACAAAATATATGTGAACTGCTGTATGAAAAGTGAATTTACTCTGTAAATCTTCACCCAAATCCTAAAAAAAAAAAAAAAAAAAAATCTGGGTCAGAAGAAACCTGTCAGGTACAATGAATGATTGTATTTCCTGGATTAACATACCAGAATATTGTTTCCTGCCCTAATATTTTCATTCAGTGCTTACTACAAGGCATAGAGGACAGAATCACTTCTGCTGGGCATCCAGACAGTATTCCTCATGTGTGTGTTGGGAGACCTGACTTTTGTAGGGTATAAATGAGTGTTATAAAGAAGGAAAATAATTCCAAGGTCACATAACTTTGGGAAACATTGGGTTAAATAACACTAATTCAGGTTTCCTCACTGCAGGACTGCTCAGAGCACTGGGTATGACCAGTTGCCGTTGAGTTGACTCTGACACACATGGCAATCCCATGTATGTCAAAGCAGAGCTGTGCTCCAGAGGGTTTTTGGTGGCTGAGTTTTTGGAAGTAGATCACCAGGACTTTCTTCCAAGGCACCTCTGCTTGACCTGGAACATCCAACCTTTTGGTTAGCAGCTGAGCATATGAACTCTTTGCACCACCCAGGAACTCCTAAGTACAGTTAGGCTCTTTGAGATCCCCAAAAGGGATGGAGTTGGCAGTGTTTCCTAAATCTTTTTGTCCCAGGGGACCTTTTCCAGTTGACAAAGTGTACATCCAGAAAGGAGGCATCTGTTCACTCACAGGATGGTGAAGCCACATGCAGTGTAGTAAATTACTTAGTATGGCTTTTCTACCCATAAGTCATTGTAAACTCAGTGGTGGAATGAGCAACTGAGGAGCTCCTGATTGTAAATGTTATCCACCCGGGTTATTTCTGTTGGGCATGGCACAAAACAATGTTATGGGAAGTTCCCACTCTCTCTCAGGTGCTTAGAGTTCTGATGCTATGATTGGCTAGTTTGACCACTCTGCCAGGCTCAAAAGGAGGTCTCCTAGCAGCAGAATCTCTCTGACTGCTGGTTGAGGAAGACATGCTGCTGAAAGAGACATGCGCTACTGGAAGAGACACGTGCTGCTGGGAAAGAGACGCAAGAGACACGCATTGCTGAGTGAGACACCAAGGGACCAGCACTGCTGGGAAAGAGACTGTGAGAGACTGTTGGCTGAGGGACGGTGGGCTGGGAGAAAGACTGAACATTTTTTCTGAACTCGAATTGTAGCCTGGTGCTTCCCTAAAAAACCCCATAATCTGTGAGTTGTGTGTGGCCACTGCAGTGAATTATCAAACTCAGGAGAGAGGTGGTGGGTGCTTTGGGAGGAACGATTGGTGAAAGGACTGGAGGGAGGCAGCATGTCTGGCCTTGCAGTAATAGGCCTTGAGCTATTGATGGTGATCTGCCTTCCTCTTGTGGGATTCTAGGAGGTCAGAATATGTGGCCTCCTTGCCGTTTTTGCACCACATAATTGCCCACATTCTAAATATTCAGTCAAATCATTCCAGAAATTCTCTCATCTCCTGCCTTATCTCAAGAGGTAACTTAGAAAGGGCAGCCACTGCTGCTCTGCAGTCTTCCTCAATGTGACCATTCACCCCACCTCATGCTTCATGGAGCAAATCCTCTAAGGCTGAGAAGAGAGGGTCACCTTGTCAGGACTGAAGAGTTCACCCTCCCATTCCCATGTTGAAGCAGACTCTGAACAAGATGGGCAGAGCTGGATTTCCCTTCTTCTGTCTCAGCTAAGCCTCTCAGCTGCTGAGTTCAGTAAATACCAGAGAACAGGCTTTTGCAACTGCTCTTTTGTATGTAACGCACTTTAAAAAAAGAACAAAAAAACTCCTGCTGAGTTTTGAGACAGAAGTTAAGGGATTTAAAGAAAGGTCAGGATGTGGGGTAGACCAAAAGCCTTCACAAAATCCTGAGACATTGGGAGGAAGGTGGGCATTGTTCCAGAAGACTTGAGCTCCAAAGTTCATATGTGACGCAAATGAATCATACTCTTCTGTGGACATCTCCCACAATGGTGAATAATTCCATCTTAGAAGGTGACCAGATAAAATGACTATCATCACTTCACATACAAGCTTACCCTGAGCCTTTTATTCTCAGAGGCAATAAGAAAACTGAGGCAGTTTTCTGACCTCTTTTACCTAGAAATGAAAGATGCACTTGAGAATAAGACAGAAACCATTGGTGTCAACAAATTCCTATTCCTATTAAGAGATTACTATGTAACAGATGTGGCGACCCCGGAGGATGCAAATGGTTAAGCGCTAGGCAGCTAAAGGAAAGCTTGGAGATTTGAGTCCACCCAGAAGCACCTCAGAAGAAAGGCCTGGTGATCTACTTCTGAAGAATCAGCCACTGGAAACGCTATGCAGCGCAGTTCTACTCTGACACACATGGAGTTGCCATGAGTCAGAATCAACTCCACGGCAACTTTTTTTTTTTTTTTAATGTGACAGATGCATATGGTCCAACAGCCAGAGGGAAGGACCAAATGCACACTAACGTAAATGGTTAGGATCGATCCTAGCCAGGCCTGGAACCACTCCTCCAGCCTGTCTGCTCAGCTGGAGTTTGGGAAACTGAGCAATGTCTGCAGTGTAAGGAATCTGATCCACCCAGTTCTTTCAACCTGGTCAGAAGGCTACAGCTGCCAGTGACGCCTTGGAAAGATTGAAGTAGGAAGCTGGGCATGGGTTTATCTTTTATTCAACATGCTTGGAAGGAGCAGGCACTGGAGATACAGAAGAAAAGCTGGCCCAAGTGCTCTGTTCAGTAGGCAAGGTAGGCCTCTGCCTGGGAAGTAGGGGATGTGGCTGCAGAAACCATGAAATGGCATGCAGCTCAGGCTTTTGCTTGCCCCTGAATCTTAGCTGCTTTGGCTGATAGGCAGCCTTTTGTTGTTGCTTTTCCTCTGACTAACTAGGGGATTGCCACACCAGGTCATTTTCCCTTCTGACCTTTCTTCCTTCGAAGTAGCAAATAGCACAGTTGTTCTAGATTTGTCCATTGGCATTGTTCTAGTGCCACTCTGACAGAAATAAACCACAAATGGGATGCCCTTAACAAACAGGAGTTTATTCTTACAATTTGGAGGCTTTAAGTCCAAGTTTAAAGTGCCAGGCTCTAGGGGCTGGGTGAAAGCCCCTCAACCTTGGGCTTCAGCTTTGCCCGTGCTCCCACCCCACTAGAGTTACAGGCTTTTCTTCACTCAGACAGCTTCTGGCTGCTGAGACTGACAAGCCCAAGGTTGACAAGTAAAAAGGCACAGTCCCGAGGTTACCAAACCACGTGGCAGGCCATTAATTCAAGTCTATGGAAAGTCCCAAGGTCAGCAGAGCATGGCAGGCTGCTGAACAACGACACGGCTACATGCAGGGTTCAAGCGTGCCATAAGCTAGAGACCATTCCCAAAGCTGTTTCTTATATACAAGAAGCAGACCACACACCCAAAGCAGCTACTCAGTTGCTCCAATAGATTCCACCATGGAGTTAATTACTAATTTCACCTTGGGGAATAACCACAGTCAGCTGCCCAGCCACTCAACCAGGCCCAGCCCAGTTGACACGCAGACTTAACCACTACAGGCATTTTGCTTGCTGAAAGTGAGGATGACTTAAGGCACCTACTGATGAAGGTTGAAGAATACAGTCTGCAGTATGGATTACATCTCAACATAAAGAAAACAAAAATCCTCACAACTGGACCAATGAGCAGCATCACAATCAATGGAGAGAAGATTGAGGTTGTCAAGGAATTCACATTGCTTGGTTCTACAATCGATGCCAACAGAAGCAGCAGTTAGGACATTAGACGACGTGTAGCATTGGGAAAGTCAACTGCGAAGGAACTGTTTCAAGTGCTGAGGAGCAAGGATATCTCCTTGAGGACTAAGGTGCGCCTGACACAAGCCATGATATTTCCAATCACCTTGTATGCATGTGAGAGCTGGACAATGAATAGGGAAGACCGAAGAAGAGTTGATGCTTTTGAGTTGTGGTGCTGGCGAAGAATGCTGAAAGTACCATGGACTGCTAAAAGAACTAATAGATCTGTCCTGGAGGAAGTGCAGCCAGAATGCTCCTTGGAAGCGAGAATGGCCAGACTTCGTCTCACCTATTTTGGTCATGTTGTAAGAAGGGACCATTCCCTGGAGAAGGATGTCATGCTTGGTAGGGTGGAGGGTCGATGAAAGAGGGGGAGGCCTTCAACGAGATGGATTGATACAGTGGCTGCGATGATGGGCTCGAGTATAGCAGGGATTGTGGGGCTGGTGCGGGATCGGGCAGTGTTTCGTTCTGCTGTGCATGGGGTCGCTATGAGTCGGAAATGACTCGACGGCACTTAACAACAACAACAACAACAACTATTACTGTGGTAAAATACACATAACATAAAATTTACCATTAGTGAGATTTAGTGCCTTCACAATGTTGTGCAAACACTACCACTATCTAGTTCCAGGACATGTCATCACCCCAAAAACCCCTATACCCATTAGACAGTCACTCTCCATTCCTCCCTCATCTGACACCCTCAGCCCCTGGCAACCACTAATTTGCTTTCTGCCTCTCTGTGGATTTGCCTAGTCTGGTATTTCCTATAAGTGGAATCATACAGTCTGTGGGCCTTACAAAAGGTCACAAGACTGGCTTCTTTTATTTAGCATAATGTTTTCAAGGTTCGTCCACATCAGCAATCAACCATGGGAGATCAGAAGGGCAGCATTTGCACAGGGAGGAACTCAGAAGTCAGAAACACATAAGAAAGAAGGACACAGGGAAATGGTAACCACAGGGAGGAAGTAGGAAGAGAGCTGTTACATTGTAGGGATTGCAATCAATGTCACAAGACAAAATGTATATGAAGTGTTGAATGGAAAGTAAATGTGCTCTATAAACTTTCACTCAAATCACAATTTGGAAAAAAAAAAAAAAGTTCATCCATGTCATAGTATGCATTAGAACTTCATTTCTTATTATGGCTTAATAATATCCCATTGTATGTATCTACCAAGGAGCTCTGGCAGTGTAGTAGTTAAGGCATTTGGTTGCTAACCAAAAGGTTGGTGGTTCAAACCCATCAGCCACTCCATGGAAGAAATATGAGGCAATCTGCTTCTGTAAAGATTTACAGCCTTGGAAACCCAATGAGCATTGCTATGAAGTCAGAAATTACTCGATTGCAGTGAGTTTGGTTTGCTTTTTTTGATAAGCATCCACCACATTTTCTTTTTTATCCATTCACCTGTTGATTGACACCTGGATTGTTCCATCTTTTCTTGTTGTTGTTTTGTTGTTGTTGTTGTTGTTGTTGTTGTTGTTAGGTGCTGTTGAGATGATTCCAACTCATAGTAACCCCATGCACAACAGAATGAAACACTGCCTGGTCCCGCATCATTCTCACAATCCTTGCTATGTTTGAGTCCACTGTTGGAGCCACTGTGTCAGTCAATCTTATTGAAGGCCTTCCCCTTTTTCACTAACCCTCCACTTTACCAAGTATGATATCCTTCTCCAGGGAATGATTCTTTGTGATAACATGACCAAAGTAGATGCGATGGTCTGGCCATTTCCACTTCTAAGGAGTATACCAGCTGCACTTCTTCCAGGACAAATTTTTTTTTGTTCTTCTGGCAGCCCATGGTATTTTCAGTATTCTTTGGCAACACCAAAATTCAAAGCATCAATTCTCCGGTCTTCCTTAGCCATTGTCCAGCTTTCACATGAATAGAAGGTGATGGAAAATACCATGGCTTGAGTCAAATGCACCTTAGTTTTCAAAGTGACAGCTTTGCTCTTTAACACTTTAAAAAGGTCTGCAACAGATTTGCCAGTGTAATAAGACATTTCATTTCTTGACTGCAACTTCCATGGCTGTTGATTGTGGATCTAAGTAAAATGAAATCTCTCACAACTTCAATCTTCTATTTATTGCTTATTGGCCCAGTTGTGAGGATTTATGTTTTCTTTGTATTGAAGTATAATCCATACTGAAGACCATAGTCTTTGATCTTCATCAGTAAGTGCTTCAAGTCATCTTCACTTTCAGCAAGTAAGGTTGTGTCATCTGCATATTCCAGGTTGTTAATGAGTCTTTCTCCAATCCTGATGTTCTGTTCTTCATATAGTCCAGCTTCTCACATTATTTGCTCAGCGTAGAGATTGAGTAAGTATGGAGAAAGGACACAACCCTAATGCACATTCTTCCTCATTTTAAACCATGCAATATTCACTTGTTCTGTTTGAATGACTGCTTCTTGGTCTTTGTGCAGGTTCCTCATGAGTACAATTAAGTGTTCTGGAATTCCCATTCTTTGCAATGTTATCAATAATTGGTTATGATTCACCCTGTCCAATGCCTTTGCATGGTCAATAAAATACAGGTAAACACCTTTCTGGTATTCATTGCTTTCAGATGAGATCCATCTGACATCAGCAATGATATCCCTTGTTCCACATCCTCTACTGAATCCACCTTTCTGAATTCTACCTTTTAGCTATTGGGAATAGTGCTTCTATGAATATTTGTGTACAAGTTTTTGTTTGCACATCTGTTTTCAGTTCTTTAAGGTATATATGGCAGGAGTAGAAGTGCTGAGTCATGTGGTAATTCAATGTTTAACTTATTAAGAAACTGCTTCAAAAAGAAAACTGTTTTCCACAGTGGCTACACCATGTTACAATCCCACCAGCAATATACAGCATTCCAATTTCTCTACATCCTCACCAACATGGGAGTTTCCTAAAATGAGGAGGACATTAAGTAAATAAAATCTTTCTTCTTAAGAAATTTTTCGACTTCCTGCCAGCAAGATGGCAGACTAGGCAGAAGGATTGCACAGACCCTCTTCAACAAAGAAAAGGGAAACCAATTAACGCAGACACAGAAGATAATCTTGGACCCCTGAGCC
>NW_006921590.1:29648768-29672466 GCF_000298275.1 Orycteropus afer afer
AATTTTGGTCAATGACATGAGACAAAGTATATGTGAACTGCTGTATGAAAAGTGAATTTACTCTGTAAATCTTCACCCAAATCCAAATAAAACTTAAAAAAAAAAAGAAATTTTTCTATGAAACCCACTATTAGAAAACAGATTAAAGAGAAACTGCTGGGCTTAGGGTGCATTGAGCTTCTGTGAAGGGTGATGGTATATAATTTGGGAACAGGTAAAGATGATGGTTGCAAAACATGAAGAGCATCATTAATGCCACTGAATTGTGTATTGAGATGTCACATGTTTTATCACTTATATATGTACCGCCATTAAAAAAAGAGAAACTGCTGAGGTGGAGGTGATAGCATTTCTAAGGATGGGTTGTTGGATCCTTTCCAGCTTTGAATCTAAAGATACCATCTTGTTCTGCTTCCAAGTCCTTGGAGACATCACTTGGAGAGGGCTCTCCCCATCTTTATTCCATGCTTTTAGAGGAGGCCTGATGTTACAGAGCTGCTTAAGTTGTGGTATAGGGTCCATTTATGGAAGAATCTTCTGGTTCTTGGTAAAATGAAAATCTTAAGACCTCATTTCATACTTAAAGAATGGAAATCTTTGTATAAGAAACCCTAGGATTTGCATTATTTACATGCTTCCTGATGATTCTGATGTCCTAAAGTTTGAGAGCCGCCAAACTGGAAGAAACTACAGTACTGGAAGTGGGGGAGTAAATGCCTGAGGTTGATGGAAATCAAAGAGCCACCATCTTGCTAAACCATATGAGCTTCCTCCTCTACTCTTTTGAGTGGAGGAAGAAGTTGAATTTGAAGTTGGGATCCTGCCTCCAGGTACCAACCAGGCCTACCCCAAGTTCAGCTTGGCAGCACACTCTGTCCTCAGTACTGTGAAGTGTCCAAGGACAAAGACCATCTCAAAACCTGTGCAAAGTATTTAGGCATTTCCAAGCACTGTTTTGTATATGTATATGTATATGTATATGTATATGTATATGTATATGTATATAACCAAACTCTCTGCTGTCAAATTGGATCCAACTCATAGCAACCCCTCCTTGGGTTTCCAAGGTAGTATCTCTTCGGAAGTAGATTGCCCAGTCTTCCTTCCAAGGAGTGTCTGGTGGATTTGAACCACTAGCCTTCTGGTTAGCAGTCAAATGTCTTAGGCACTATGCCACCAGAGCTCATATATACATATATATATATATACAAATGATGGTTATTATGTTTGCTTTTTTAAAATTGGAAAATATAGCAAATCAATCATAAAACAATGATTGCTTATGTGAATTTAAGCAGAATTAGGCAGTGCCTCCTTTGTGCTGAGAATCAACATTATTTACTTTGGGAATCTAGCACGGTTTTCTGTTACTTATTCACACACTATTTCTCCTCTCAGTCTTGTGAGTCAATGAAGTTTCCCCCACTTCTGGCAGAGACCAGGAAGACTATCATATACAGACCTAGCTTAGTGCACTGAACTCAACACGAATCAGTGAATGCTCCCTATTCCAGCCACTCCCTCAGAACAAGAACTCCCACTTCAGACTCTGCTGTGACTCACCCTTGCTTTTCTCATTTAATATCTTAGGGTCTGTCCATGTAGTTTACCACCTGTTTTGGTATCCATTGCAATCTCTCCAAAACTTTGCTCAGGGGGCAGTGAGCTTCTGTTAGGGGTGATGAAAAAAATTCAGGAATGGATAATGGTGATGTTTGCACAATATGATGAACAAAATTAATGCCCCTGAATTGTACACATGTGAAGAATGTTGAAATAGCAGATGTTTTGTTACATATATGTTCACATGTTTATCACAATTAAACAAACAAACAAAAACTTAGTGACTGAAACAGCCATTTCCTCAATACTCACCATTCTTTGACTTAACTAGGCTCAGCTGAGCCGTTCTTCTGCTCCATGTGATGGCAGTTGGGGCTGCTGTCATCTAGGGAGTCAACTGGGCTGAAAAGCACAAGATGGCTCACTCGCATAGTTGGCAATCGATGCTGGCTGTCAAGTGGGAGCTCAGCTGGAGCTGTGAAGTGAAGTGTCTACAGGTGGCTTCTCCATGCAAATTGGGCTTCCTAGAACATGGCGGCTGAACTATAAGAAGAAGTATCTTAAAAGCAAGTATCCCAAGAGGGAGAAAGCAGATGCTGGAAGTCTTCTGAAAGACAAGGTCTGGAATTGACAGGGTTGCTTCTATCATATTCTATGGGTTAAGCAAGCATAGGGCTAGCCTATATTCATGGACAGGGAAATAAATTTCATTTTTCTATGGGCTAAATGTCAAGTGATTTGAAGCCTTCTTCAAGCTACCACACTGCATCCTGGGACAAATCATTCCCTTGAGGGCAGCTGATAAAGGGAGGGCCAAGGAAATTACCACGCAAACTTTTAAAAAAGTATTATTTTAAATTTAACTTGGCATTTAAAAATTCATAAAGTGCAAAAGTAAAATCACTTGCCTCCCAGACTGTAGGACAAGCAAGGACAATCAACGTTAGTCTTCTAGGCATATTCCAAGCATATACAGACACATGCATATATAGTCTATTTATTTTAACATAGACTTGCCTGTTCCTTGCTTTTCTCATTTAATATCTTAGGGTCTGTCCATATCAGTTGATATGAAGACTAAATAAGATAGTATGAGCAAAGCCCTTAACACAGTGCTCCATGAGCAGGAATGGTTATGATCATGGCACACCAATACCTAAACCTGGACCACCCACCCTTCATAGTTCATGCTGGATCTCTCCACTCTTTCTCCCAGGCTCATAGAAACCTCTGAGTTGCCATTCTTGGCTTTAGGAAAAGAATCCTGCAGTACTAGATACAGAAATCAGAAGCAGAGACATTACTTCTTGGAATTTATTTCAAAGAGAAGAAAAAAATATTACAAGTGTTCAAAGGTACTTGTAGAAAAATGTTCCTTCCAATGGTGTAAATTATACCAGTAGCATGTAATCAACCTAAATGTCTAACAATAAGCGATATGGTATGATGCATCTCTATTCTACTGGATATAAGTTTCTTGTTAGAATATCTAGTATCTGATTATCATTCCTCTTTGGAGGAAATCTAAGGTAGGAGGAAAGCACCTTCCTAAAGAAGCATATGAAGGCAGCTATGCCTACTTCCCACTCCTAGCATACAGATTATAGGCATGTAAACTGACTATGGCCAGTGAGATGCTCCTGCCTAGGGCTTTGCCCACAGAGACACAGAGACAATTAATGATTTTCAAGATTGCCTTTTGGTAATGGAGCCTAGATTACATGGCATACAAGTATGTAAGGAGCACAGCTACCTTACTGATTTAGAGTACTCAACTTGAACTGTTAGTGAGAAAGAAATAAACGTCTGTATTCCTTAAACCACCCTAGTTTGGGATCTCTCTGTTATAGCATCTCAGCTTACTGTAACTGTGGCAGTTTTAGAACATGGCCACAAATTCTTTGACACTCCTCCCATGGAGATGTAGGGCCTATGGCTCCTCCCCTTAAACCTTTTTTGACCACTTTGACCTATGGAGTATGGTGGAAGTGACACTGTGTGACTTTCAAGACTAGGTTATAAAAGGCCATGAAGCTTCCTCTTTGCTTGCAGGAACACTAGATTCTGGAACCCTGTGCCACCATGTAAAAAGTCAGACTTCCAAGAGGCCACCATGCAGTGAAGAAGCACAAGCCACATGGAGAGTTTATGTGTAGGCACTCTGTTCAAGAGTCCCAGCTGAGGCCAACATTTAAGCCATACCAGCTCACACACCAAACATGAGAATGAAGAAGCCTCCAGATGAATCCATCTCTCTCACCCAACTCTAGGCTTTCATGTTACTTCCAGTTTGAGTTTTCCCATCTGAGGTCCCAGACACTGTGGCATCATCCCTGCTGTGCCATCAGAATTCCTAGCCCACAAATGAAATAGTTGTTGCTTTATGCCACTAAGTTTGGGTGGATTGTTACATTGCAATAGATAATGGAACACTACCATATCATAGATTCTGTAAGTTAATGAGAGCTAATTTCTGTTGTTGTAATCAAGAATCTTGGCTGTTATATAAACAATGAAATACTCTGCAACCATTAAACTAATGATGTAGCTCTGTAATAACTGTCATGAAATGTTTACATTGTAGTTTTAAATGGAAAAAATAGGTTCCAAAACATGTATAGAATGGTTCCATTTTTATAAAATAAAATGATTATTTTTGCATAGAATAAATTCTGGGAAGTCATATGCAAACATTATACAGCAATTATTTCTAGGTATTGGAATTACAGGTTTTTTCCTTGTGCTTACCTGTTTTCTCTAGAAACATCAATTATTTGTGTAATTTTTAAAAATTAAAAAATAAAGCCAGGGCACAACATGAAAAATTTTAGTTGATGTCATTGAATTGTAAATGTGGAAGTTGTGTTGATGGGTATTTTGGTGTGTATATTTTTACCACAACTGAAGAAAAAGAGAGAGAGAAAAGAAAAATGAGGGTTATAGATTATAGATCTAA
This sequence comes from Orycteropus afer afer, assembly GCF_000298275.1. Lineage (NCBI taxonomy): Eukaryota > Metazoa > Chordata > Mammalia > Tubulidentata > Orycteropodidae > Orycteropus > Orycteropus afer. The sequence continues at coordinate 29,653,288 of NW_006921590.1, forward strand.
GATTTAAGAGTGCCTGGAATACCCAACACACACACACCTTGCAGGATTTTGTACATTTCCCAATGAGAGACCCCCAAAGCTCAATTATTTTTATATGTATGTGTGTGTGTGTGTATATATATATATATATATATATAAACTTTTTATTGTGATTTGGGTGCAATTTTACAGAGCCGATTCATTTTACATTCAGTAGTTCATATCTATTTTGTTTTGTGACACTGATTACAATCCCCAACAATGTAATTGTTCTCTTCTCACTTCCTCCCAGTAGCTACCCTTTCCCTGTGCCCTTGTTGCCTGTGCATTTCTGCCTCCCCATCTTTCTCTCTGTGCACATGCTGCCCTTCTGAAGCCTGTGGTTGATTGTTCTAAGGAGTGCATCTCCCTGGTGGAATTATTCAGCTCAAAAGCCCTTCTATTGTTTGACTGAGCGTTAGCCACTGAGCCAACAGAGTACATTCAACCCCAGCAATAAAGGGTGACCAGGGGCCATAGTGTTGGGGTTGTCACCAATCTCTATCTGACCAGTAATCCTGATTTTTTCATGTTTTTAAAATTTTGTTCCACGTTTTTTCTCCCACTCTATCCAAAGCTCAACTTTTTGAGGAATGTGGTAGCCCCAATAATTCCTTCTCTCCCATTACACATATGATGCTCCTCACATTAAGAGGTGGAGTTTATTTCCACTTTAAAATCTGGGCTGGCCCCATGACAGCTTTGGCCAATAGAATGCAGCGTAAAATGTTCTAAGACTTCTGATCTCAGCCTTAGGAAGACTGGCAGCTTCTGCTTCCTTCCTCTTATGATGCTTGTTCTTGGATGTTCCCTCTTGGAACCCAGCCCACGTAGAGAGGCCACATGCAGGGGAACTAATGCTCTCCTGTTGACAACCTCAGCTGAGCTCCTAGCCAAAAGCCAGCAACAACTGCCTGCCATGTGAATGAGTCATTTTGGATTCCAGCCCAGTTTAGCCCCTAATGACTCCAGATCAAACTGACATCAGGTGGAGCAGAAAAACCACTCAGGCAGGCCCTATGGAGCCACAGAATTCTCAGAGATTCTAAAAGTATTCTAAATCATGAAGTTTTGGTAAAGCATAGTAGCCAGCCTCCAAGATAGACCTCAATGATCCATTGAATGATCACTGAATCAACAATCAATGAATACTCCCCTCCCACATCATACCAGGGTTGGCCTCTGTCACCAAGAGAGTATAGCAGAAGTAATAGGTTGTATGTTACTTGCAAGATTATGTTATAAACGACACTGATCTTTTGTCTAGGATCACTCTCCATATCATAAGCAGCCCTATGAAGAGGTCCACATAGGATGACCAACTTGTCTTGGGTTGCCTGAGACTTTTCTGGTTTCAGCACCCAAAGTCCTGCATCCAGAGAACCAATGGTATCACCAGGATTGGTGTCACCCAATGTAGTAACTCATGGTGTCATCCTACCCTCATACCATAGACTTCATCCTGTACAAGACTACATAGTATCTTTAGTAATATTTATTATAAATTTTAATCATAGAATAATATATGATAAACATAGTTGCAAATTGCTTAAAGGTTAATACCACATTTCTTAGTTTATAATAAGTACTAACAACAAAATTGTTTTGTAAATTATTTCAACATTGATTACATTATTAGTTACTATATCTTTAGTAACTGAGTGTACAAGCTCCTCATGAGCACAATTAAGTGTTGTGGAACTCCCATTCTTCTCAATATTATCCATAATTTGTTATGATCCACACATTCGAATGCTTTCGTATAGTCCATAAAACACAAATAAACATCTTTCTGGTATTCTTTGCTTTGAGTCAAGAACCATCTGACATCACTATGATATCCCTTGTTCCATGTCATTATTATTGGACAATAATAACAGCTCTGACTGGAGCACATTAGAAAGTTCAAAAACTAAAATGGCATAGAGTTTTAGCTTTGCAGGTATGTTGATACATGTAAGCTGGGCTTATGAAAAATGTTTTTGTGGTTATAACTATAATAAAAATAATAAATTTCTGCTGCATAAAAATTTTATAACTCAAAATAATAATAATTAAAAAAAAGACCAAGTATGCTGGTCTGATAGAGCCTGATGAGACCCCTGGGACTATGGCTGTGGTTTCCAGCCAAACAATAGACAGGCATATGGGGTAAATATTTACATCAGGTAGATATACTCCTTGGAGTGATCAATCGTGGGAGGACAGAAGAACAGCATTCACAGGGAGATAGCTCAGGGAGCGGGAGTGTATGGGAGGGAAGGACACAGGGAAGAGGTAACTACAGGGAGGGAATGGGAAGAGAGCTGTTACTTTGTGGGGAATTGCAGTCAATGTCATGAAACAAAATGTGTATGAACTGCTGTATGGAAAATGAATTTGCTCTGTAAACTTTCACCCAACTCACAATAAAAATTTTTTTAAAAAAATTTACAGCGTCACCTGGTACAGTCCTCATCCCCCATATCCCCCTAATGACCCTTTCAGTCATGAGCAAACTAGAATGATTAATGAGTCTAGGCCCACGTGGTGAAGAACTGAGGTCTCTGGACAACAGCCAGAAAGAACTTGAGGCCTCCTACCAACATCCTTGGAGTGAGCCATCTTGGAAGCAGGTTAAGCCCTGATTTAGCCCCAGTGAAGCCCTGATATGACTGCAACTCCAGCTAACAGCTTGACTGCAGCCTCAGAAGCAACTCAGAGCCATAACCACTCTGCTAATCTGCTCCTAGATTCCTGACCCTCAGAAATCGTATCAGATAATAAATGTTTGTTGTTTTAAACTGCTAAATTGAGGGTAATTTGTTAAATGGCAATAGATGACTTATACAGTTGCACCCGAATGTTGTTGTTGTTGTTCTGTGGTGTCTGGTAGGTTCCCACTCATAACAACCCCATGTACCACAGAACGAAACACTGCCCAGTTTTGCACCATCTTCACAATAATTGCTATGTTTGAGCCTGTTGTTGCAGTGTGTCAATCCATCTTGTTGAGGGTCTTCCTATTTTTTGCTGACCCTGTACTTCACCTAGCATGAGGTCCTTCTCCAGGAACTCATCCCTCCTGATAATATGTCCAACGTACTTGAGACAAAGGTTAGCCATCCTTGCTTCCAAGCATTCTGGCTGTACTTCTTCCAAGACAGATTTGTGTATTCTTCTGGCAGTCCGTGGTAAATTCAGTATTTTTCACCAACATCACAATTCAAAGGCATTAATTCTTCTTTAGTCTTCCTTATTCATTGTCCAGCTTTTACATGCACATGAGGTAACTGATAATACCATGGCTTGTGTCAGGCAGGAACTCTAGTGGCATAGTGCCTAAGGCATTTGACTGCTAACCAAAAGGCTGACAGTTCAAACCCACCAGCCACTCCTCAGAAGGAAGGTTGGGCAATCTACTTCCATAGTGATACTGCCTCGGAAACCCAAGGAGGGGTCACTATGAGTCAAATCCGACTCAACAGTAGTGAGTTTGCTTTTTTTTTTTTTTGGTTGGTTGGTTGTTTGTGTCAGGCACACCTTAGTCCTCTAGGTTCTTTAACACTTTAAAGGGGTCTTCCACAGCAGATTTGTACAATGCAATATGTCATTTGATTTCTTAACTGCTGCTTCCTTGGGCGTTGGTTATGGATCCAAGTAAAATGAAATCCTTGACGACGTCAATCTTTTCTCTGTTTATCATGATGTTGCTTATGTGTCCAGTTGTAAGGATTTCTGTTTTGTTTATGTTAAGATGTAATCCATACTGAAGGCTGCAGTCTTCATCAATGAGTGTACTTACACACCAACAGATAATGAAAACAAGGGACATTAACCCTGATTTAACAGCTGTGATGATCTTTCTGCTTGGCTTTCTTTCCTTTCCTGAAAATCCACCGGAGGGACTATTGCTTCTGGAGTTCCTGAAGAGAAGTGCTGGGCAGGGCACTTGGCTGCTGCTGGGTGAAGTCATTCAGACTCTAATTGTTTTCTGAGCTTTAACAATAAACCCCTTGGGTGCATAAGGTCCTCCCATCTCTCCGATTCCAACTACTCTCTGAGGCTGCCCTGATTTCCCTAAAGACCTGAGGTGCTTACCTGTGCTGCTCCACTAAAGAGTGTGCCCTGAACTCTGACAACATGGTTATCTGTGTGCAGAGAGTAAGTGCATTGAATGCATGGCCTGCAGGAAATATATGTAGTTTGAGGGGGACCAGCAAGTCCCCTCTGCAAAGTAAAAATCTTTTCCAACCAGCCACCAAGTATCTAAGATTTCACCATTTGAGTATGATTAATTCACTTAAGAGCAGCAATGTATTTATTTACTGGCACCTTCTTCTGAATGAGCTTATTCTTGCATCCTTACCCAGGGTAGCATAAGAACAGTGAGAACCTAATCAAGGGGCGCATCAAGGGCAGGTAGACCCCAAAATCCTGACCTTGGCCCCACCTCATAATGTTGTGTTAGACTGACCCTGTCTGTAGAGAAAGTCAGGCTGCAGGGAGATCAGAACCCGGAGATCAGAGTTACAACGTAGATTAAGATGCAATTAATGTGCACCTAGTTATAACAGAGAATATCCATGATATGCTAGGCATTGCCATGCTAGTTATTTTATATGAATTATTTCTAATCCTCACAAAGATTTCCCCATTTTACAGTGTAGACACTGAGAATGAGAAAAGTTAACGGCCTTACTACCCTAAATCACAAAGCTAGATAGTACAGGCTCTAGAATTATACAGCCTGGCTTCACCCTTAGTTAGGAGGCCTTGGACAAGTTAGTTAAACTCTGTACTCGGTTTCTTCATTTGTAAACTGAGGATAATAATAATCAAACCTCCATTCACACTGAGTTGTTGCAAAGATTTAAAAAAAGTAATGCACAGAGCCTGGTACATACTGTTACTAAACTCGTGGTAGTGGATTCAAGATTTAAATCCCTCTCCTGAGCTCTAATACATTCATTTTTCCCTTTCTGATTTAGTATAACTAAGGGTTAAACATTTCTGCATCCATGAGCTCATCGAATCTGCACAAAACCCCTGGGAGGTGAATATTTTTGGCTATATTTTATGGATGAGAGAACTGAGGCCCAGAGAGGGGAGGTGACTTGACCAACTTTATCCAGTGAGTAAAACATTCTAACTTAAGATCTGTCAATTCTTATACTTCTTCCACTATATTACCTGTCATCCCAATGCTTGGAAGTCCACAGACATAATATATTTGAATGTTTTCCTCATCATGGTTTACTAATAACCTCTGCATCCAAGGTAGCCAAGATTACGAGTTCAGTCAGTGCCCCACCCTGAGACTATGACAGGCAAAGGGTTTTGTTTTCATAAGAGTCAACTCCTGACAGATTCGGGAAGGTCAGGCCAAAAGAGCTTCTACTAATTCTTGAGAAAGGTCTTCGGAAGGAACACTCTTTCATACACACACATACCTAGCCCTAAAGAATGCTTATATAAGCCTTCACCCTTAGGACAAAGCTCCCAATCATAGACAAGGAATGGGTTATATAAGATGTGTCATTTGGGAACCCTGAAAGTGAAAAACAGATGCTAGGCCCAATCCAAAGTTCCCTGGAAAACCAGCATTGTGGCAGAGAGAATTTCAAGAGGGGAAAAAGAAAGCCCAAACACCTCAGATGTTTTTCAGTCAGGACAGAAAAAGAACTAAAGCAGTTGAGCTCTCTGACTGGAACTTTCCTGACTCTCCCCTCCACCACCTCTGCCCCAGCTGCTTTTCTATACTACGTATTCCAAAAACCAAACTCACTGCGTGGAGTCGATTCAACTCACAGCGACCCCTCCTTGGGTTTCCAAGACAGTATCTCTACAGAGGTAGATTGCCCAATCCTCCTTCTTCCTTCCAAGGAGTGGCTGATGGGTTTGAATCGCCAATCTTCTGGTTAGCAATCAAATGCCTTAGCCACTATGCCACACTACATATTAGTCCTACAAATATCTGAAGAGAGCACACATTGTAAAATGTACACCCACAAGCCATCTCTGGCCCACAGGCAAGTTTTGTTTGACATGCACACATTTTTAAATGGTTGTTAGTATTTTAAAGTAGAGCAATTTCACTAAGAATCTGGATTTGTCACTTCTTTGAAAAATCAAAAGTTCTAGCCAACTGGTTCTTTATTCCTGAGTGGGAGCTGGGAGCCAGTGTGGAGTAACGGCTGCCTCTAAATTGATTTTTTTGTAACCAGACCACTTGATTCATTTATTTTTCCCTGCCTGATCCTTGCAGGTATTTAAGTTTTCCACTCAGGCCAACTGAGACCTCACCCTGGCCTATCAAATAAAATGCCTCACCTCACCATGGCATTCAAATATTCTTCATAGCAGGACTTACTCAGACTTACCACCTATGACCACCCTTCATTCAAAATTTACCTATGCCTTCTTTCCCAGACAGGTTCCTTATTTTCCCACGTCTGACTTTGCTAATACTTTTCTAATGGTCTAAGATGTCTTCTTTTCCAAGTTGACCTGGAAATTCTTCCAGGTCCTGCAAGGTGCATATCATGGCCTTTTCAGAGTCTTCTAAGCAGATGTACACTGTTTTTCTTTTGATGCTCCAAAGCACCTTGCAACTTTGATGAATTTGCCTTGGATATTCAAAGCTTCATGCATTTTCATATTATAGTTTCTCTTCTTGGAACTCACTTCTCCCCTCTTTACCTATTCCTTCTATCCTCCTTCTCCATTTACCTGAACAGAATAAATTGGGTGTTCTTATATGGGATATATTTATATAAACATATCGTATGCCCAATATATACTGCATCTATATGCAGTAAATATATCATAGTGGTTAAAAAACTGGATTTTAGGTACAGAAAACTCTGGTTTCAAATCCCAATTCCACCATTTACAAGCTCCTTGCCTTTAAGCTAGTAAATTATTCAAGTCTCATTTGTCCCATATATAAAATGGCAATGATAATAATAGAACCTACAGAAAAGAACTGTAGTAAAGATTAGATGCAAGAAAGCTCAACTATTGATAAAGGTTGACTAGGATTTTATCTCCCTATTGGTGCTAGGCTCTTTGTGTGATTGTCTGTAGGTATCTGTCTCTGCAACCAGCCTGCATACTCCACAGGGCTGGGCCTGTGTCTCATTTATCTTTCTAGTGCTCAATAAACTGGTACTGAATGAACAAGCCAAGTCACAAGCAACCATGTGTATATTCATTTTACGATCTCTATTTGAGAACAGCTCCTTGAGATTGCGAACTGAGTCTTTACCTTCATGATATAACCTCTGCATTCCTCCAGGGCCTAGAACAGTGCCTTAATAAATATTTGTCAAATTACTCAATGGAACTCTAAAGGTCCAGCTTTCAAAGACCAGTGAGAAACAGGAAGCTGTGTCGAGCAAGTGTTATGTGCCAGGCACTGTGCTTATATCATCTCCTTTAATTCTTAATTAATTCTTAATCATATCTCATTTAATTCTTACCTTAACACTGTAGGGTTATTACATCTATTTTATAGATAAGGAAACAGGCTTAGAAAGATTAAACTTGCTGGATTAAATAAACTTGGAATCCAAGTTCTTTCCATAACACTACTCTCCTTAGTCAGAAGTTTCTAGTCAACATCGAGTAAACAGAATGAAATTTCTCAGGCTGTCTTCTAATCTGGAGCACTCAGTGCTGAAAATGGGGCCTTTCCCCAAACCTGACCTCCTAGCCTACTGCTCTGCTGTTAACAACCTTGAAATGCTACTTTTTCTCTTTGCCTTTCCCTTCCTCTCCTTTTCTAAACCAAAAAAAAAAAAAAAAAAAATTCACTGTCGGTGAGTCAGATTGGACTCATAGCAACCCCTCCTTAGGTTCCCAAAGCGTCATCACCATAGAACTAAATTGCCCAACCTTCCTTCAGAGGACTGGCTGGTGGGCTTGGACCACCAAAACTGTTCCTTGCAAACAGGCTTCAAAGAACAGAGCTGTGATTAGCATCCCCAGGCAGGGCACAGAACAAAAAGAAAATGCCAAGCCCTTTGTTCAAAAATTAAGAATTTCAAAATGGAAACAGCAAAGCATTAAACCAAGTGTGGGGCTTTTCTGAGACCCAGGCCCTTTACAGCTGCACAGGTTATACATCATGAAGGCAGTCTTGCCTCAAATCCTTTTGTCTTCAAAGATCAGAGTCACCAGCCCCTTCTCCTGACCAACTTTCCAAATATGGCTGCTAACAATTCCTCCCATCCCTGCATGACTTCTCGTATCAAGAAGTGGAGTCTATTTATCCTCTCCTTGAACCTGGACTTACCCTATGCCATTCTTATGCCAGTAAAATGCAGCATATGTAATGCTGTGCCAGTTCCAGACATAGGCCTTAAGAGGTTTGGCAATTTTCACTCTAACCCTCTCAGGATCCAATTATCAAGTAAGAAAGCTCAGGTTAGACAAGTCAATGATGAGTAGCTGTTCCTACCACCCCAGGTACATCACCAGACATATTTGGAAAGCCATCTGGTCATTCTTGCCCTGGCGAGGCTCCCAGCTGAATGAAGTCACATGAAAGATCTCAGCTGACACCACATTTAGCAGAAGAACCACTCAGCTGAGCCTAGCTGACCCACAGAATCATAAGAAATAATAAAGCACTGCTGTTTAGTCATTAAGTTTTGGAGGAGAGTTCTAGGAGGTCACACAGGGGACACTCGGGCAAGTCCTAAGGCTGTGAGACCCATGACACTGCTAACTCCTTCCTTCCCATGTAGAGGGTTAATTAGGAATCATTCCACCATCAGAGGCTATTTGAGCTAGTGGTCATGAAAGCCCTGGAGCTTTTCAATTAAAGGGTGTACCACTCCAGGTATGAATTCCTGAAGCAGGTGCCAAGGTGATGCATGGTAGCACAAGCCAGGATCAGTGCTTTCACAGGGGGTCAAAGACCTAGGTGAACCTGTGGAAGACAGAGTTTAGTCCTAATGGTGGGCACCTGGGAAGGTTTAGAAGGGATGGGTTTTTCTCTGGGCCCTAAAGCACAGGTTGACTTTTCCTGGTGAATTAGAGGGGGTAGGGTATTCCCAGAAAAGGGAACAGCTTGTGCAAAGATCTGGAGATGGGAAAATACCAGGCATGCTGGAGCCTCAGGAGATTTGCACTGGCAAGATACTTTCAAGATGCAAGGAGATACAATTGTTTGTATTGCCCGGATTCGTGCAACTGTGAAAATCTGGGACAACAGAACTTTGCTCAGAAGACATCATCGTCTTCAGTAGCTGAGATAGAAATCTGATGATATCATCTGGGGAAAATGCTAAAAAGCTCAGTTCCTAACTTGCCCCATCCCCGCCCCCGAAAAAGCAACTTTTCAGGGCCTTCAGAGGTCCATTTTGTGTGCTAGCCTCCTCTCTCCCAGTATTTTATCTTCCTACCAGTATTTATCTTTTTGCCTTCTTTCTATACTGCTTTAAGCCTTTAGGAAAGGAGGTAAAGTGGATGTAAAAATAAACAAAAGTACAAAATACAAAAAGTATCATATTATCTTTAAAAACAACCCACTAAATCTTCAGGAAAGCCAACAGTGCCCCCTGAATCTTACAGGAGAAGCTAGATAGGGCAGAGCAGGAAGGGCCCTGAAGAGGACCTGGCAGGTAAGTCTACAATCCTGAATGAAGTGCAGGAAGGTGCAAGCCTGAGGCTGGAGACCCTGGGGAGTTTTCAGACTGTCTCAGACTGAAAGCAGGGAAGTCCTCAGGGACTTCAGGGGGTTAAAGTCTACCTGCATGCATAGAGTCAGCTTCAACACAGGCTGGCCAGGCAAGCCCAGATGCCAGGTAATTTTTATATGTCATATTCAATGGTTAAATGATTTGCATTTCACATTTTCCACACCCAGGAAATCAGGTGCCCTTTTGTGTAGGATGGAGTCTCTGGGTGGTGCAAATGGTTAATGAGCTTGGCTGCTAACTGAAAGGTTGCAGGTTCGAGTCCAGCCCGAGGCACCTCTGAAGAAAGACCTAGTGGTCTGCATCTGAAAAATTAGCCACTGAAAACCCTATGGAGCAGTTCTACACTGACACACATGAGGTCGCCATGAGTCAGGGGCAGGTCAACTTGATGGCAACTGGTTATCTGGTCTGCATAAAAAACCCAAACCCACCGACAATGAGTTGATTTCCAACTCATAGTCAGATCCTACAGGACAGGGCAGAACTGCCCTATAGGGTTTCTGAGGCTGTAATCTTTATGAAAGCAGATTGTCACATCTTTCTCCCACAGAGCGGGCTGGTGGGTTCAAACAACAACTTTTCAGTTAGCAGCCAAGAACTTAACCACTGTGCCACCAGGGCTCTTTAGTTTGTTATAAGACACCTTAGGAAATGTGAGAGGCCTGAGGACCAGAGAATTGGGTTGGGAAATGGTGATAGCCAGTCTTGATGCAATTGCGGATTTGCTGTAGTTTAGAGGATGGGAGTGGCAGGTAGGTGAGGATCTGAACTTCTTTACCATGGAAGTGGGGGACAGAGGGTAGAGAGAGGCATACCATCTCTAAGAACCTCTGGTGGACTTTGTTGTTTTACCAAGAATTTACAACTTTTGAGCTATTCATTGAGGTGTGTGTGGAAGCCTGTTCAAAACATTAATATAGCATTGTTTCTTATTGATTTGTTTAATTTTACAATTGTTTACAAACCTCCAGGGCCAAGACTCAACAGATGCCTGGAAAAAGGAGACTTGCCAGCAACAAGGCAAGCCTAGGCAGCCTTGTAAACATTTTCAAGTTTCAATCTTTTAGACATTCCTTAGACTTGCCTAAGGTTGCAGGGGGAGGCATGCCTGAGGCCAGGGAGAGGTGGGGGAGCAGAGCACAGAATCACACTCTCTAGGATTGTCTCCTTGCAGAGATTGGGCTGCAGTTAGCAATATGATTTCTGCTTCTCTGTAAATATTTGAAGAGAAGGTGGTAGGTGATTATCTGAGGCAATCCTTGCCTTCTGCCTCAAGCCAGACTGGAGAGTAGGCCAGTAAACCCAGTACTATTTGGATTAACAGAAAGAGAGATCCCCAGCTCCCAAAAAGGCTGAGTGGGATAGCAGGTAGCAGTGAAGTACTCAGGGAGGAGCCACAGTGTCACTAGGCAGATAGGGTACTCTGTAGTGGCCATTTTTATTTGGCTCATGGATAGGCTAGCATGTGGAGTATAAACTAAATCATCAGGACATTTGAGGGCAGAGCCCAAAATACCAAGCTATTTCATATTTAATAGCTATAATTACAAAGCATGAACCTTAAATTTGTTTTGTTTATAATTGCTACCAAATGTCTAGTGATTATTGTCTACTATGTGCCAGGTACTCAGTAAGCATTGAAGACCCTAGTAATGAATAATTGGCAGGGTCCAAGACAACAGATAAAACAGATTGTCACACAGACCCCCCCCCCCACAAAAAAAAACACCCCATATAATGATACATGCTGTAGTGCAGTGAATTACTTAATATGGCTCTTCCAGCCATGGTCTTCGTGACTCTCACCAGATTACTGGACAGGACTATGCAAACAGGAAGTGCTTGTGGCCCACCAAGGGGACTGGACAGCTTGTTAATAATGTAAGTAAGTTACATGACACACTTGTGGGGAGGGGCCATGGAAATAAGGTCTATGGAACTCTAATGTGGAAATTGGTCAGTTTTGCCATCTCCCTAGTTTTAAAATGAGCCATCCTAGAGGTGGAAAGGGGAATCTCACTACTAACCTGTCATAAGAACCAGGAGTGGAATGTGTCCTTGGGCCCATGATCCCTGCATTGGACTTCCTTGGCAGAGGGCTGATGGCACCAGAGGCAGCATAAGCAAGACACTGGCACAAGACAGAGCAACAGTCTTCCTGGCTCATGGAGTGAAAAAGCTGAATGCCTTCGGACTGGAGCCTCGCTAGTGGAGTGAGGTGCCACTTTGGACACCTACTGGTAAAGCTAAAAGAACTTTGTCACTTTGGCCTGAGTGGAACAGAAGCCAGGACTAGAAAGAAGCATGCCTGTGACACAACTGAGAACAACCTGTCCTGACTGAAGAACTGAGTTGTTTTCTGTCCTGACTTATAACCTGTTACTTCTCTAATAAACTCCATAATTGTGAGTATTGTGTGTGAGTTATGTGTGGCCATTGCAATGAATTATTGAACCCAGCAGGAAGTAGAGAGTGCTGTAGGAGGGACAGTTGGTGTCAGAACTGGCAAAATGGTTGGAAGGTGGAGGCATGTCTGACCTCTGCCTCCGAGGAATCAGCCTTGGGCTATTGATGTTGTTCTGGATATAACAATATAAGAAGAGGTCAGAAGATACCACCCCGTGCCATTTTTGCACATGCCATCATCATCATCAAAATAAAAACCAAGCTTGCTGCTGCTGATTCCAACTCAGGGCAACCCCATGTGTTACACAGAACTGCTCCATAGGGTTTTCTTGGCTGTGATCTTTACAGAAGCAGATCTCCAGGATGTTCTTCCATGGCACTGCTGGGTGGGTTTGAACCACCAAACTTTAGGTCAGTAGTCGAGCACAAACCTTTTGTGTCACCCAGGGACTTATTATCATCATACCTAACATTCATTAAGTTTACTATTTGTCAGACATTGAGATAAGTGCTCTTAAATTCCCTCCCTCATTTAATCCTCACAACTCCAGAGGCAGGTATATTTATCACGCCCACTTAACAGATGAAAAAACTTGTGGCAGAGTTGACTCCCAAAAATCTGCACTTGACCATGAAGTAAAGAGCAGGGTCCTTCAAGAGAATGTAAAGAACTTGCCTTCCACTGGACATGAGGGACGATCTCTCTGTACTCCCTATGCTCTCATGCTTGCCCTGCTTTTTCAGTTCAAGGAAGAGGGTGACAATACCATTGACCCACTGACCTGGCAACCAGGACTGGGGTGGCTCTGAGTCAGAAGCAGAAAATGCCAGACAATTTCCCATCTACTTGCCGGGTCACAAAGTAAGATCAGGAATGGAGCTGGAGTCAGGGAAGATAATTGTGCCTTGCCAACATAATTATATCCCTTGTACTCTGTGATCAAAATGATTGAGTCAGAATGTTGTGCTTTGTGCCAGAGTCATCTGACTTGTTCCCAAAGAACTGAACCTGGTTTACAGCCAAGTCAGTATCCTGGGGTTCAGCTGCCTGGGGAAGCTCAATTCCCAGCAGTCCAACTCATAGAAGGACGAAGTATAACCAGATATAGATGTATTAATTAACAGTTAATGTTAGTCCTTCAGTAACTGCAAGGATCTTCACCCACTTTGAGGTACCTCCTTTCTCCATATCAGCAATCCTAAGGGAGCCAAATTAGTCATCAGTGGCTGATTTGTGGGTATATCCACAGAGTGAAGGAAGGAAGACATTTTGAAGGTGGTTCTTTGACTGAAGCAAGGGTGGCACTCAGTGAATCATCTTCACCTCACAGCTGGGCACATCTTTGTAGTCCCAATTTCATGCTGGACAGCATTTGATAGTAAGTGTCAACTGCTACTAAATGCCTCTGGGTTTTCACTGATCTATTTCTTTTCCTTCCCTTTCCTATTTTCCAGCCTCATCTTTCCTCCTTCCGTTCACACATATTGCTGTTGTTAGTGCTGTTGAGTCAGTTCCAACAGAACAAAATACCGCCTGGTCCTGTGCCATCCTCACAATCATTGCTCTGTTTGAGCCCATTGCTGCAGCCACTGTGCACACAGGAATCATATCAACTACATCTGTGGAAAGAAATGATGGAGAAGCTCTTTATCATCAGTCAGAACAAGGCCAGAGACAGAATGCAGAACGACCGTCAATTGCTCATATACAAGTTCAAGTTGCAGCTGAAGAAAGTTAAAAGAAGTCCACGAGAGCCAAAATACAACTTTGTGTATATTCCATCTGAATTTAGAGAATCCATCTCAAGAATCCAATAATAATAATAATAATAATAATAATAGGAGCTCTGGTGGCGTGGTGCTTAAGGTATTTGACTGCTAACCAGAAGGCTGGTGGTTCAAACCTACCAGCCTCCTCAGCTTCCCACTTCCTCCTCGGAAGGAAGACTGGACAATCTACTTCTGCACTGATACCGCCTCGGAAACCCAAGGAGGGGTCACTATAAGTTGGATCCAACTCGATGGCAGTGAGTTTTGTTTTGTTTTGTTTTTTTATCTTGAGAATAAATTTGACGCATTGAACACTAATGAGTGATGACCAGGCAAGCTGAGGGATGACGTCAAAGACACCATACATGAAAAAACCATTAAAAAGGCAGGAAAGGAAGAAAAGACCAAAATGGATGTCAGAAGAGACTCTGAAACTTGCTCTTGAACATAGAGCAGCTAAAGTGAATGGAAGAAATAATAAAACAAAAGAGCTGAACAGAAGGTTTCAAAGGCCTGCTCGAGAAGACAAAGTAAAGTACTATAATGAAATGTGCAAAGACCTGGAATTAGAAAACCAAAAGGGAAGAACATGCTTGGCATTTCTCAAGCTTGAAAGAACTGAAGAAAAAAATTCAAGCTTTGACGTGCAATACTGAAAGATTCTATGGGCAAAATAATGAATGATGCAGGAAACATCAAAAGAAGATGGAAGGATTCCACAGAGTCACTGTACCTTTCACCTGTACTCCATAGAATTCAATCAATTAGATTGCTGATCATTAATTGCCATCACATTCCAGCCCTGCCTACCTGAGACTACGTCAGGGAGGTCACCTTGATGGATGGATTTGTTGTTCCCAAGCTCTTTAGTTACTTAAGAAATATTTTTTGTTTCTTTCCAAAAGTATTAGCTTGAACCATATGAAATTCCTAGTGTTGGTAGGTGAAACAGTCAGCTAGTGGCAACCTCATATGGTTCAACTAATGGCCAACCAGATTTGCCAGGGGTGAATTTAATGAGTCTGATTTCCATTTCCACTGCTTGGTGGTGAGTGTATGTGTGTGCATGTCTGCGTGAGTATGGGCAGTAAGCCTGGCATCCATGCCCTCAGCTACTTTTCTGGAAGCAACCCTGGTCCATTCATCCTTCAACTAGGGTGTTAATGTCAGGCATAAGCTAAGGAGGGAGTTGAGGTTGAGCAGGAAGTTTAGTTATATGTGACAGAGTTAGAATGTGCTCAGAAACCAACTAGGAACAATTTGAGATAGTCCATGGTTTGTGCATCCTCCTGATTAACATGGAAAGTTGGGAACTACAGTTAGTGGAGATATTTTATATTTTACAAACATCAGTCAAACTCCAACTCCTGTGTGCTACAGGCTGTATGCCCAACACCATTCCTATCTTCAAGAGTTTCGATGTGCTATGATTGTGTGTATACTTATGTGTTTGCTTCCAGCTACCAGTAAGCTGTGTAAGGGTAGGACCTATATCTGACTTGGTTATCTTTATATCCTTAACTCCTAACATACCGAAACAAAACAAAATCACCACACCCACAGCCACTGAATTGATTCCAACTCATAGTGACCGTATAGGACAGAGTAGAACTGCCCCATAGGGTTTCCAAGGTTGTAAATGTTTATGGGAGCAGACTGCCCCACCTTTCTCCCATGGAGCAGCTGGCAGGTTCAAACTACCAACCTTTTGGTTTACAGCTGAATGCTCTAACCCCTGTGCCACCAAAGCTCCTTTTACTCCTAATGTAAAACCCTACTGCCAATGAGTTGATTCCTACTCATAGTGACCCCCACTGGGTTTCCAAGGCTGTAAATCTTTACTGAAGTAGATTACCTCATCTTCCTCCCATGGAGCAGCTGGTAGGTTTGAACTACCAACCTTCTGGTCTGCAGCCAAATGCCTTAACCATTATGCCATCAGAGCTCCATACTCCTAATATAGGGCCTGGTATATAGTAAACAACAAACCAGTTATTGTCAAAGATATTCCAACTCCTGGTGACCCCATGTGTTTCAGGGTAGAAGTGTGCTTTTTAGGATTTCCAATGGCTGGCATGTTTCAGAAGTAGACTACCACTCAAGCCTTTTTTCCGAGGCACCTGTGAGTGGATTTGAACTGCCAACTTTTGGTGAATAGCTGAGTCCTTAACCATTTGTGCCATCCCAGGACTCCTGGTATGCAGTGTGTGCTCATTAAATGATGTTTTTGTGTGTGAAAATGGATAAACAGCAACCAAATTATGGCAGTAACAGAAAGGCATCAAATACAAACTGGACAAAGACTCTGGGCGTTTCGAGGTCAGGAAACCAAGCTTCTTGTAGGAAAAGTCAGAAGAGGCTCCTCAGAAGAGGTGACCTGTAAATAGTTGCTCCCTAGTTGGGAAAGGTCAGTGGGACAGTCCTGGCAGTAGTATAGCCTGCCTCACAGATGTTAGAGAGGAAGCCACAAAAGAAAAGAAGGATTCTAGCCGCCCATTTCCTGGCAAGTTCTGTTTGGCCAGCATGAGCAGCATTCCTTTGAGCTGAGCATGAGTGGAATTTTCAGCCTAGGTGGCAGAATGGAACTTGGAACAAATAGCTCAGCAGAAAAGAACCAAGGGACAATGGACAGGACCCAGATTCACTTTGCCAGCTCTCACGCTCATGGAATATTGGAGTTCAGCAGGGTTTTGCTGAGGAAAATGCAATGTTTTTGTATTGTACCACTCCAGAAGGACCAGAAAAAAATTTTCATGTTCAGACACCATTAGCAGCCTTCTAAGAAGGGCTGAAATACCTGGAAATGGTCTGGGTCCTCACCACTATTCAACTTTTCTATTTTGTCTGCTTTGTGATGGATTCTAACAAGGACAATGTTGTTGTTGTTATGTGCCCTCGAGTTGGACCCGACTCATAGCGACCTCTCCTTGGGTTTCCGAGGCAGTATCACAAGGTCTGTTTTGCTTTAAAGATGGGGAAGGACTGAACACCACAGAGGGTTAAAGGGGAAGACGTCTTTATCAACAGAGGGCTGAAGGATGATGCTTCAGAGATGGGAGTGGGGTGATGGTGGGGGGTGAGGGTGATGTA
Organism: Orycteropus afer afer; assembly: GCF_000298275.1. Lineage (NCBI taxonomy): Eukaryota > Metazoa > Chordata > Mammalia > Tubulidentata > Orycteropodidae > Orycteropus > Orycteropus afer. Next base: position 29,670,261 of record NW_006921590.1, read on the forward strand.
GGATTCAGGGCTCTGTGTAGACCTGGGAGAGGGTGGCAGGGGACATTTAAGAGGAGAACCTAATGGAGATAGGACGCAGTTGGTTTCAGGGCAGAAGATTCAAGAAGGAAGGAGCTTCATGGAGAAGAATGACACAACAAAAATAGGGTTTATGTGCCATCCATTAATTCCTTCAAGGTCTTTAATTCCTTCAAACCACTGACGTGTTGATGGAGACCTAAGAAAGGGAGGACTGCATTCCAGTTGTTTGTTATCTAAATCTTCTCTTCTAGATTGTAAGAGAATTGAAGGAAAGAATCACAAATTACTCAATTTTGAATAAGGCATGTTGCCTTATATATAGCTAAATAGGTGCTTCACAAATGGGGAAAGAAAAAAGCAAATGTGATGAGAGATATCAAGGGAGGATAATGCTACACAGTGCTAGTGAATTTGATCTGCATCAGAGGAAGATATATGGTGTCACAGATTACCTAGGGACTCATTAGAGAGATGTCATCATGTATAGCTGGAAGTTTATATTTCGGGAATAATATGTAAGCTTGTCATTCATTGGTCAGGCGAGGTTTATTTATTTGACATTCTCAGGACTTACTTCTTTAATAGCAATGGGGGTAGGGTGAGGAAAAGACAACTTTTAACAAAGAAACTGTTAAAGAAATGACAAGCCACTCCATTTACTGGTTGGGTTCTATCCACCCCATCTATGTGTCTAAGTCATTTCCTCAGTGTTTGTGACAGCCCTCTTCTCAGTTCTTAGAAGTGGAAAGTTTAACACCTTACATTTGACCACCTTTTAATACACAAAGATTCCTCTCATACTCTATGCCCAAGGCTACTTATACGGTAAAAGCAGGCTAGCTTGGGCATTTCGGTTCCCACATAAGCCACGCTGTCCTTCTATCGGGGATAGAAATTAAAGATAAACTGTAATCATCATCCAGACTCAAGCCAGGGCAGAGGCAACTACTATGTAAATTTATTTTAAAAATAAATCTCTCTCTCCATTGTGCTGGGCAGTTAACAGGTGCACTCTGTCCCTAAATCGAGCAAGATCTAGGATCGCCGTTTACACCTGAGGAACTTGAGGGTCAGACTTACTTGACCTTAGTCTGAGTGACAGTGGAGCTATCAGCTTCCATCTACCTACTGGCTTATTAAAGATGTTTTAGTACATGGTACCTAAACTTCAAACCCATTGTTCCTCTTTCATAATAATTATCTCCTAAATGGAAATAGTTGCCATACCAAGGAAGTTCAGCAAGCAAAGCAGGAAGAACAATCTTTAACATAGCTGGTTTAACATAGCTTTTCCGTTTAGCGAAAGTTCAAACGATTATTAGGCCACAGTTATCAGGGAGAGGAGACACACGTGTATTTTACGCATGCGCCTTAACGAGACCCACCCACCCCTCCAGTCGGACCTCTTTAGCCAAGTCACCAACCAGCCCACTTAAATACCCGCCCTAAATGCTAAACCCTCGGCCAGTCAGGAGGCCTGAATCATCATACACGTCATTGGTTTTGCATATACCCTCCTCTTCCCTTCTGAGGCAGGGATTGTCACCTAAGCGCTTCGTCTTGGTACCTGATTGGCTCTTCATCCAGCCCCGCCTCCGTCTCCTCCCGCCGCCGCTCCTCCGCGCTCTCACAGCAGCGGGCGGAGCTAAGGCCGCAGGCGCGGGCACTACCTCTCTCTTCTGTTAGCCCGCCCTCCCTCCTCCCCCTCCCTCCCCTCCCCACCCCCTTTCCCCTCCTCTCCCAGTCTGCGCGCGCGCGTCTTCCTCCCGCACGCGCCGCAGCTAGCAGAGTGCTTTCGTTTGAGCCTCTGGTCCGCGCGTTCCTTTTCCCCTTCGGCTGTGGAGCTGGCGGGATCCAGCACCGCGGTCGCTCCAGCAGCAGTAACAGCTGCGGTAGGCTCGGGCGCCGGCAGCGGCGCGCGATTTCCGAGGCGGGCCGTACCACCGCCCGCCAGCACGCGGGGGGAGCCGTCCGCCCCGCCGCACTCGCCCCGGCGACCCCGCGAGGCTGAGACGTCGCCGCGCCCGGGAGCGTGAGCGCAGAGCCGGCCTCGACCCCGAGCTCGGAGTCCTGCGGGCCGCGCCCGCCGCCGGCCCCACCCATCCGGGCCGAGGAGGCCGCGGCCATGGCCGAGACTGAGGAACGGAGCCTGGACAACTTCTTCGCTAAGAGGGACAAGAAGAAA
>NW_006921590.1:29672626-29681779 GCF_000298275.1 Orycteropus afer afer
CACCAAGGCCGTGACGAAGGTGAGGGGTCGAAGAGGCTGGTACTCAGGGCCCTGGCCGCGCGCGCCCGCCCGCTCATGTGCCCGCCCCCGTCCTCTTGGGGCAGCATCCGGGAGGGGCTCCGGGGGCCGGGCAGCGGGCGGACGGGCGCAGAGGCCGCCACGTGACGTGGGTTTCCCCACGCCGGCTAGTTAGTCTGAACGCGGGACCCCTTTTGACACCACCGCTCTCCACTCTGCGTCGCTAGGCTTCAGCCAAGACTGGGTCTTCAGCACCCTCAGGAGAAACTTGGTCTGGGTCTGAAGTGCCTTGCTAAGAGCATTTACTGAGTGACGTCTGTTCTGAGTAATGGGTGTTCTGACTGCATCCCGCTAGTTTGAGCTGAATTCTCTTAAACAGTCGCATTTATAGCACCTCTGTTGACAGGACTTGGTCTTTACGCCCCTAAACGAAAGACTTTAAAAAGTCTCATGGCAACTGGTAGAAATTTGTTGTGGAATTACTGTTCATTTCGCTTTTCTGGGTTGCTTTAAAGTTAACAGCTCTCCTGAAGGAACCAGGAGGAAGTAACAGTGTTTGGCTGCTGAGCAGGCTCGTCCTCTAGTCTGCCTCGGGAACAAGCAAGGACTCAGGCCAGAAAAGGGTCTATACTTAATTTAGGTTCCAGCCACTTGATCCCTTTTCATATTCTGATATTTGGCGTAGTTGTATGTTTATATGTTCTTTAATTCAGTAAAGGGTATTTGTTTTACAGGATGAAGATGAGTGGAAAGAATTTGAGCAAAAAGAGGTTGATTACAGCGGCCTTCGCGTACAGGCAATGCAAATAAGGTAAGGTCTGGTTACAAAAGCACTTCGATAACCTTTAGGGTAGGTAGTATATGTTTAGAAAACCTAGTGGCTCAGTGGTTAAGCGCTCGGCTGCTGACTGAAAGGCTGGTACTTTGAACCCACTAGCCGCTCCTGGAGAAAGATGTGGCATTCTGCTTCCATGAATATTACAGCCTTGGAAACCCCATGAGGCAGTTCTGCTCTGCCCTATAGGGTTGCTGTGATGACAGCGGGTTTGGTCTTTTTTTTTTTCCTTTTAGTGGGTGTTTGTTTTTTCTTTAGCCCCAAAGCAGCACTGTAGGTGTCTTACGTTTTAGATATGCTTCTTAGGGCATTAATGGATTGTGTCATCTTTTTCTCTTTGTGATAGCAGAGGAGTCATTTCACATCCCTCTGTATGCTCATGGAATTAGCTGCCAGTGTTCCAAACTCCTGTGAGAGCTTGCCTACTTCTAGTCCAAGTTAGACCTTTTTATTTGATACTGGTAAAATGGATTTTGTCACTAAAATTTTTTTACTTCGAGTATTGGTGGGATGAACTTAGATTTTCTTTCCAAAAATAATGTGGACATTTTTCAAATCCTTTCCAAAAAAAATTAGTTAATAGGTAGTTGAAGTATAGCATACTTACAGATAAGTACAGATTTTACAGGTTCCCACAGTGAATGAACTGACACAGAAGTCCCACTCTAACACAGTTTTAATTCTCTCACTGCCTTGCCTTCACCCCCAGGGTAACCACTGTCCTAACACCATGGATTACTTTCCCCTGTTTAAAGTTCAAGGAAGCTGTAATTTTTAGAAATTGGATTGGTTTGTTTAGAGGATATGAAATGTCGTACTTTGAGGTTTAGTAATAGAGAAGAAACAGGTGAATATATAGTTCCATTGGTTTAAGGTGAAAAATCCTTTTCTCTCGTTTTAAAGAAATTATCTTGATAAATTGCAACCTGTTTGTAATTTGTATACAATGCCAGTGAGCCTGTTGCACAGTGAACGAAATAATTTCCTTAACCAAAACTGTCTTTTGACCTACCTAGATGGCAGTGTTTATGTCCTTAGATATCTTAACAACAGAGATTTAATATTTTTAACATTTGTTGAATTCTTAACATGGGCCTTAGCATTATCGCCTGGGTGCTTTCATATACATCATTTCAGAACAAAGTGAAGCCTCCTGATTGATCATGGGAAACTTAGGAAATGTGACTTCTCTACTCTTGAGAAGTACAGGTGATTAGACTGGAGTTTTACTTCCAGTCACTTGTGGACTTCCTTGCTTTTTCATATATTTTTGGAGAATTACAGTTTAGAAACTAATCAGTTTTCTTTCTCCTGGAGCTTGACTTGTAAAACAGGGAAGTGGATGTGTGGTTTTTACAATTTGGGTTGTCGAACTGCCTGTGTATGTGGGTCCTCTGACCTCTTTCAGAGTAAGACTCTTTTTGGTTTTCCTTCCCTTTCCTTACTGCAGGCCCTAGACTACAGCTTCTTACAGACTTGAATGGAAAATTATTGGGCAGAAGTAGCCCTTTCTGAGGGAGGGAAGAGAATTTCAAGTTCACTGAATGTTAGCAATTGATTTTGTGAAATTATGGAGAATATTTAAACTGAACTTACGTGTTTGTGTTATTGCATATAAATTCCATATTCAGAGTTAAGTTAGTCTTTACTATGACTGTTGCCTCTTTATGACATTGTGAAACATTTCTTAAATAACTTAAATTCTTCAGTTTTACCAAGGGCATAAGTAAATTTCTGCTAGTATGAGCATTTAGGGACCTCTGGTCGTGTAGTGCCTAGGGCATTTGACTGCTAACCAGAAAGATGGCAGTTCAAACCACCACCCACTCCTCAGAAGGAAGATTGGGCCATCTACTCCCATAGAAATACCACTTCAGATACCTAAGGAGGGGTCGCTATGAGTCAAATCAACTCAACGGCAGTGAGTTTAGTTTGGTTTGATGAGCATTTAAGTTTGTGGTTTTTTTTTTTTTTTTTTCAATATTTATTGTGGTTTGGGTGAAAGTTTACAGAGCAAATTCCTTTTCCATACAGCAGTTCTTACACATTTTATCTGTGACATTGACTGCAATTCTCCACATTGTTAACAGTTCTCTTCTCACTTCCTCCCCACAGTTACCTCTTCCCTGTGTCCTTCCCTCCCATGCACTCCCATCCCCCAAGTTTTCTCCCTTTGCCAACACTGCCCTTCTGTTCCCCCATGATTGATCACTCTGAGGAGTATATCTGTGTACCTGATGTAAATGTTTACCCCATATGCTTGTCTGTTGTTCGGCTGGAAGCCACAGGAGTGAGTTCAAAATTGCAGACCTGAAGGGTAGCTAGGGACTATAGTCTCAGAGGTCTCACCAGGCTCTATCAGACCAGCAAAGCTGGTCTTTTTTAATTAGCATTTAAGTTTTTTTTTACCTGAAGTAGACAGCTCTTATATTGTGTTCTGTCCTGATTCTTTGCATCTAGTCATTTGTCCTTAAGTGGTTGTCCTAGAAGTTTTCCTCTCACTTGTTGACACTGAAAAATGTCCTTAACATCTGTTCTTCAGAAAGCTGCTTTTCTGGATCTTCGTTCAGTGTGGCATCTGTTTGGGATCTGTATTTCCTTTGCCTTCATGATCATTTAATAAAGAACAGTCTAACAGCTTTTAGGAAAAGCTCAATGGTAAAAAGCCAATGAGATTTTAATAACTTAGTAATGACTAAATTTTTCACCTACATGAGAATAAGCGCGGTCGGTAGTGGTTCAGTGGTAGAATTTTTGCCTTCCATGTACAAGACCTGGGCTTGATTTCTGGCCATTATACCTCAACTGTAGCCACCACGCATCTGTCAGTGGAGGCTTGTATGTTGCTGAACAGGTTTCAGTGGAGCTTCTGGACTAAGACTAGAAGAAAGGCCTGGTTCTCTACTTCAGAAAATCAGCCAGTGAAAACCCTTTGGGTCACAACAGTTGGATCCCATTGTCCATGGGGTTGCTCTGAGTTGGAGCCAATGTGTTAGCATCTAACATATAACATAGCCTTGTGAATTTTGTATTAAATATTTTTTATAGTAAAACTCAAGGTGATTGAGAGATCCTTAAGGAGAGATCCTTAAGGAAAGACCCTTTAGTTCATAGGAGTAGAGAGTAGATTTGCTCACATAAATGAGGTAGAGTTGATAATGTGGCAAAAACATGGGCTTGGGGAAAGACCAAGCAGGGTTTGCATTTTAGCTCTGCTGCTTACTGCTTGTGTGACCTTGGGCAAGCAAGTCACTTTACTTACCCCCTCCCCCCCACACACACACATTTTACTTATTTTGTTGTTGAGAATTTATTTTGTTGTGACGTTGATTATATTGTTTGAGTGGTGCAGCCATAATTACCCTCTTTCTGAGTTGCTGCTCCTCCCACATTAACAAACTCGCTGCGCTCTAAGGTTCCTGTCTTACCTTTCAAATAGCTGTTGTTAATTTGATCCCATATAGATCTTTAAAACGCATAGTGCTCAAGGCAGACATTTTTTAGTTAAGCTAAACTTTTTGTTTTTAAGGTGACTTCAGGGTATATTTTTGGTTTAAGGTTTAAAGATAATCTCAGGGCAGTGGTTTCAGGGGTTCAGCTACCTTCCATGACTAGTCTAGAGTCCCTGAGAATTTAGAATTCTGTTCTTCATTCCCCCTTTTGATCAGAAGTCTTCTGTGGACTTTTTGATCAAAATGTTCAGTAGTGGTAGCCAGGCACCATCCATTTCTTCTGGTCTCATGGCAAAGTTGTTCATGGAGGTAATGGCTCGCTTCCTTCTCTGTTGCTCCAGGTGAATAAAGACCATTTGTTTTGCTTTGTATGGCTACTCGCCATCTTTTAAGTGTCCAGGCACTACATGACAAACTAGGAGATAACAGAAGCAGTAAACACATTATTAGCTAGAATGTCCTGTGAAACCATGACCTTAAACCTCCAAAGCAAGGAACCACATCTCATGAGGATTGTGGTTGTATATTTGCAACCTTAGCAGCTACACTTTTGTTGTTGTTGCTGTTGTAGATATGTCTGTTGCACAGCTTTTGCCAATTCAACTTCTTACAAGTGTGCAACTTATTGTCAGCAATTATAATAATTGATTGTACAACCCTACCCTTAATCAGTGTGATTTTTCTATTATTTTCTGACCCCTTTTCCCTCTCCTCCTCATCCCTGGTAATCATTTATCCAGTCTTTGTGTGATCTCTGTACATTTGCTTTTTATATAAATGAGATCATACAGTATTTATCCTTTATGGTGATTGGCTTATTTCACTCAATATAAAATGTTTTCGAGCTTCATACATACTGTAGCATATATCATGCTTTCATTTCTCTTATTGGCTTAGTAGTTCATTTTGTGTAGGTAGCACATTTTGTTTATCCTTTCATCTTTTGATGGGCATTTAGGTCATTTCTGCTATTTGGCTATTGTGAGTAGTCCTGCAATGAACATTGGTGTACAAGTTTGAGTCTTTACTTTCAAGTCTTTTGAGTATATACCTAGGAATAAAATTGTTGAATTCCATGGTAGTTCTCTTTTTAATTTTTTGAGAAACCACCATTTTCCACAGCAGTTGTATCATTTCACATTCCCACTAGCAACGGAGATGAGTTCCAGTTTCTCCACATTTTTGCCAACATTTGTTATCTTTGTGGTGTGTTTTTTTTTTGTTTTGTTTTGTTTTTTAATCTTATCCATCCTTCTGCGGGTAAAATATCTCATTGTGGTTTTGATTTGCATCTCTCTTTTAGCTCTTGACACTCAGCATCTTTTCATGGGTTCAGTGGCCAAGGTCACTTTACTTTTGAACTTTGATTTTTTTAGCTATAAAATTGAGACTACACCTCAGTATTGTGAGGATTTCTTTGACTAGAATGTTTGTAAATATTTACCATTTAGTAGGCACTTGGAAAATACTGTCTTTTCCAGTGGTTTATCCAGTGGTTAAACCAAACTGATTTCTTAGGAATTTTTCTGCTATTTAGCCATGAGGCTCCTGATTTCTAATTCCAGAATTTGAGGAGAAAGGGTAGTGGAAGCATATAGAGTTATCCTGACTGAAGTCAGACTGAGTTGAGTCAGTTCGCTGTGGACATAAATACAAGAAAATCACATGCTTAGCTAACATTGATAGAACTATACAACCCCAAATCCCTCTCAGCGTGTTAAACTTGTTTGAGATTTTGAATGATTGTCTTCAGAAGGGAAGACAAATTGCAAGGGTTTGGGGGGGTTCTTCATGCCTTCAGTTTGTGTTTTATTTCTGTCCATGAGAGACCCAACCTTGCTGTCTCACTATAGAACTAGGAGGAAAGGAAACTCTGAAGGTTGGCTTAAAATATCTTGAAGGTCTCAGCCTGTAGCCTTAAATTTTCTCTTCCAACTTTGTATTTTAAAAAATTACCGAATGTCAGAAAAGTTGTAAGAATACTACAATAAATAAATATCACTATACTCTTTACCTGGATCCACCAGTTAGTTTTTGCCATGTTTGCTTTATGCTTTATCTTGTTTTCTTTCTCCATATACTATCTGAGAGTTAGCTGCAGGTAAGGCATACATAGTCTTAAAATTTTGTATACTAATCCTTATTACATGTTGGCATGCTGAGCCTTTATCAGCGATAAGTGTACATTTGAAAGGGGAAACATTTTTCAGTAGTAGCAGGCATACTGTTTTCAAGTTGTATCTTACATATACCCACCAGCTCAAAATTTAAGTCCCATGAGTATTAAAAGGGCATGTTTTGTGTCTAAATTAATAGATCATACTCAAAAGCCATGTTATTATATCTGGGTCAGGTATTGAATTGGTGAAAATAGTACATTTGCAATGTGTTTCTTGTCCTGGCTTTCATATTTGGAGAATAGATGTTTTCTTCAATATGTAAAGATGAGTAGGTAATTGGCTATTTAAATCATTAAATCAACAAACCAACCACTGCCATTGAGTCATTTCCAACTTAGAATGAGGCCCTTTGGGTTTCCAAGGCTCTGAATCTTTGCAGAAGTAGATTGCCTCATCTTCGTTCTGTGGAGCAGCTAGTGGGTTTGAACAGCAGACCTTGTGGTTAGTAGCCAAATGCCTTACCCACTACACCACCAGAGTGTCTTATTTAAATAATTACTATGGACAAATGCTTGAGAAGGAAGCCATGGACATGGTTATAAAGGAAGGGTCCTGACATTTGTGTTTAGGTTATTAGTTGATCGTAGCATCTGTAGGCCTCTCACATCTTTAAAATGGATTTTTGGGAGAAGGTTAAAGAGATTTCATTCTTGAAGTTGCAAAATGTTGAGTATTTATTATGTTTCAATCAAGAATTGAGTTAGTAGAGGCCAGTAATTATTTAGACCTTTAAACCATCGAGATACCTAGACTTTTAAGCTCTTTAGGTAGAACTGGTTAAGTTGTACTTTGAAAAATATAAATTACTCCTAAATTCAAGCTGGATTCATTGTAGCAAAATATTTGGGTACTGTGTGTCAGACATTGTGCTAGGTGGTAGGGCTGTGCTTCTTGCACCAGGGTGCTGTGGTGCATAGAGGAGAGACACTTGGTCTAGCTTGAAGGGGTCAGGAAGGATTTCTTGGGTAAGGCACAATGACATTTCAAACCTCCAGGCCAGGTATAGCTCATCAGCCATTTTTATCTCCCCATTTTACTGTTCTAACAGTCGATCAAACCAGTGAAGATGCCTAGCATTGTAGCAGCAGCTCAGTCAAGTCTGGTTTTTGTTTTAGCTATTTCCTCCTGGTGTTGAGGAGGGAGACTAGGGTGGTGCATACATTTTCATAATGACCCTTGAGGTAAGGAGATAAGATTGTTCTGTTATTTATAAATATACTACTGCTGTGGCATGTGTAATCCTGATGAACCTTACAAGAGAAAGTGAATTTAAAATGTCTTATCAGTTTCCTCTTGTGTACACTGGTTTTCCTCCCTGCCTTGGTGTTGAGAGGTGTAACTGCATAAAGTTGGAGCGGAACACTGCTTCGCATAGTAGATAGTGTTTCTTTTCTAGCATCACCACTCTCCCTACCTCACCAATAATGCTTTACACACATGTTACATATCTGTACATAAGGCAGTATACTTTGAATTGTGGTGATGTATTTATAGTAGCATTGTCATATTTCAAAACCTCCAATTTAGCTGATAAGAAGATACATATTAAGTCAGATACTGAATTTTAGCCTCTCTTCTGTGGAAATAACTGCATTGTGTTTCTTGTCCTGGCTTTGGCACTTGGAGCAATGTGTCCTTTATATCAGGATATTTGTTATTATAGAAATGGAAGGAGAGCAGCCTTAGATGTTACCCAGTTAATCTTTCTTCAGAAGCCAGGAGAGAGTGTGATGTTTCCAAGATCATACAGTTACAGAGTAGGAGTCATTTGTATGTAGTTAGTGGCATGATTGTGGACCAGATACCAAAAGTGATAATATTGGAAGACCAGGGACAGAACTTTGAGAAACAGTCGTGTTTTTTTATTTGTGGGAGGACAGTCAGCACAGTGAAGGAGTTTGAGAATAGCTGAAGACCTAAGAAACCTCCCCATAGTCATGGAAAATAATTCAGGGAAAAGATTGGTTGGCAGTGTATGCCAGGTGCACTGGCAAGGTCAAAGAGCTGAGGAAAGGAATATTGATGTGGCAGTTACTGTACTGTATATGCCTGCTGTCAAGTTAGCGGTAGAGAAACAAGATATATGTACTTCGTAATTAGGAATATTCACATTTAAATAAAAAATAGTAATAAGTAATGCAGCAAAAGGAAGAATAATCAAAGAAGTCTTAGAGAAATTATGTTCTGATTCAAGTCAATTCAAGAGTAAGTACGTAAAAACTGGCATTTAAAAAAACATTATACGTAGTCTTAGGAGGGTGTGTTCACACTGAGGATATCTTTTGCATTTATAGTCACTGTTAAGCCAAAAATAATTTTTCATTTCTCTTTTTTTAATGGGTGAAAAATGCATGTTCATCAGGGGAGCTGGCTCCACATGTTCCCTTTGTCATACAAGAGAGACTGGCAATAATAAAATCTGCAGCACTAATGGTAGTCATTGAACACTAACTTGTTTCTCTCTCAGATTGTGAGTTAATTCTCTTTGAGGGCATTTCCTCAGGTTCTAATGTAGCATGTACTAAAGATTTAACAAATAAAATTACACAACTTTCAAAACCTTCATTTGAAACAAGACAGAAAATAACAAATGCTGGCGAGGTTGTGGAGAGATTGGGACTCTCATACACTGCTGGTGGGACTGTAAAATGATACAACCATTGTGGAA
>NW_006921590.1:29683615-29714514 GCF_000298275.1 Orycteropus afer afer
AAAAAAACCTTAATTTGACCACTAAAATATGCTTACCTTAAATGCCTCTTTGTTTTCTGTGGTCCTAGAAAAATCTAATACTTTTGCTTTCAAGCCTTCAGATTGCCCTCTTCTTTGCATTTCAGGTTAAATCTTACTTACCTTCTTGCCTTCTTTTGTCACTTGAGCCAGTTGATGGAGTTTTGCTCTTAGGGCTGATTATCATGCTAGTGTGTTAAATATTTCTAAATATTCTCTGAGTGTATAAGGAGGTTCACCCCTGAGGGGGTTTGCAAAAAGGGAAGTGGAAACCTTAGATGGAGTGGTTTGTAAACTTTTTTAAGAAGCAAACTATTTTTCACTTGAAGTCAAATGAAGTCCCAGTATATAAAAGGTAAAGGTCCCTCTCAAGTCATTTGGACTTTGAAGAGATTAAGTGACTTCCCCAGGTCATAGATAAGCATTGACAGACCTAGAATTATACTATTTTCCTGATCTTTAATTGAATTCAGTTGTTTGCTTTTCCACTAGTGAAAAGGAAGAAGAAGATAATGAAAAGAGAGAAGATCCAGGTGATAACTGGGAAGAAGGTGGAGGAGGTGGTGGTGGTGGTACAGAAAAATCATCAGGTCCCTGGAATAAAACAGCTCCAGTACAAGCATCTCCTGCTCCAGTAGTTGGTAAGCTTAATACTCAAGTTTCAGAAAGACTAATTTTTGTGTAGTTTTATATATGGTCAGCTTCCAGCTGTATGCCTGCTTATGGTGGGGTGAGGATGAAATGGGACTTTGTTCTCTTCCTAAGATGAGAGAGATCTATATATGTCTCTTTAGAGACTTTCAAATCCTAAATAAAAAGATTTTGGAAGTTAAGTCTAAAAGTCATTCATAAACTGATTTGCCAAATTTAAATACTTAAGCATTTTTCCAATTTCTTTTTTAAATAATAACTCTTGACTAATGACAAAGATAAGTAAAAGATTTTCATTTACTAGACTCCAAGATAATCTTCATTTAAGATTTTTAGTAATAATTACCAGAAGTCTGGTTTAACCCCAGAAGTTTTCATAGGAGAAGACATTTCTGCGATCTTTTATAATGGTAAAATATTTCTGACAGCCAACTAAGGAATATTGGGTTCCATGTATTTTGCCCCCCTCCCCATTTTATTGTCATGTCTTACAGTGTAAGTTCTCAACAAGGCTGACCAAAACCAAACCCAGTGCCATTGAGTCAATTCATACTTGTAGTGACCCAGAGGACAGTAGAGCTGCCCCCATAGGGTTTGCAAAGCTGTAAATTTTTATGGAAGCAGAGTACCATATCTTTCCCATGCAGGAGTGGCTGGTGGGTTTGAAGTAACAACTTTTTGGTTGAGTGCTTTAACCGCTGTGCCACCAGAGCTCCTTCAACAGGGCTGAAGGGAGGTGAAAATTGCTTTAGGGGAAGGGAGAAAGATACTACAGTGGTTTTTAGCTCTCCAACAGGCCAAAGTATATAGGCAGATAAATGGCATATTCTGTGGTATTAACATTTCACGGGGAGGGTGTGGCGATTAGAGAGTTCTGCTAAAAAGACAGGGAGGCCACATCTTCTGACCTCCTCTAACTGCACAAGAGGAAGACAGAATCATCATCAGTAGCCCAAGGCCTGTTTGTGCAAGGCCAGACATGCTGCCTCCCTCCAGCCCTTTCACCAGCCGTTCCTCCCAAAGCACCCACCACCTCTCTCCTGGGTTTGATAATTCACTGCATTGGCCACACAGAACTCACAGATAATGGGGTTTATTAGGGAAGCTCCAGATTACAATTCAAGTTCAGGAAAATTGCTCAGTCTCTCTCAGCCCGCCATCTCTCACCCAACAGTCTCTCACAGTCTCTTTCCCAGCAGTGCATGTCCCTCGGTCTCTCTCTCAGCAATGCGTGTCTCTTGCGTCTCTTTCTCTGCAGCGTATGTCACTCAGGAGCACGTTCCTTCTCAGCAGCACATCCTTCTCACCCAGCAGTCAGAGAGAGTTCTGCAAAAAGGACAAGGAGGCCACATCTCCTGACCTCCTCTAACTGCACAAGATGAAGACAGAATCACCATCAGTAGCCCAAGGCCTATTACTGCAAGGCCAGACGTGTTGCCTCCCTCCAGCCCTTTCACCAACCGTTCCTCCCAAAGCACCCACCACCTCTCTTCTGGGTTTGATAATTCACTGCAGTGGCCATACAGAACTCACAGATTATGGGGTTTATTAGGGAAGCACCAGGCTACAATTCAAGTTCAGGAAAAAAGCTCAGTCTCTCTCCCAGCCCACAGTCTCTCTCCTAACAGTCTCTCTTAGTCTCTTTCCCAAGGGTGAGTGTCCCTCGGTGTCTCACTCAGCAGTGCATGTTTCTTTCAGCAGCATGTCTTCCTCAACCAGCAGTCAGAGAGAGAGATGACTTCTGCCTCTTGGAGGCCTCCTTTTGAGCCTGGCCGAGTGGACAAACTAACCAATCATAACATTAGAATTCTGAGCATCTGAGAGAGAGCAGGAACCTCCCAGAATACTGCTTTGTGTTGCGCCCAACAGAAATACCCCAGATGGATAACTTTACAATCAAGAGCTCCTCAGTTGCTCACAGCAAATTCCACCACAGAGTTTACAAAGACTTATGGCTAGAAAAGCCACACTAAGTAATTTACTACACTGCAGGAGTTATCTCAAAAAAGCTCCATAGATGGGCTATAATGAAAAAAAGTTTGGGAAACACAGCTTTAAATTAATGTATGCTTAGTACTTTAGGCAGAATAGTATAAAAATTAAAAATAACATCTATATGTTTAACATTTTTACGTCCTTTATAGCTCTTTTCTATGTTATTTTTTGTTTCCCCTAATTAATTTTATTTTACCGTGTTCTCTGTCACTGGTCATAGATAACCTCTACATTGTTAAATCCAGTGTTCAAATCTCAGACTTCATTTTACTTGATCCATAAAAAACATTTGACATAGCTGATCATGCTTTGGTTTTCAGGACACCACGTTCCTCCTCCTGGTTTTTTCTCAGTCTCTCTTGCTGGCACCTCCTCTTCTTTACCTTCAAATGCTAACCTGCAGTCCACTGCCAGGCATGTGGAAAGCCAGAAGCAAAGGCTTAGTCCTTCTCTTTTCTATCTACCCTTCTTCCTCCTGTGATCCCATCCACGTATATGCTAACAACTCAAATTTTCATCTCCAGCTCAGATGTCTCTTAAACTCCAGGAATGTATGTCTTCATTGCCTACCCAGCAACTCAAATGCAACGTGTCCAAAACTGAACTAATCTTCACTCTTTCATATACCTACACTACCTCACAGCTTTCTCATTTCAGGCTACAAACTTTGAAATCATCTTTGACTCCTTTCTTCTGCTTCAAATCTAAATATACTCTGCCAGTAAGTTCTTTTGGGCTCTACTTTCAAACATAAATTCAAACTATCTGTGATGGTTCTTACCAGCTCCACTGCTGCCACCCTGGTTTGAACCACCATAATTTTTTATATGGATTATTGAGGTACCCTCTTTTTTTTTTAAATTGTGATTTGGGTGAAAGTTTACAGAGCAAATTCACTTTCCATACAGCAGTTCACATACACTTTGTTTCATGACATTGACCACAATTTACTCCAGTGCAACAGCTCTCATCCCACTTCCTCCCGATAGTTACACTGTTGCCCTGTGCATAAATAGCCCTTCTTTCTCCCATGATTGTTTTCTCCAAGGACTGTATCTATCTCAGGTAAATGTTCATCTCATATGCCTGTCTTTCGTTTATCTGGAAGCCACAGGTGTGGGTTCATTTCCAGACCTGAAGGGCAGCAGGGGGCCATAGTCTCAGTGGTTCCACCAGGCTCTTTGAGACCAGCAAACCTGGTCCCCCTTCCTTTTTTTTTTCCCAAATGATTTTGAGTTTCATTCCACATTGTTCTCCCTCTCTATCCAGGATCTCCTACATATATCCCCCTCCGAGTGGTTGACAGTGGTAGCCAGGAACCATCTAGTTCTGGTCTCATAGTCGTATAGGCTGAGGATCTTATGGTGTACCAGTTGCTGGGACTAATTATTTCCATGAGTCTTTGGTTTTCCTCATTCTTTGCTCTGGATGACAAGAGACCCATCATTGCATCTAGATGGCTGCTTGCAAGCTTTTAAGATCCCAGTCACTACTTGCCAAAGTAGGAGGTAGAACAATGTTTTATGTAGTATGTTATGCCATTTGAGCTTGATGTCCCCTGCGACTTTGGTCCCAAGCCCACAGGTTCAACTACTCAGTCCCTCTGGGTAGCTGGCTGTGACCAAGCAGTGACTACAGCCTTGTCCCTTGTCAGCTCTACTATACACCTGGGAATTCTTACAGAACATACGAATACACTTGTGGAACCATTATCTTCCAACCCTATACATGGTCTTGGGCACACTCCCCGCTGCATAGACATACCTAATAGTTCGGCCTATCCACCTATCTATCTACCCATATATCCATGTTTCCCTTCACTGACAGTGCAGTACTGTATGTACGAAAGGGTTCATCTTTGTTGTCTGCATCTCCCACGCACTCCTCTATGTCTTCTTCCTTAATGCCACCATGTTGGTCACTCACATTAGGTACATCGCCCTTTTCCACCCAGGAGGTACCCTCTTTTTTGCTTTCCTTTCTACCCTGTTGTCTTCTTCCTTCCACTGTACTCTCTTTTCTCTGTGCAGCAGCCAAAATGGTGATTATTTTAAAATAGAAGTGAGTGTGTCACTCTGCTATTCAGAAGTTTCCAGTGGCTTCCCTTCTCATTCAGAGGAAAAGTTCTTGATGACTTACAAGGAGGCCTTATACAATCTGCTTTGTGAAAGCCACCCCCCTTTCTAACTTTATATCCTTAAACATAACAGATAAACTATCTGCTGCAGGCCTTTTGTGCTTATGCTTTTGCCCTGGAATTCTTTCTCCTTTGGTCAGGGGGTCTGCAAACTCTGTGAAAAGGACATTGCCATTTCTGTTGCAGCTACTTAGCTCTACTGTTGCAGCATAAAGGCAGTCATAGGCAATATGTACACAGATGAACATAGCTGTGTTCCAGTAAAGCAGCCCATACGTGATGAGCTGGATTTGGTTTGTGGACCACAGTTTGCTAACTGGTTCTGTGTATTTGTCCCCTTATTTCTTTCAAGTTTTTACTCAGTTTTTACCTTATTAATGAGATCCTCCCCATCCAACTTACTTAAAATCACAACCCTTTCCATTAACTTCCCTACCTATCTTTAAATTTTTTAAAAAAAGAAAAACCTTACCACCATCAAGTTGATCCCAACTCATAGCAACCCCCTTGGGTTTCCAAGGCAGTAAATCTTTACACAAGTGGATTGCCCCAACTCTTTTCCACGGAGCAGTTGGTGGGTTTGAACCACCAACCTTCTGGTTAGCAGTCTTAGCCTTAGGCACTCACATAACAAACTTCCTTCCTTTAATATTTGGTATAGCACTTACCTGTTTTTACTTATTTTGTTTCCTTCTTATAGAATGAAAGAACAAACCTAACCCACTGCCATCAAGTTAATTCCAACTCATAGCAAACCCCACTGGGTTTCCAAGGCTGTAAATCTTCACAGAAATAGATTGCTTCGTTTTCCTCCTATAGAGCAGCTAGTGAATTTGAACCACCAACCCGGTTAGCAGTCAAATGCCTTACCCACCGCATCTCCAGAGCTCCTTCCTTCTAGAATAGTGCTGTCCAGTACGTGGCTGTTGATCATGTGACTAGTGTGACCAAGGAACTGAATTTTTAAATTTTAATCAATTTAAATAGCCATATGTGGCTAGTGACTACTGTTTTGGACAATGGAGCTCTGGAATATCAGTTCACAAAGGGCAGGGAGTTTTGTTTTGTTTTGCTAACAGTTATATTTCCAGTGTGTAGCTTAGAGAATGGTATCTGACATGTAGTAAGCACTTGATTATTTTGTAATGAATAAATGTTATAAGGTTTCCCCTATATTACTAAAACTATACAGAATAATAAACCTTTATGGTGTTATTAAGAGCCTTGGTGGTGCAATGTTTAAGTGCTTGGCTGCTAACCAAAAGGATGGCACTTTGAACCCACTAGCCACTACACAGGAAAAAGACGTGGTGATCTGCTTCTGTAAAGATTACAGCCTAGGGAAACCCTTTGGGGCAGTTTTGCTTTGTCATGGGTGACACACGTGTCACATGGGTGAGATGGAATCAACTCGATGGCACAGCATGTTGTTATTGCTATTAGGTACCATGAAGTCAATCCTGACTCATAGTGTGACCCTGTGTACAACAGAATTAAGCACTGCTGAGATGGCTGCATTATATTTTAGCTAGTAAATGTAAGTGTAAATGCTTATTTGAAATGAAAGATGTTTTTGATTAGTGAAGTGCAAAGCATATAAAACACTGTTTGAGCCCACTTTGAGGATGAACAAAAAGATACATAAGAAAAGCTGGAAGGTTTTGTCTCCAAAATGTTAACCAAAGTTAAGACTTTGGGCTGCTCAGCTACTTAATTTTTTTCTTGTTTTGCAATAAAATGAGAAAACCTTCAAAGAAGATCCTTTGATGTGGAAGACAATGGCAGTCATGAAGGATAGCTAGTCATTTTATTTTGTGTTAAGTCACTGACCTTTAGACCTGTTTAAAAACTACACAGACATTTTGTTAAGTAAGAGCTGCAGGGAATTCCTTACATACAGCATCTCACTTAATCCAGCAACCAGGTAAATAAGTGATTGTACACATTTAGGATGTGTGAACTGAGGGTGAAAGTAGTCATGGTAAAGAAAGTCCTTGACAAGATCTATCTTCCAGGGTCAGCACATTTCTTTCCCACTTCTTATTCCCTGCCCAGTAACTTGGCTTATAGAACTCATTCACATATACAAGAACTATACATGGAAGAGGAGTTAGAACACTACCCTAGAAAAAAAGTATATTGTCACTTTGAAGCAGATATTTTTCCTTCTACTTTCTGACTCAGACACCTTTCTTACATCAGGTTTTTGTTTTGTTTTCTGTAATTGCTAAATGATTGAGAATGCAGAAATAGCTTATTAAACTGCCTAGCATTTGAATAGTTTCTCTTAACTGTTATCAAATATTTAGTTACAGAAACTCCAGAACCGGCGATGACTAGTGGTGTGTATAGGCCTCCTGGGGCCAGGTTAACCACAACAAAGAAAACACCACAAGGACCACCAGAAATATACAGTGATACACAGTTCCCTTCCCTGCAGTCCACTGCCAAGCATGTAGAAAGCCGGAAGTAAGTATTAAAATTAATTGCATTTTATTTTGGAGCCCAGTCTTCCCATTGGCCAGGGAGTGAGAGGTAGGGTCTATGAAAACATACCTGAAGGGGAATTACTCCTTATTGGAACTAGGATAGGACTTAGGATATGCCTATGAGGGAGGAAATGGGTACAGGTCCGAGACGAGCCTGTCTGCAAAATCTATTTCTGTTATCCGTGGTTTATGTTGTACTGTGGCTATGAAAATTCCAGTTCATTTAAGATTATGTTTAAGTACACTATTAGTAGTTTCTGTTTCTTACAATATAGAAACTTTAGAGACATAAGAGCAGTATTTTATTGTATATCCAGTTAATGTGAATAGGTAAAAGATGTTGGCATTTATAAATCTAATGTTAAAATAATCTTATTTCAGCAGGTACTTAAAATGAATGCTACCTGGAGTTAAATGACCACATATGGCACATCCACATCTTATTTAGGGACTTGAATTTTAAAAAATAAATAAAATGGGAAGAAATGTAAATGACATCAGATGGAAATATTGTTTCTTTGGGTGGCTTTAAAAGTAAATCCCAGTCTTTTCTCCGCTTTGAGAGCACAGCTGGCTTGAATTTAAACCTCCACTTGGATTTGCTCCTCTGCTCCATCCTACAGATATATAAGGGGCTGCAGTGAGAGGGCAGTGATTCGTCACACTCACCTTTCTTTACCTGATCTGATCCACTCCCACAAAATAGAAGTGAGGAGAAACCATTGGATAATGAGTAGAGCATGAGTGGAATGAGAAAATTGCTACCCGTTATGCATAAGAAAGAGAGATGGACAAAGTGTCTGTTGTTTACTAAAAGTAAAAGTCAGTCTTAACAAGGAATCACATGTCATTAGACAGCTTTTTACCTTTTCCCAGTTGTCTTCAAGTTGGTCTCACTATAAGTTTGCAGTTAAAATCACTCAATAGATATGCTATCACAGAAAATAGGACTTTAAAGCTTCATTCAGTATTCTGTGTTTTACATTTCAATTGAAGCCTTAAAAAAAATGGTTTTATATGGATTTTATATACCAGTTTTCCCCTTCTGTCCCTCCCCCAAGATTCTTCGAAAGGGTGGCTTTGCTTTCCCCTCCTTTCCCCCCCAAGGAAGAATATTTTCAAAACAACCTAGTGAAGAAATATTTACTGATTACATTTCTTTTCCCTTAGGGATAAAGAAATGGAGAAGAGCTTTGAAGTAGTAAGACACAAAAATAGAGGTAGGGATGAGGTTTCAAAAAACCAGGCCCTTAAACTTCAGCTAGACAACCAGTATGCTGTGCTTGAAAATCAGAAAAGCAGCCACACACAGTACAATTAAGGAATGGTCTTTGCTAACCCTACTAAGGTAACTAGACTTCAGCTAACCATCGTGAACAGCCATTCATCATCTGATCTCTGCTGGATCTACAGCTACCGATGCAGACCACTCGATACAAATGATCGGCCCTATTGCACTATGGAAGTTTAAAGTGTCACAACTGCTCTTTGTGTATATTGGATTTAGGGGAAATTTTCATTGTTCTATAAATGCGTGAATTAGATACAGCAGTGTTCTTTCATAATTACTCAGCAAATACAAAAAACCAAAAACTGCAGCCAGTGGTCATTTCAAAATCTTTTTATGTTCAGATACTGAGCCTTCGTAAGGGTTGACTACCTCAGATTTGCTGCACTCATTGTGGACTTCATGTGGATCACAACTTCTGGATAAGAAGGTTATAGCTATTAAGTGTTGATATGAAACTTGAAACCAGCTCTACTGGATTCCTATCAGAAATCCTGCAGAAAGTCAGCCATCTGGGTTCTGATCTGCTGTAAAAGACAAGATTTAAGTGACCTTAATTAACCTGTCCTTTGCCCCACCTATAAGGAATACTTTATGTAATAGGCTGTGGCTATATTAGACTTCCGCTCTCAAAAGAACTGATGTGTTCAGATAATCTGTGTAGGGCTGTGATTTATAATTTAAAACTTAACGTTGTATTCTGAGGTAACCACAAATTAAACCAAGCTTGATTCCACCAAGCGGGGAAGGGAGGGTGGGGAGGGAATGATCTCGTCTCTTTTAGTAATTTGTTATTTGGGTAATGCTTTTTCTATGTCTACAAATAAGGCTTTTTTTTTTTTTTTTTTTTTTTTTTCGCTTTGACTTGGAATAAGTTTTTTGACAGAGCATATTATATGGTTAAGCAACCTGAAATATGCATTAGGATTGTGAAGCATTTCGTGAATTTGCCAACCCCTAGAGTGGAACCAAAAAGCCTTTGATGTGAAGGGCAGTGGATACTGGGGGCTCTATTTCAGGTGCTGCTAAAGCCTCTAATCAGGTCTAAATTGTGTAGTAAAATGGCAGGCTAAAGCATTCACTTACCTGTCCTTGTAAATTCAAAAGCAATGTGACCAGAACCTCACCTAAAACCCATTTCATGAATCGTGTGTGATCTTTTATAAGAATTCCTAGATACCGTACTTGTGCCCAATTTGTTAAGGGTCTGGACAGTCTGTAAATGCAGCGATTGTCCCAGTTAGCGCTGTTACTACCCTTTCAATATGTCTTTATGTTGTCCATTTGGGTAGTCAAGGCAAAAGACAGGTGATATAGCACTTCTGTTTTTAATAATTACAGCTTAAACTACCCAGTAATTTTCAGTCCTTAAAAGGGACTTGAAGCTACGCAGGGTTATTGAAAAGTTTCTCCCATATAATGAGATATTCTGGTAATTTTCTAGTTTTGTCTTTTTGGTTCAATAGAAATATTTCAAAGTGGTATGTGACCATTTGATGCACTAGTCTGCGTTTCTCTATAATAAATCCCTTTGCCAAATGCAGGAATTGTAGACTTGGTATTGGCAAGAGTGAAACAAATGGGTGAGTAAAACTACCCTGATAGGGGAGCATTTTCCTATAGGAGTTTGGTCTTGATTGGCGTGTCAGTACAGGATTGGACTCTTAGGGAGGGTTTGTGTTTCCAGACAGGACCTGCCAAGCACTCCTGGTATTCCTTGGGGTGGCAGGCAGGATTCCTGTTTTCTGATATATTGGGGAGAATAGTTGAGCCAAGGGGAGGTTGGATGATTCAAAGAGAAACAAGGGATTCTTGGTTAAACTAAAGGCTTCATTTGGGAACTAAAAAACTTAACAAATAATCTCTTGAATGTTGAGCCACAAAATTTCCCTGAAAAGTATGTCTTTTCCAGCACAATCTTACTGGGGGTTATATTACTGAGGAATGAATTGAGATGAGTATGTGGAAGTGTTATTTAATGGCATACTGTACTAGAAATCTAAAGACCTGCAGCAGATTTAAAATTCCAACTCTTGTTACAACTTTTTAACAGATTGTGAAATTACAAAATGCACATGAATCAAGTTTTATATACTGTATGATGGGTAGATGAGGCTGTCCATTGTACCATTTCTTTCTTTGAATTCTCAGGCATGGTTTTGGCAATGCAAGAACTCTGTAACAGTAACAAATTCAATAAAAAGTAAATACATGGAACTTGGAGTGTAATCGTTTTTATTCTAACAAAAAAACCTTATATTCTGTCTTTCAAAATGATGGATTAATGTCATGTCTTCTTTGCTATGGGAGGGTGATAGTACTGTTATCTCAGTCTTGTACTTTCTGTTTGAAAAAAGTTGCTGAGCATTTTTGAGACTGAGATGACAGACTGGATAGAAAATGAAAGTGGCTACTAAGCTGTGATGAATATTCATTTCTTTTTCAAAAATAAGGCAGGCATTGAAATGTGCTTTTGTCATCAATGCAGTATTAACTTTTGTATTTTAAATATTGTCAAGGAAATATTCTTTACTTTTCAGACCAACGATTTTGAGGCATTGTCCTTTGAAAAACTTGTAAATTTCTCAAAATGGCCACCATTTTAAATTTCTGGATTTTAGTCCTTAACTTTCTAAATGAGAGAAAGTATATTATTTCAGATCATTTTTATAATAAAACTTTAATGTTAACAATTTATTACTTGATCACTATACTTGATTGTCTAGTTTACGTCCTCCGGGTCTTTTGTTCATGTGTTTCCTTATGAGTGAAGTCTTCCTTGACAGCCCTATTTAAAATGGAACACCTCACACACAAAAACATAGTGTCTGTCTTTGGCTGAGTTCTCCAGAGGAGCAAAAACAGTGAAGCATATAAGTAGATACCAATACTTACTTCAAGGAAATGGCTCATGCATTTCTGGAGGCTGGCAAGTCCCAAGTCCGTGAGTCAGGCATCAGGCTAGAGGCTTCTGACTTGTGGTTGTAGGGGCTGATGAACTTGCAGGTCAGATGGCAGGCTTCTGGCTCAAATCCCAAGAACCAAAAGTAAGAGATGATAAGTTGGATTCAGGCTAGAGCACGAGCTTTGCCAGAACATCCACAGATACTGGATCCAGACCACACCCCCAGGGAGACTACATTTAACGTGAGATAATGAAATGGAGGATAATTATGTAATACCGAGACTCATGGCCTAGCCAAGTTGGCACATAACATTAGCCATCACAGTGGTTACACAACAAATGCAGTGCACTGCTGTGGAGTTGGATCCAACTCACAGTGATCCCTCCTTGGGTTTCCAAGGTGGTATCACTACAGAAGTAGATTGCCAGACTTCCCACAGTCCTTATTCAGCTTTAATTTCATTGATTGTTTCTTTAATAACCAAAGTTTTTTTTAAAATTCTCACATAAAAGTCACCACTTAAAGTGTACAGTTAAATAAATAGCTTGTATTATATCCAGAGTTGTACAGCCATCACCACTAATTCCAGAACATTTTCATCACCCCAAAAAATGTCATTAACTGTTGGTCCTCTCCCCAACCCCCAAAATTCCGAAGCCTTAGGCAACTACTAATCTGTGTGAGCTCTGGTAGCATAGTGACTAAGACACTTGCCTGCTAACCAGAGGGCTGGCGGTTCAAACCCACCAGGCACTCCTCGGAAGGAAGGTTGGGCAATCCTACTTCCGTAGTGATACTGCCTCGGAAACCCAAGGAAGGGTCGCTATGAGTCGGGGCCGACTCGAGGGCACATAACAACAACAACAATCTGCGTGTGGACATTTCCAATCCTCGAGCATAACCTAGAAGTGGAATTGCTTGGTTGTATGGTTACTTCAAGAACTGCCAAACTAGTGGGTGTGATTAGCTATCCCACTGTGATTTTGATTAGTATTTCCTTGATAATTAATGTATCTTTTCATCAGTTTTTTTGGCTCACTCTCTGGAGAATGTATTCAGCTCTTTTGCCAATTTTTATTACTGTTACAAGAGTTTTTCATTCTGGATACTAATCTTTTTTTTTTTTTTAATCAGATACATGATTTGAGCATATTTTGTCCCATAATTTCATTTTCTTGATTTGTCATTTGAAGAACAAAAAGGTTTTAATTTTGATGAAGTGTATCTTTTTCCCTTTTCTTGGTTGTGATTTGGGTATCTTAATCTAAGAAACCACTGTCTAACCCAAGGTCACAAAAATTGTTTTTTTCCCCCATGAATTTTATAGTTTTAGCTCTCTTGTTCAGGCCTTTGATCCATTTTGAGTCAATTTATGGTGTGAGATAGGGGTACAACTTCATTCCTTTGCATGTAGCTATCCAGTTGTTCATTACTATTTGTTGTGAAGATTTCTCCATAGTTGATACTGTCTCCTTCAACTAGAATATGAATAGATTTGGAGTGGAAACATGTAGGTGGAGAAATCGGAAGTTTGGAACATGGGATAGAAATTGGAGGGAGAAGGCAGGCTCTGAAAGTAGTAGATTGGCAAAGAAAAGAAAGATTGAGGTCCCCGTCTGTGTGAGAAGTATACACAGAAAATAGAGTAATCATAGGTTGGAAGGAGAATCAAGTCAGAGTTAAAGAAAGATTTTAATAAATACATGTTCTGAAACTGCCAGTTTAATGGTTTTGATAGATCAACCAGCTGCTGTCACTAGGCATTAATGGCTACAGAATGTAGACAAGTTAGGAGTTGCTTCTCTTGGGTCTTTATATAAAGGTAATGAATACTATACAGGATATAGTAATCAAACATTGATAAAGTGGAGGGTCAACGAAAGAGGGGAAGGCCCTTAATGAGACGGATGGACACAGTGGTTGGAGCAGTGGGCTTAGGTATAGTAGGGATAGTGAAGTGGACACAGCACCAGGCAGTGTTTCGTTCTGTTGCGCATAAGGTTGCTATGAGTTGGAGATGACTCCACAGCACATAACAACAACGTAGTAATCGAAGGATAAATAATTGCTTAAATTAAGTATATTTGTATTATATAAAAATAAATGAGAGAAGTCATGTTCATATTGGATTTATAATACACAGAAATAATCATTAAGATAGTTGCAACCTTTTGAAATTGCAGCGCAAGTGAGGGCTAGAATTCTAATGTCTGGATACGGTAACACAAAAGCTGGATAAAACTTAAGTTGTCAACTCAAAAAAGTTCTTTGCAGTCCCTCATTTGAACTTTCCATGGGCTCCTCAGAGCATGCAGCAAGAAATTTTTGTAAGGATAAGATACTTTGTTTCCAAATATGACGGAAAATAAGTATGAGGGAAACAGCATTCACAGCCTATCTTAATTGTTACTAGTAGAGAGCAGACAACTTTAGCATTGGTTGAGAAACTCGGTTAACGACCAAATAGGTCTCAGTCACATTCTCATTAAAAATGGCAGCAAAGATCATTAGCTATTAGAGAGATGCAAATCCAAACGAGATACCATCTTGCCCCAGCACTAGTAGCAAACTTAAACAAGACAGAAAATAACAAATGCTGGTGAAGATGCAGAGAGATTGGGACTCTTATACACTGCTGGTGGAACTTTAAAATGATACAGCCATTGTGGAAAGCAATATGGCAATTCCTTAAAAAGTTGGAATTAGAAATACCATTTGACTCACTAGGTATATCTTAAAGAAGTGAAAGCCAAGACAAAAACATATATGCACACCCGTGTTCGTCACAGCATTATTTACAATAGCAAAAAGATGGAAACAACCTAGGTACCCATCAACAGAAGAATGGATAACCAAACTATGGTACATACACACAATGGAATAGTATGCAACCCTAAAGAATAACATGGAATCTGCAAAACACTGCATAATGTGGACATTATGCTGAGTGAAATAAGTCAATCACAGAAGAACAAATACTGTATTTGTTACTGTAAAAAGTCAAGGGAAGGTTTATATATGGAAGGAAATTTTCTTTGTTGGTTACCAGGGGTGGGGGTGGAGCGGAGGGAACACTGTTAGATAAGTAGAGACAAGATTTGGGTGAAGGGAAGAGCAACATATGAAATGTGAGTGATCAACACAGTGGCATTGAGGAAGAGGAAGACAGGTGCATGGGAGGTACAGACAACAAAGATGAACCCTTTTGCACATACAGTACTGTGTTATCAGTGATGGCAAATATGGATATTCAGGTGGATAGATGGGTGGACAGGCTGAATGATTAGGTATGTCTATGCAGTGGGGAGGATGCCCATGACCATGTATAGTGTTGGCAGACAATGTTGCTACAAGTCTATTTGTATGTTTTGTAAGAATTTCCAGGTACATGGTAGAGCTGAAAGGAACAAGGTTATAGTCACTTCTTGGCCACAGCCAGCCACCCAGAGGGAGCGAGTAGTTGTACCTGTGGGCCTGGGACCATGGCCGCGAGGCACATCAAACTCAATTGGCATAACATAGTACACAAGAATGTTTCACATCCTACTTTGGTGAGTAGCAACTGGGATCTTAAAAGCTTGCAAGGAACCATCTAGATGCAACGATGGGTCTCCCCTCATCCAGAGCAAAGAATGAAGAAAATCAAAGACGCGTGGAAACAATTAGTCCAAGGTACTGGTACACCATGCGATCCTCAGCCTATATAATGACCATGAGACCAGAAGAACTAGATAGTGCCCGGCTACCACTGTCAACTACTTGGAGGGGGCTTTATGTAGGAGATCCTGGATAGAGTGAGAGAACAATGTGGAACAAAACTCAAAATCATTAAAAAAAAAAAAAAAAAAAGGTTTGCTGGTCTGATAGAGCTTGGTGGAACACAAGACTATGGCCTCTAGCTGTCCTTCAAGTCTGGAAATGGAACCCACTCCTGTGGTTTCCAGCCAAACAAAAGTCAGGCATATGAGCTGAACATTTACATTAGGTAGATACACTCCTTGGAGAGATCAATCATGGGAGAATAGGAGGGCTTTGTATGCACAGGGAGATAGTGTATGGGAGGGAAGGACACAGGGAAGACATAACTATGAGGATGAAGTGGGAAGAGAGCTGTTGCATTGTGGGAAATTGCAGTCAGTATCATGAGACAAAGTGTATATGAACTGCTGTATAAAAAATGAATTTGCTCTGTAAACTTGCATCCAAATCACAATTTTTTTTAAAATGGCAGCAGATTCAACAGAGGGAAAGACTTAAAATATTTCTTGCAAATATTTGTGTTAAGTTTTACAATGACATTTTAGGAAACATAACCTCTGACAAGTTTTTTTGTGTTTTTTTCTTAGACTTGATTTTTGACCCCAAACTCATTTACTAAACCCCAGTGTATTTTCACCTTATCTTATAACGGCAGAGTTTCTGGCAATACTTTTCAGTACCATTTCTTAATTCTGATTGGGTAATTTTACCTTTTTTTTTTTTTTTTCAATCAGAAAAGCTCAGTTTTTTTATGCAAGTTATAAAAACTAAAATCACTCAAAACATTACCTAAGGGCAGAGACTTTGTGTCCTTTGATTTTAACTCTAGTGGATCATCCCTAAGAAAGACTGCAGCTGAAGTCTATTCTCTGTGAAAGATTTCCTTCACAAGAAGAGGGAACTACAGGTTATGCCAGTGGTTCTCAAGCTGCTGCTCATTGGAATCACCTGGAGATCTTTAAAAAAAAAACACTGATACCTGACTCCCACCCCCAGGCATCCTGATGTAATTGTTACAGAATGCATCCTGGGCATAGAGATTTTTTTAAGTTCCCCAGGTAATTCTAATGTGCAGCAAAGTTTGGAAACCATACGTCAGGAGAAGAGATTGTTCCAGGGCAAGTATGTAGGATGTCCTTTAAAGTGTATTTTTAGCTCAGGAAAGGCCATTATACCTCAAAATGCAGTTTTGGATATTACTAAATAAGGATGAAAAAGGAAGAGGGGAAGATCTGTAGGCTGACATACCAAGATCTTTTTTCTTTTTTTACTTAGTAAAAGCACTTTTTTTTTTTTTTCAACTTTTACTGAGTTCAGTAATTATCAGTATAAAAACCATTATTAATATTTCTCTGCCATTTCTTAGACAACTACCTCACCCTCAATTTAATTTGGAGCTACCAATTTTCCTCTGTAACACTTTATTCTGTTTCAATATGTCTCGACAGTAAATCTTCTGACCATTCCAGAATTTACTAGCTGTAAATATTAATCTGCCCTGTGCTACTCCTGGCTACTTTTATGTAGCCCTTCTGCTATATTTTGGTTTGGTCTGTTATACTGCTCAGTTACAACACCTCTGGGCTTCAAGGGTTTCTTTAGGTTCTGCTGTTCTCCCTAATGATTGAAAAGAACTACAATTAATTAACTTGACCAGAAATAAGCTTCAACAAGTGCGGCAGCCTCCAGCTCCTCTCTTTGGGAATCAGAACCTCAGATGTGTGCTGCCCGCCACTCTGGGTCTGTGGTTCATTTTACTCACCAGCTCCCTGACCTTTAGTACAAGTGAATTGTTCTTAAGGATCACATTTAATGGAGTGTGGACAGAGAGGATTCTCTTGGGCTTGCCTTTAGTTTTACTTGTAGAGACTATTTATTGCTGCTTTCTTCCTGGATTTCTCTGATTTTACAGTTCAAATTTATGCCTTTAATTAGAATCTGAATTAAACTTAGAAGTCAGGAACTACTAACCTCAGTGGTACCAGGATAATGGGGGTTAATGGCAGAGGGCAGGTTGTATGCAAACTTCCATCATAGTTCATAGTCCTTCATTATCCTCTGACTTTCCCCTATTTCTCTCTCTCTCTTTTTTTTTTTCTTTTAATAACAAAAAGAGCCTTACATCCAACCTAGCAAGAGTGTTAAATAGCAAATGACTCACTGGAGCTATAAAACATTATATATAGTATTTTACTTTAGGTCAGGAATTGTTCTAAGCATAACTAATCTTGACTCATTCAATTCTGGCAGTCTCTTAAAAGATGGCTGAAAGGTTAAGCATCTTGCCTAAAGTCACACAGTGAGGAATGGAGGGCCCAAGATTTCAACCAGGTGGGTATTCCATCTCTGGTGTGCTTTTAACCATGAGGTTATGCTTCTATTCTTTTTACTAGTTTAAGGTCCCATCAGGAAATTGGGAGGGGGGGCGGCGGGAAATCACCATTTGATTTGAAAATTCCCTGTGCACTATTCCCATCCCAAGGTCAGCATGAATTCATTTACCGTCTTACTTCCTTATAGCCTTACAACCTAACTTCCTTACAGCCCTAATGTCAAAGCAGCAGAATATAAAGTTCCTAATATTGAGGTGTCTTTGAAGACTAGGATATGACTGACTCCAGCCATGGTATTTTCAATCACCTCATACGCATATGAGAACTGGACAATGAATAAGGAAGACTGAAGAAGAGTCGATGCTTGAGTTGTGGTGTTGGCGAAGAATACTGAAACACTATGGACTGCCAGAAGAATGAACAAACCTGTCCTGGAAGAAGTGCAGCCGGCATGCCCCTTGGAAGTGAGAATGGCCAGCTTTGTCTCACCTACTTTGGTCGTGTTGTCAGAAGGGACATGGAGAAGAGTATTATGCTTGGTAAAGTGGAGGACTTAATGGTGGCCTGTGTTTAAAGTTGAGATGCCAGAGCTTCCCAAACATGATATGGGAGAAGGAATAAAAAGGCTTAAGGGAGATAGACATGTTGGGGCAGATTTATCATGTGCAACCTCAGCAGACTTGTCACTCAGAACCACATCATCTGGCCCAGAAGGTATTCATTTAATGTATTGGGAAGTTTATTAGTGAAGGGAGCATCTACCTCCTTGACATCTCTGATTGCTCTCCTTTGTAGGCCACGAATGACTATGGAAAATGCCACCAATGAGATGGATTCCCTGATTTCAGTGAGAATGATGGGATCTGAGAGAAGCAGAGGCCAAGTGTAGCATTAAACTGGCAAAGAAGAAGTGGGCATGTTTACTGCAAAGAACAGCCAGATGTAAACATAATCAGAAGGCTTTGGTCCATGAAGATCTTTGGTGGTGGCTAACTGATCACAATGTCCACAGGAATTAATAGGATGGACAGCCTAATGGCATTTGATTTAGATAAATAAAAAACTCCATGTCTGGTGGCCACAAACCTGACTTTAGTTTCCACAATGGAGAGTCAAGTAGTCTTACCCAGTCTCTAGACAGAAAGCCCCTTGATTGAAGGAGACAGTCCCCTTGAGTAAAGATACTGCAGTATATAGTACTAGTCTGTGGGCCATTAACTAGTGTGCAATAGGGAAAACAGACTTTCTGGAGATTGCTACACACAGACTGAATTAATACTAAATCCTGAGAACCCAAACCACCACTGTGATATATACAAAGTGGGGGCTTCAAGGTATCTTAGCCTAAATTGGACTCACAGTGGTCTGTTTGGTCTGCAGCCCTACCTTGTGGTATTTTCCCAGATTCTGAATGTATAATTGGAAAAGATATACTGGTCAACTGTCAGAATACCCACATTGCCTCTTTGACCCATGGGATAGGGCCTGTGCTAGAAAGGACTAAGTGGGAGGCCCTGGAGTTTCCTCTCTATACCGATAGTTGTTAGCCCAAAGTAATACTGCATCCCTGTGGTACTGCAGATTAGTGCCATGATCAAAGACTGGAAAATGCAGGGCTGGTGAGACCTGTCACATCCCCACTCACTTATACTTCCTGCTTAGACTGTGAAGTCACATGGTTCTTAGGCAAGGACTGATTATAAAACTAAGTCAGGTAGGAGCCCCACTGGCTCAGTGGTTAAGTGCTTAGCTGCTCACTGAAAGATGGTCAGTTTGAATCCTCCCAGTTGCCCCACAGGAGAGTGACTTGGCAATCTGCTTCCATAAAGATTATAACCAATAAAACCATATGAGGCAGTTCTTCTCTATCACATGGGGTTGCTATGAATTGGAATCAACTCCTCTGGCCCCAGCAACCAATCAGATGGTGACTTCAGTTGAACTTGCTGTTCCAGCTGTAGTTACTTTCTGGGAGCAAATCAACATAGCCCTTGACACCTGATACACTGACCAGGTTAATGCAAGTAATCGAACAATGTGTTGGCAGGCCTGCGCTCCTTCTGAAGGCTCCAGAAAAGACTCTTTGCTTGCCTATCTTCTGGTGGTTGCCAACAATCCTTGCTGTTCCTTGGTTGTGGCAGTGTAATTCTAAACTCTGCCTTTCTTCACATGGCCTTCTTCCCTATCTGCTCTGTCTCAATCTTTCTCTCCTTATAATGGACAACAGTCACTGGATTTAAGGCCCACCCTAATCCAGTATGATCTCATTTTTACTTGATTATATCCACTGCAAAGGCCCTATTTCCAAATAAGGTCATATTCTGAGGTTCCAAGTAAGCATGAAATTTTGGAGGACACAAAAATACAATCCAACAGAGTGATGAAGGGAAATCCTCTCAGTGAGCACAGCTACAAGCAGTGTATTTGCCTGCCACTTTGTCTCGGTGGTGCAAAGAGTTAACTCACCCAGCTGCTAACTAAAAAGTTGAAGGTTGGAGTCTACCCAAGACACCTCAGAAGGCCTGGCAGTCTACTTCCAAAAAAATCGTTAAGAGTTCTACTATGACACACATGGGGTCACCATGAGTCAGAATCAACTTGACAACCATTGATTGTTGTTGCTGTTGCCTGGACTAAGAGATGGCCACCTAAAGTATGTATGTGTCCTGATTCATAAGGAGTTGCTAATGGTTTGGCTGGATGGTCAGGGGTTTGGAAAAGAAAGGATTAGAAAACTGGTGACAAGTATGCCTGGTGAAGAGGTATGTGGGTGGATCTCTCATAATGAGCAGACTAAAGATATGTGTCCCATATAAATGTTTCATGTGGGGAGACTCAATAATCAGGTGAACAAAATGACATGCTCTGTGGAGCCAGTCATTTTCCCCAAGCCATCACAGTGCTCAACGGGACCACCAAGTGGCCATGGTGCCAAGGATGGAGGCTGTACATGTGCTCAACATGGACTTCCCCTTACCATGGTGACTGGGTTAACACTACTTCTTAATACCTACCAGCCAACAGCAGAGACCACCACTAAGCTAATATAGTACCATTCTTGGGGGAATGCCAACGATGGAGGAGGCAGAGATTTGTCCTCACTGAAACAGACATTTATTTTGGGCTTGTCTCTGTACCACTGTCATTCACAGAATGACTTTATCCACCATGACAGTATTTCATTTGGCATTGTTTTTGATCAAGGGGACTAATTTCACAAAAGAGGATGTGCAGTAATAGGTGCATGCCCATGAATTAATGGGCTTCACTACATTTTCCCATCACTCAGAACTGGGATAACTGAAAGGTGGAATGGCTTACTGAAGGACTTCGGGACAGTTCCAGTTGGGACACAACAGCCTGGAATTGTCTTTGAGGATGCAGTATTTGTTTTGAACCAGAAAGACCATTCATTATATAGTCTATCTCCCTCACAACCAGAATATATGGGCCTGGGAATCAAGGAGCGCAGGTAGAAGTGGTTTCTCTTCTATTATAGCTAATAACCCACTGACTGTATTTTAGATTTCTGTTTTGGAACCTCTGAACTTTTCTGATTGGAAATTCTAATTCCAAGAGGGGAATGCTTCCTGCAAGGGAAAGAACACTGGTTCTGTTGTATCGGAAGATGACACTGCCAGTTGGCCATTCTGGGCTCTTCATGCCTCCAGACCAACAGGTAAAGAAAGGGTTTACAATGGCCAGAGTGATTTATCTCAATTACCAAAGAGAAATTGGATTGCTACTGCACAAGTTAGCAAAGTGGATTATGTCTGCAACTCAGAGGATTCTCTGGGATACCTCTTTGGCTGCCATGCCCCAAAGTAAAGGTGAATGGAAAACTGCAAAAATCGAGGAAAGGCGGGACTACTGAGGACGCAGACTAGAGATGAAGGACTCGATAATGCTACTGATCTGACCGCTGAACAAATTGTATTCCCTATTTTGTGAACTTGCTCAAAGCTCAAAACTTTGAGGGGCCAATTTCCTTGAAGGGCAGGGAAATCACTACTCTATTTTGACAAAAATCTGATAACATCAGGGGATTAAGAACTTCTCCCCTTCAGTGAGTGTGCCTTTCAAATAATCATTAGGATTTACATCAAAATGGCCATCCTAATGATTCTGGTTTGTCCCTTAAACACAATGAGGCAGCTTTATATCATTGGTAAGTCATGTTATTTGGTGTTTAGATTTAGCATAATAAAGGCTAATAAAATTTAATAGTTCAAATAAAAGATTTTTTTTAACCCGTGAGAACATTCTAAATACATAACAAACATAAGAAATGTAACAACTAGCTTTTTAAGTTTTATAGATCTTTTATTGCTTCAACAGGAGTGGATGCCAGAGTGTTTTTTTTCCCTCCCCAAAGTTATCTATCGAACACACCTTAGTACTAATTTGAGTCACTATTTTTATTCTTTATTGTCGTATTTTCCAAGTTTTGGCATCCAAACTTGGCAAACATCATGGAGATCTGTACACACACATATACATATATACACACATTTAAGTTTAAAGCCTCAGCTTCTGCATTAAAACTTGTGCTCAGGCTCCTGTTAAAAAGAGGTAAAATGGTGAGAAGATAAAATATCAGGGAAAACACATGAATAACTTTCAATCAGTAACTCCCTTGTTAAGCAGCCATTTTAAAGGAAAATCCATCACCTTGCTAAAACTTCCACTAAGGTACAGCTTCAGATATTTAAAAGAAATATAAATAAACAAAAAGCCCCTCACATACCCCAATGTGGTTTAATGACAAGCTAGCTGGGGGTTATATTTTGTTGTCATCATCTCAGGTAACTGTTTATTAAAGAATAGTTAATATTTCAGTGATTAAATATTTAGGTGTTAATTAAAAACAAACTTCAAGCTGCATCATCATTACAGTCTAAGGCAGAATTCTTCAAGTATTTGCCTTTAAATCACTACACATATCTATCACAGTAAAACTGAGGCTTTTAGTTTAAAAAGCATGTAATGTTTGGTAACTGAAGAGTGGATACTATCAGTGTACTCTAGGTCGTTTGATTTTATTTTTCTCTGTAGGAGCTTTCCTCTTTTGTGATAATCCAGACTCAGGTTCCTTATTATTCTGAAGAAATGCAACAGCTTCTGGTAGACAGTAATTTTCTATTTGAGGAGGGGATTCCTATAGAAGGAAAGAAAGAAAACACTTCTGTTTATCTTTTTCATGTTTCAAAATGTTAAGTGATCAGGTAACAGATTCTCTTACTCTACTTTTGACTAGAAAAACTTAGAAGGGAAAATGCATCTTTATTTCTATTTTCTTGCAAGGAAAACTTTTGTCTTTCATGGTGTACAATTCAGCACTTATCTACTGAACAGACCTTTGGGACAAGGTCTCATTTTTTCATCATAAAAATGAGTGTATAGCTCAGGCAGAGGGGCCTGGCACAGATCTTAACAATGGCTTCATCTGTAAAATATGGAGTAAAAACTCTCATCTCAGAATGGTTAACAGCTCTCATTTAAGTGTTAGGTATTATGCTTGGTGCTTTTCATATAATTTTAATTTTTGTAATAAACATATGACATAAGTGCTTTAATTTCCATTTTACAGGTGAAATAACATGACCAATTATATAACCGCAAGTGGCAAAGCCAAAATCATACCTCTCTCTACCTAGCTCCCAAATCCTTGCATTTTCCCCCTTTACAACTAAATTCCAATATAAAAGCATCTTTTATTCCCATTATAAATACAGTAAAGCTTAATTTTCTGGCAATACAGCAGACTGGGCAACCTGAAAATGAAACACTACAAAAAACTGAGTAAATGTCTTTCTGCCCAACCATTCCACAGATAACAACTATAAATTCTGACCAAAATATGTTAAAGGTAACTGGCAATTGGAGAATGAACAAAATCAGGCAAATATTAGAGGAAAGCTGACATTTGGAAGTGAATGGTGTGGAGTGAATTCCCTTTTTTCTTTTCTTTAGGGCTTTTAATCTGAGAACAGGTCTCAGCCCAGTCTGTACCATGCAGGCTAAAACTCTAATAGGAACTCTGCAATCACAATGGCTTGAAGAACCAGAAAATAGGGTCCAAGGCAACCACAGCTACTGGAAATGAGGTGGGAAATCTCAGAAAGGTGAAAAAGAGGAGGAACCTTAAACTTTTTATGTAAAACTGTGCCCCAATCTTTGCTTGATCCCTAAATTATGCATGTGCAGTGAGACTCAAGGTTAAAAGCACTAATGAGATGTGAATTGTCATTCACTATAGCTGTGTTGTTGTTGTTATGTGTCGAGTCAGATCCGATTCATAGTGGCCCCTCCTTGGGTTTCTGAGGCGGTATCACTATGGAAGGAGACTGCCCAACCTTCCTTCTGAGGAGTGGCTGGTGGGTTTGAACCGCCAGCCTTCTGATTAGCAGTCAAATGCCTTAGGCATTATGCTACCAGAGCTCCCATTCACTGTAGCAGGTCACCCAAATAAACTGCCAGCTAAACAAAGACAACAAAACAGTACTCTTTGGAAAATGTAACACAATCTACAGTTTCTCTAACTTATCATTCATAATGTCCAACATACAATTCAAAATTATTCCACATATTAAGAAGCAGAGTATGACCCCTGCTCCAGGAAAGAGATCATAACAATCACCCTGAGTAAAATAAAATACCTAACTATAAACTTAACAAAATAGATTAGGATGTTTATGCTGAAAATTACAAAATGCTTATGAAAGAAATCAAGGTTTATCATCATCATCATTGTTGTCCAAGAAGATCTAAATAAATGGATATGCCATGTTCATGGACTGGAAGATTTGCTAGAATAAAGATGTCAATTTTCCCAAACTGGTCTATAGGTTTAATGCAATTCTGATCAAAATCCCTGTCTTGCAAAATAATAAAACTATAGGTCTTACACTAACTTCAAAAGTCACAGAGAGCTACAGTAATCATAAATGTGTAGGAGAAGTAAAAATCAACAAATAGATTAATGGAACAGAAAAGAGCCCAGAAATAAGACTCACACAGTTAAGAGTCATTTGATTTTTGACAAAGGTGTCAAAGCCTTTGAGGGAAAGGAAAATCTGTTTAACAAATGGTACTGAAATAGCTGGATATCCATTCAGGGGAAAAAAACAGCCCCTACTACACAACATATAGAAAAATGAATTTAAGATGGATTATAGACCAAAACATAAACGATAAAACTATATAAATTAAAAACTTTTGTTCATTAACAGATAGTTAGGAAAATGAATAATGATAAGCCAGACAGAGAAAATATTCCTAAAAATTATCTGACAAAGGACTGCCGGTATCCCAGGTATATAAAGAAATCCTGCAACTAAGTAATAAAAAGACAGATGTTTTAAATGGACAGAGTTAGTACCTAATGGACACAGTAGACAAAAAAATATTGGAAATATAGTGGTGATGAACGTACAATACAGTGAATGTAATTAATGCCATTGAACTATACATGTAAAAATGATTGAAATACACACACACACACACACACACACTTTTCACCAAATAACTTTTAAAATGGGCAAAAAAACTGAATGAACTTCACAAAAGAAATTATATAATGCTTGATAAGCACTATGATAAAATGCTCAGCAGCATCATTAGCGATCAGGGAGGTGCAAACTTAAAACCACGATGAGATTCCACTGGAAACCCCAAATTCAAATCAAACCTAAAATTCAATTCACTGTCAACACCAAATGTTGGCGAGGACCTGAGTAACTGGAATTCATACATTGTTGATAGGATTGTAAAATGGCAGATTATCTTTAGAAAAAAGTCATGAAGTTTGTTTTCATTTTTTGGTCAGTTTCTTAAAAAAACTAAACACTTATCTATTTTAAAACCCAGCTATATTCTGCTATATTTACCAAAGAGAACTGAAAAAGTATGGCTACAAAAAGACCTGCAGAAAAATATTAATAGCAGCTTTATTCATAATAGCCAAAATGGGAAAGAGCCTGGGATCAATCAGCAGAACAGATAATGGAATGCTGGTATATTCACAGAAAGGAATAAACTGCTGACACAAGCGATAACTTGGATTAATCTCAAAAACATTATGCTGAGTTAGAGCCTTACATAAAACAGAGCATAAGCTAATTTACAGTGGGGAAAATAATCAGAACAATGGTCATCTCTACGGGTCAGGAGAGGCATTTATTGAGAAAGGACACAATGAAACTTCCAGAGGCAACTGTCATGTTCTACATTTTGATAGGGTTTGAGTTGCATAGGTGTATGCATTTGTCAGAATTCAATGAATGGTACACTTAAGACCTATGCACTCCATTGTATATAAACTTACATCCGAAGAAAGAGAAGTAAACAAATAGTGGATTCTAGTCAATGACATGCATGCTTGAGTATACTGATCCTTGCAACTTACTTTTTAATTTTTATTGTGATTTGGGTGAAAGCTTACAGATTCATTTTCCATATAGCAGTTCACACACATTGTGTTTCATGACATTGATTGTAATTCCCCACAATGTAACAGCTCTCTTCCCACTTCCTTCCTGTAGTTACCTCTTCCCTGTGTCATTCCTATGCATTCCTGCCCCCCTGCCCCGAGCTGTCTCCCTGTGCAAACATTGCCCTCCTGTTCTTTCTCCCATGATTGATCGTTCTAAGGAGTGTATCTACCTGATGTAAATGTTCACCCAATATGCCTGTCTGCTGTTTTGGCTGGAAGCCACAGGAGTATATTAAATTCCAGACCTGAAGGGTAACTAGGGGCCATGGTCTCAGAGGTCTCACCAAGCTCTATCAGACCAGTAAACCTTGTCCTTCTTTATGATTTTGAGTTTTGTTCCACATTGTTCTCCACTCTATCCAGGATCTCCTGCATTGATCCCTTTGTGAGTGTTTGACGATGGTAGCCAGGCACCATCTAGTTCTTCTGGTCTCATGTCATATAGGCTGAGGATCACATGGTCCACTAGTCCCTTGGACTAATTGTTTCCATGCATCTTTGGTTCTCTTCATCCTTCTTTGCTCTGAATGAGGAGACACCCATTGTTGCATCTAGATGGCTGCTTGCAAGCTTTTAAGTCCCCAGTTGCTATTCATCAAAGTAGAATGTTCTAGAACAATGTTTTTGTGTAGTATGTTATGCCAATTGAGCTTGATGTCCACTGCGACCATGGTCCCGAACCCACAGGTCCAATCACTCACTCACTCCCTCAGGGTGGTTGGTTGTGGCCAAGAAGTTATCGTAACTTTGTCCCCTGTTGGTTCTATTATATATTTGGACATTCTTACAGCACATACAAATATGTATGTAGAAAATATGGATGGAAAGATGGATGTGATAAAGCAAGATTATGAAAATATTATCAATCTATGAGGTATGTATACTATTCCTTGTAAATTTAATTCAATTTAAATTTTTAATAATAAAATATTATAAAAAAAAGAACAGGCAGATTTTAAAAAGAAGCAACTTACAAACTTTTAGAACGAAAAAATATAGTGAATGTAATTTAGGAGTAATTCAAGCTCCTTGCAGAGAATTAGGGACATACATAAAATTTTAAGGAAGTGGGTAAATGACATTAATAATCTTATCAAAAGCAATTACCACTATTGATATTCTGGCATGACACCTCCCAGTATTTTGATTTTTTAAATGTATTTTTCTTTATAAAGTTCACATTGAATATAAAACCAAGGTTTGTGTGTTTGTTTTTGCTTAAGATTATGTATTTTCCTGTGCCTTTAAAAAATATTCATAAACGTGATTTTTAAAGTCTGCACAGTATGTTTTTTTAATGCCCCTATACTATTGGTTGTTGAAGGTTGGGCAATCCTACTTCCGTAGTGATACTGCCTCAGAAACCCAAGGAGGGGTCGCTATGAGTCGGGGCTGACTCGACGGCACATAACAACAACAACAACAACAACATACTATTGGTTATTCAGAATATTTTCCAATTTCATTATTATAACTAACAATATTTCATGGATATAACTACTTTTCCACATTTCAACTTTTTCCTTTTAGGAGCCAAAAAATGGCAATTGTTAGTATCCTGACTTCCTTATTCAACAGTTCTTGATGCTGATGTATGTTTAGCGGGCTTAACATTTATCATCAAGTAAGTTTAAGAATGGTTCATAAGGGTGTACTTGAGGCCTTGGATACATACCGTATTTTTTGCAAATAACACACGTGTTATATATGTTTTTGCCAACCACACAATACACCCCCCACATACATTATTTTTCTAAGTGCGGTATTGCCATTTTTTTTTTTTTTACATGCTGCTGACTTCAACTGACACTAAGAAGACATAATTAAACTATGAAGTAAGTAAAGCTAACATAACCTAACATTTCACTTAAGACAATCTGACAAGGTTTTTGTGTTCAACTGTTGTGCTAATGTGCTATCACTATCAATTTCATAGAAATAAATGCAGTTTTAATTGTTTTGTTTTCCAATTACTAGGAACTACCAGCATTGGTCCATGACTTCATGACTGTGGTTTATACCTTTCATTATACAATTATGATCAAAAGTAACATTTTCAGACTATCATTATACACATAAGCAGGAGATTACAGAAAATGAACCAAATATGACTTACTTGTAACGTGTAGATGGGTAAATAAGGCCAAATTCACTTTGGCAAAAATACAGTATTTGTTTCTCATATTTTTAACATGAAGACAGCTTGCTGAATTTCAAATTCATGGCTGACAAACTTTTGCCCTCAATTCTGTAGGTGTTATGGCCCAGTCTTTTGGTATTTAGAGTTGCAGGGGAGAAGAAGCATGTCTTTTTCTTTTTTTTTTTAAGGTAAATTCTTTCTCTGGCTTAGATATTCATAGGATTTTTGTAGGACTTTTTTTATTTCACTATCCTTGTAATTTAGAAATCTGTTCGGAGTATTTATTTAGGTGTGGTATCTTTCTCATTGAGTCTGACAGGAGTGTTGTTAGCCCTTTTAAGCTATACGTAAATTGTGATCAGCCAGATTAGGAAACCTTTCTTAAATCTTCCATCTAATTACTGCTTTGTTTGTTTCAAATATTCTCATTTGCTCTCTGACACATTTATACTGTTAGACTGGATTGCTAGTCTTTCTTCATTTAATGAATACTTATTGAGTACTTACTATATATGGGGGACAATTTGCTAGGTCCTACACACAGTAGAAAAACAAAACAAAACAAACAAATATAATATAATGGTTAAAGAACAGGATCTGGAGTGAAAATGTCTACACCTTAGGTGAGTGACCCTGAGCAAATCATTTAACTTCTCCAGTTCCCACCTTTCTCATCAGTAAAAATAGCAGTAACAGTAAAATACTTTGAAGGGTTGTCAGAAGATTAAGTAAATACAGAGTTTGGCAAATGGGTGTTGTTGTCGTCGTTATGTGCTGTCGAGTCGGACCTGACTCATAGCGACCCCTCCTTGGGTTTCCGAGGCAGTATCACTAGGGAAGTAGATTGCCCATCTTCCTTCCAAAGAGTGGCTGATGGGTTTGAACCACCAGCCCTCTGGTTAGCAGTCAAGTGCCTTAGGCACTACTTGGAACTAATGTTCAAGTATTCTTCTACCTTTCATCTTTGTATCTTCTTTTGGATTATATTTGGGTTTCTCAAATGTCTTCTACATCACTGATTCAAGTTTCTTTTTACAGTGTTAAATCTGTAAAGCCTACTGGTTTAACTACTAATATTCAGTGAAAGCTGATATAAAAATTAAATGAGGACAGGTACAAACAGCCCAGGACAGAAAAAGTGATGAACAGATATTGGTTCTTGTCTAGATTGGCAACTATATACCTGCAATGATTAGGAATTCTTAGACAGGACATGGCAAAGTTCTCTACACACACTGCTCCCCCCACAACCTTGCTACCCTACCCTTTTTCCCTTTGGGGAAATTCTTAAAATATCATGTTTCAACAAATCAAGCTTTCTTACAAGTTATTTAAATGCAAGGAGCCCTGGTGGCACAGTTGTTAAAGTGATGGGTTGCTAATCGAAAGGTTAGTGGTATGAACCCAACAGCCCCTCTGCAGGCGACAGATGTGAAAGTCTGCATCTGTAAGGATTACAGCCCTGGAAACTTAGTGGGGGAAGTTCTAATCTGTCCTAAGAGTTAATACTTGATTACTAATTTCTAACCAGTATGTCCCATTGCTTTTGGGCAAAGGTGTCATATTTATGCTTTTGTTGTTGTTTATTGTTATATGCCATCGAGTCGACCAGACTCATAGCGACCTCTCCTTGGGTTTCTGAGGCAGTATTGCTACAGAAGTAGATTGCTCCATCTTCCTTCCGAGGAGTGGATGGTGGGTTTGAACCACCAGCCTTCTGGTTAGCAGTCAAGTGCCTTAGGCACTATGCTACTAGGCATTTTTTTCCCCCCGAGCCCCTACAAACACAAGAAAAATCACCAGGCCAACTGAAGTTTGGTTTCCCATCATGTCTATGCTATTCTGTTTGCAATCCTTTGTAGCAGATGTATTTCTGATCATGTATCATGCCTGGCTGATTCTTGATGGCATATCAGGCTCGTTGATACCAGAAGACAAGGGAGAGGATTCTTTGTCCAAATCACATTTCATAGGTCAATTCTGAACATGAGTGGAGTGAGTAAAATGCTTGATTCATCACAGCTTCTAACACATGTTTTACTGTGTATCAAAAGGTCAAGAATATTAAACAAGGAGAGGTGACTTGAGGATGGCGGACTAGGCAGAAAGATTGCACAGACCCTCTTCAACAAAGAAAAGGGAAACCAATTAACACAGACACAGAAGATAATCCTGGACGCCTGAGCCTTGAAGGGAAGGATACAGAAGTGGACTAAACTCCAACTAGCAGAAGAATTTGTATGAAAATACCAAAAGAAGCAGACAGAGCTGCGGTCTGGCAGCGATCCTGAGCGATCCTCACATCACAGCACAGACAGCTTGGAGATTAACGAGTGGTGGAAGGACCTAAGAATTAACCTAAAAATCACCCTGCTAGCCAGGGACTGTATGGAGGACTGTGCACAGTGGCTGGGGAACAAATGGAGAAGGTGAAGAGAAAGGCAGGCTGACCTGTGGACTTTAGCCGGTCTGGAGGACTCCGCCATTTTGAAGGTTTAAAAAGTGCCTTGACTATTTTAGATATTTAAAGAGACAGCACTCTTGCAGATTCCTGGGGCTTAAGAACACGTTCTGCTTTCCAGCAACCCCAAGGATACTCGGGACCTGCACGACTGAAAAGTTAACAGAGAT
The DNA here is from genome assembly GCF_000298275.1 of Orycteropus afer afer. Lineage (NCBI taxonomy): Eukaryota > Metazoa > Chordata > Mammalia > Tubulidentata > Orycteropodidae > Orycteropus > Orycteropus afer. The sequence continues at coordinate 29,714,457 of NW_006921590.1, forward strand.
CTAAATAGAATAACACCACGATGCCTCGGAGAGAACAGAGCATCACAGTCCACACAAA
>NW_006921590.1:29721381-29730422 GCF_000298275.1 Orycteropus afer afer
GGAAGAGGTAACTATGGGGAGGAAGTGGGAGGGGAGCTGTTGCACTGTGGTAAACTGTGGCCAATGTCATGAGACAAAGTATATGTGAACTGCTGTATGGAAAGTGAATTTGTTCTGTAAATCTTCACCCAAATCACAATTAAAAAAAAAACAAAAAAAACCCCACAATACTATAGAAGGACTACTGGGTAAATGTTTCTTCTTGGACTTCTGGAATTAATTTCTGCTTTCTTTATATTCCAACATTTTAAAGGGTACTATCAAGGCATTTAAGAAGCTCTCAGGGTGCAGTGGTTAAGGCATTTGGCTGCTAACCACAAGGTTGGTGGTTCGAAACCACCTGTTGCTCCACAGAATAACAATGAGGCAGTCTGCTTCCCTAAACTCTACGGGGGTCGCTGGGGCTAGGAATTGACTCAATGACAGCGAATTTAGTTTTTGGTTTTTAACAAGGCTTTTAGAGCTACTTAGATTTACATACTCTTCTCATAATTTAACTTTCAATGAACACAAGTGTTCATTATTTTATAAAATAGAATGAAACTAGAAGAGAACTGAGTAAAAGGAGACTAACATTCTATTAAGAACAAACCAAGGGCTTTGATGTGCAGTTACATCTATCAGTAAAAAAGGACATTTGTGAATAAGAGGTCAAGGATATAATCCCACAAACCTGCATGAGATAATCAGCAATGTATTCGGTCTTCAAGCAGTACACGTTCTGTGCAGCGGCTTCTGCTATATTAACTCCTGAGTCATCTGGTTTGTGTTTATTAAAGTCAGAAAAGAGATGTGTGGCTTCTTTATATAAAGGTACAGAATGACCAGGTAATACCTAATGAAAAAAGCACCAGCATCACAATCTATCAATGTCTCAAAGTAGTTCAACTTGTATAGCATGTATTTAAGGGTTATCATCTCACAAAGTACAGAAAATCAAGAATTGATCACAGCAGACTTTGTTAGAAATATTCATGTGAAAAATCCAGCCAAAAGACTGAATACAAACCTTTGCTCCTCCTGACTGAAGAAGACGTTTGAATCCTGCTTCTCGGGACTGATCCACATGTAAAATAACCTTCCAACCACTAAATGCCCCCTAGAAATAAAAAAATAGTGTTGAAATCATTTGGAAAATAAATGACCAAAAAAATGCAGATAATAAACTCTTTTATCTGTAGATTTAGTTTTATGACAATGAATAATCTTATAACCTTTACTGTAACACAGTGGTCTTATCTCTGGTCAGAGAACACAGAAACACACTGTCATCGTGTCCAGCACACAATTAGCCATCAAGAAATATTTTTGGAATGAAGGAAAATGATTCAATGTTTAGGTAACATTAAAACAAAGCAGCCTGACCTATGTTTAATTTTTTGTAGTATTTTTTTCTCATGATTAACTGAAAGAGCGTAAAGCAGAGCTTCTTGGATTACATGAAGCCTTCCCTGTATTCCTCTCGAAACTTTTGCAAACGGGAAATACAAAGTTTTTACATAGGAAATAACAATAGAAGCCAGTGGAATTGCTCTAACAGGAAGGGAATCAAAGCAAAAAAAGACGTGGAGATATCAGAGAAGTTAGAATATACTACGAAAGACATAGAGACTGTGAACCTTTTTGTTTACTATGAACTACTTTGGCCGCCTGGTGAAACCTATGGCAGTCTGAATAACTGAAAAAACAAAACAACATCTGAGATGTAATTCACATATCTTACGTTTTTTTTTAATATATAAATTAAAATATAAAGGATTAAAAAGGAAAACACTTTATTGAAAGTTACTGAAATACGTATTAAAAAAGTTTTGTGATGATGATGTTGTTGCTATGTGTCATCAAGTTGTCTCTGACTCATAGTGACCTTATATAAAACAGAATGAAACACTGCCCAGTCCTGTGCCAGCCTCACAATCCCTACTATATCTGAGCCCATCGCTGTAGCCACTATGTCAATCCATCTTGTTCAAGGCCTTCCCCCCACTTTACCAAGCATGACATCCTTCTCCAGAGAATGGTCCCTTCTGACAACATGACTGAAGGATGTGAGACAAAGTCTGGCCATTCCCACTCCCAAGGACATTCTGGCTGCACCTCCTTCAGGACAGATCTGTTAGTTCTTTTAGCAGTCCATGGTACTTTCAGTGTTCTTCGCCAGCACCACAACTCAAAAGCATCAACTCTTCTCCAGTCTTCCTTATTCATTGTCCAGCTCTCACATGCATATTGAGGCGACTGAAAATACCATGGCTTGGGTTAGGCGCATCTTAGTCTTCAAGGAGACATCTTTGCTCTTCAGCATGTGAAAGAGGTCTTTTCCAACAGATTTGCCCAAAATACAGTATGGGTCACATTTTACCAAATTTTACAAAAATTTTGTGATGTAACAGATGTACTTCTGAATTAAGGTATTAAATCACAAGACCTTGTTTAAAGGACAGAGTAAACTGTCCCAAAGGGCTTCCAAGGCTATACTTGGAAGCAGACTGCCACACCTTTTTCAGATGGTGGACCTGAAGTGCTGACCTTTCAGTTAGCAGGTGAGTACTGAACCATATCCACCAAGCGCTCCATTACAACTGTAATGTGACAGGTCATGCTAACAGTGCTGTGATTTGTTGTCTAGACTTGTAATGAAAGGAAACATGAAATTTCAATCACAGGATCTATTTCTCCCCAATCCAAAGTTTACAAACCTCCCAAGTTTGATCCACAAGTTCTTCTAGGGAAGTCTGTGGACTTCAGATTAAGAACCCCTGAAGTGAGATGCTGGAAAGATTCTTTATAAAAAATACAGTATGGGTCACGTTTTACACATATAAATTAGTTTCAAAAGACCCACAGTATTATCTGTATCTTATTGTCAATCACAGTTTGAACAACAAAGAATTAACATTAAGCTCAATTAAGAATATCCAAACTAAGCATGCACACCAAGGTATAAAAGATAGGTAGAATTATTCTTATTTGGTCAAGCTTATTCTCTTCTTTTTTTTCTTTTTAAATTTGCAATAGTTACGATTTTGAATGTCCTTTACACTAACTACATATTACACATGGTGATACCTCAATAATGCCTGTTTCTTGTTTTTGCTGGATTTTTTTTCTCCACCTCATTGCTGCAAGTGCTAGTCTCCGCTGTTGTACATTGATTCCGGTCAAAGCATCAAGAATGGAACTACTTCCCCATTCATAGTCTTCTTCCTGGAGAATCAGACCAACAAATTTTGAGATCCTACAATATGGGGAGTTGCTATGCTATACAAAAGTTTCTTTCCTCAAGGAGCCCACAATCTAGTTAAGATTTAAATAGTTTTCAACTGTTACAGAGACTACTAAACATTTTATGAATACGGAGGAAATGCAGATTAGTTTGGCTACATATGAGAGTCAAGTATATCTGGCTTTTAAGTAGAGTTGAGAAAAATACTGCATACTTTTATTTTTAAAAATCTTTTCTTTTTTAAAAAAGTAAGAAAAAAATTATCATGCTTGGGTGCAAACTTACATAGCAAACTTGTTTTACATTCAATAGTTCGTGCATATTGCATACTTAAAAAAATCTTTTTGATAAAAATAAACCTTGGCAACTGAGAATACTTAGAATACTGGACTTCACCTACTGTATGATCAACTTCACAGAAGGACACAGTCTCAGAGCAGGTAGTATTAACAGCTTGATGACCTGTTTACAGAGGAGACCTCGAAGGGACACTAACTAAAAACTTCCAAAACTACATGAGAGATACTGTTCTGCTGGTCAGTTAGGAACCAGGTACCTCAAATAATTAGTTTAGTATTTAATGGGCTAACAGTAAAGGTAAAACTTGCTATGAGATAATCTTGAAATTTCCTAATGTTAACAGACAATGTTACTTCGATTAAAATAAAAATAAAATGAACAGCCACATTCAAATTCAATCCTTTAAAAAGTAAATAAAATGGACAACTAAGAATCTAGTTCTGTGATCTCTAAATCTTTTTGCTTTATCAATGAGGGCCTTCTAATAATGGGTATAATCTAATCAGTCATGTTTGGTTATTTCAATTACATGAATGATCAGCACATGTGCTGGACTCTGTGCTACAGAAAGTGCCCCTTCCCATCCATGTGAATACACACCGGCATGAAGTGCCCAGCAGTCCTGCATGCTTCCAAGTAGGAGCGATGGAGCACCCACTTCCCCGCTGCCACTGAGGCCAAATACTTCTCATTTCGAAGTGGATGTCCCACAACAATGTGTGTACAGTTCGGGTCGAAGCACTGTTTTTCTATCACCAATCCACCTGAAGGAGAGAAAAATCAGTTGCCCTTTATTCTTAGCTTTATCTTAGGAAAAATGTAATCTCAAACATGCCTAGTAATTATAAATGTGTTAAAACTATCTAACCTATAAACCCTGAATGACAACTATTTTAATTTATATATATATATATTTTTTTTTTTCTTTTTTGTAAAATTGTATTTATTGTGACAAATTTAAAATACAAAAGTAGGTAAATGGTGCAGGAAGCCCCCCATACATTGGCCGCCCAAAGAGTAAAATGATCGACATTTTGCCAACCTTATTACAATCTACTCCCTTTTGTGCTTAACTATTTTAAAGCAAATTCTAGATCCCATGTCACATCCTAGTAGACATCTCTAACACATGGAAAAGTTTTTATATAACCACAATGCCATTATAAGATCTATTATAATTAAGAAGAATTCTTTGCTATCTAAAGACTAAATCCTTGTTCAAATTTCTTTTTGCCTCAAATTTGCCTGCGGTGGGTTTGTTTTAATCAAGACAAAAGAACTAGGATAAACTTAAGAACCACACAACTGCAGTTGGTCGTTATGTCTCTGTACAACTGCTTTTGCAATTTTCAAAAGCTTCAAGTCAAAAAGCATCACCTGCAGATTAAAAGCAGGAGACAATTTTTTTTTTTTTTGTGAGCAGAAATAAGGCCAGCAGACCTCAGAAGCTTGAGAGGAAAGCACACACACACACGAGGTAATTAGAAGAGGATAAAGCAGCAGAAGGAAAAAGCAATAGCAGGAACCTTTTCTCAGATGTATGTGTATGAAGTCTGGCTTTGAGGTGAGATGAAAGCATAAGTAAATAGAAGCTTACGTAAAGCGTGGCTATTGATTTACAGTTTAGAAGACAACTTGACTAGTGGTTAGGCAGTTGCATCAAGGACTTTCTAAGACTTTAACAAAACATTCAAACTCTACACATGATTTACAGATGACTCTAATAATAATGATGATAATAATAGAATAGCAACACCTTTGAGCACTTACTATGTGCCAGGGACTGTTGTAAACACTTCAAATTATAAACTCGTTTAATTCTCACAACCCTATGAAAGTAGGTTACTCTTTTTTTTTTTTTTTTTTTATTGTGATCTGGGTGAAGATTTACAGAGCAAATTCACTTTCCATACAGCAGTTCACATACACTTTGTCTCATGTCACTGACCACAGTTTACCACAATGCACCAGCTCCTCTCCCACTTCCTCCCCATACTTAACCTCTTCCCAGTGTCCATCCCTCCATACTCTCCTGTCCCTGAGCTGTCTCCCTGGGCATAAGCAGCCCTTCTTTCTCCCATGATTGTTCTCTCCAAAGTGTGTGTCTACTTGAGGTAAATGTTTAACTCACATGCCTGTACTCTGTTTGACTGGAAACCACAGGTGTGGGTTCAATTCCAGACCTGAAGGGCAGACAGGGGCTATCATCTCAGTAGTTCCACCAGGCTCTATTGGACCAGCAAACCTGGTCCCCACCTTTTTTTTTCCCTCCAAATGATTTTAAGTTTTGTTCCACATTATTCTCCTTCTCTATCCAGGATCTCGAAAGTAGGTTACTCTTATCATTTGTAAATTACTCCAGGATGAAAGAGTGACAAAAACACAGTGTGAAATTCCCTATTAATATAATATCCACTTCCATGTAACAAATATATCCCGTAACTCAAACAACTTAACAGACTTTTATTTATTTATTATCTGTTAGCCACAGCTGCTTTACTTATGAAAGGAAGGGCCGAACATAATAGCTATTAGGATGTCTCTTCAAAAAGACCCTCTACTATCACAAACTCCCCATAACAGCACACTCTATACTCATCCGCCACTGCTTCCTGTCCTTTTCTAGATCAATCCTCTAACTGCTACTAGTCCTGTCTGGTTCACAGAGACAGTGTACAGAAAACAAACACTTGAAGTGGTGCATTTGGTGAGCTCTAGGTAAAGCTCAGCAATTCTTTATTTACCCCATCTAATTCACTGGGCGACTAAGAGACAAAGTGTTCCACACAAGGAGGCTCCAAGATGAAACAAACCCACTGCCATCCAGTCAATTCTGACTCATAATAACCCTATGAAACAGAGTAGAACTGCCACATAGGATTTCCAAGGCTGTAAATCTTTATGGTAGCATAGTGGCTAAGACACTTGCCTGCTAACCAGACGGCTGGCGGTTCAAACCCACCAGCCACTCCTTGGAAGGAAGGTTGGGCAATCCTACTTCCGTAGTGATACTGCCTCGGAAACCCAAGGAGGGGTCGCTATGAGTCGGGGCCGACTCGATGGCAAATAACAACAACAACAACAAATCTTTATGGATGCAGCCTGCCCCATTGTTTTCCCACAGAGCAGCTGGTGGGTTTGAACTGCCCACCTTTTGGTTAGTAACCCAATGAAAACACAGTACCACAGTACCACTAGAGCGCCTCTGTACTTGACCAATACTCTTTGAAATAACAAATATCACATTTCTCCACATCTTTAAAAGGACACTACTAACCTTTAATCTTTTCTTGATGACTCAAGACCACTCTTAGAAACAACTATTATTTCTTATTGTTTTCTCTCTTGATGTCAAGCTATCAAACTGAGTTCTCTTACTACAATTTTGCTAACTTGATTACAGATTTACTTTGCCCAATATAGAAGCCACTAGCCACATGTGGCTATCAAACAACTGAAACATAGCCAGTCCAAATTGGGATGTACTGGAAGTATAAATTATATACAAAATTTCAAAGACTTAAGTATGAAAGAAAATGAAAAATCTGTTATTTTTTTACATTCATTACTGATATTTCAGAAACACTGGGTTGAATAAAATACATGTTTAAAATTAATTTCACCTGTTCCTTTGTACTATTTCAAATGTGGCTATTAGAAGATATAAAATTACATATGTGGCTCTGGTCATATTCATATTGTACAGTGCTGCTACATAGCATCGGGTTATCCCTCTAGGAGGTTGCTTCCAGAATGATGTCAGATGGAGAGCCTGACAAATGGAATAAGGATGCTGCTACCTAATGAGGCTACAGGTGGACAGTACGGAGCAAACAGCATGACTCCTGTGTCAGGGCCTTGGGATCATTCCTTCTGATTTTCTCAGAATCCAGCAGAGTTGACTGTTTCTCATTGTACCTTCAAGTTCATTAACATGCAATTTTATTTACATTGTAAGTTTGTAGTTTTCTTTTGTCCAGTTTCATCAATGAACAAATGCTCAAAGCAGTATAGGAGATTCTAAAACCTTAATTATTGGTTTCAATCTAACTCTTTAATCCCATGACCCAGTGATCCAGTGACTATAAAATAACAGCTCCAATTTGGACTCCATGTACAGCCTTAACTGATTACCTATCTTCTTTACCTTAAATTCTACATCAAATAGGGCTGCCATGTGGTAACCTCTAAGATTTTAAATAAAAGTGGTACCTAGCTTTTCAATAAGGTGACAATAATCAATACGTTCTTGAGGATTCAGAGATGACAACTGAAATATGTACTGTTTTTTTAAGTCTTCACGAGTCTCCTCTATTGTTATAACCTGGAATGAATGGAAAGGTTTATTTTAGAAAAAATTAACATTAAAAAGTTACCAGATTCTTTTACAGGGACATTTTACTCTGTCTTCTGAGTTACTAAATACAGAATTAATAATATAATGCCAAAAATGCTTTTAATATTTGATGAATCACTGATAATTGAAAACAGCAAAGTTCTAATACAAAATAACAGCAATATCCAAAAATCTATCACCAGTGATAACAAACCTTTTCTCTAGGGTGAGGAGCCACCGGTGGGTTGGCTAGGGGGAAGGCAATACTAGGGGCTTTTGGTGTAGGAATCAGGTGGCTGTCTTTTGTTGGAGTTTCCAGTTCTTCAGAGATCAGGTGGTGTTTGCAGGCTTCAGTCACACATACGTTTCCAGGATCACAGATAGCTGAGGGAAATAAAATGCTGCAGTGTAACATTATCCAAATATAACTAGAATAAATTCTGGGAAATATCTGTCTAGTCAAGATGAAATTATATACAAACTATGGAATGTGAAAAGTACATGCAAAAGAAGTAGTCTATTTGTAAAATTTATAAATAAATGCAATTAATTAGCTTTTAAAGGGCAAATGGTATTATCTGTGGGCTTCTCCCAAACCCTTTTAAAATATCAAGCTTTAAATACCCAAATCTGTAAGATGAAAGCTTCTCTACACCTTATAACATGAAAAAGAAGAGAAAGGGGAGTGGTGGTGGTGCGGAATGATGATCATAGATGAGCAATAGGAAGCATTTTGTTTCTAAAGTAACATCCAAAGCAAGGGAGAGAATTCAGAAATTCATACAAATCTGAACAACATATGTAGGTATGCGTTGGGCTGAACTTAGAAGACATATAAAAATAAGATGGTTGGGAGAAAAGCCAAGCATTAAATACACCAATGTAAAAAGGGCTAGAATTAAAGAAAGAACAACAGAGAGAATCATGTCTGGAAAAAAATGGCTAATATAAAATTTCCAAATTTAACAATCAATATATATATTTAAATTTAACTTAAGTAGTACTTCAATTTAAAAATTGTTTTTCACTAGGTATATACCCTAGAGAAGTGAGAGCCATGACAAGAACAGATATATGCACGCCGATGTTCATTGCAGCACTATTTACAATAGCCAAAACATGGAAACAACCTAGATGTCCATCAACTTAGGAATGGATAACCAAACTATGGTACATACA
>NW_006921590.1:29731724-29747225 GCF_000298275.1 Orycteropus afer afer
AAAAAAAAAAAAAAAAATTGTTTTTCAGACTCTTAAGTTTAAACCCAAATCAGAAATATCTAGTAAGGTTTTGTTTGCATGTACAATTCAGAGAACCACAATCTGCTTATAAGTTTATTTTTAAGAGGTCAACATGTACTCAACACAAACAGGTAAACAGATTCTTTATTACCCTGTTCAGCAATTTCTGAACCATGTAAAGGCTCCTGGAAAGGAGAATCCTCCATTTTTTTCACGTCCACTTGAAGCTCAGAGTATTGTGTGGGGCAAATGGGCCACTGCAAATTGCTGGCAAGCCTTGCTCTCTCCTCCCTGGCTGTAGGGTCATCCCAAATGATCTGTTCATTTTGAGAGGGCTCTGTGTTTATATCAGGTACTATTTGACGAGACTGCCTAAGAAATAAAAACAACCATTATAACTGATCAGATCCCCTGTGAAGCCACTGTGGTGACCCCAAGTGTTTCAGAGGAGAACTGTGCTCTACAGGGTTTTTTCAATGCCTGACTTGTTGGAAGGAGACTGCCCGGCCTTTCTTCCAGGGTGCTGCTGGGTGGATTCAAATCACCAAGTTTTTGGTTAGTAGTTGAGAGCAAACTGTTTGCACCACCCAGGTATCTTAAGTAATTAGATAGCCATAACAAAGTTTACACTCACAGAGTTCATAATTTAGACTGTAAAATCTGTGTTCACTATTATCCTTGGTAGTACCCCCACAAAAAACTTATTTACCTCAAAAAAGAAAGGAAGATAGACTTTTAATCTCAGAGTGTATTTATTTACCCTGACAGCGTAAGATTTAAGCTCTCTACAGTGACATCTAAGACCTCTGGTTGTACAGTGCCTAAGGCAACCAGAAGATTGGTGGTTCAAACCCACCAGCTACTCTGCAGAAGAAAGATGGAGCAATTTACTTCCATAAAGATTTACCGCCTCAGAAACCCAATGGGAGTCACTATGAATTAGAACTGACTCAATGGTCGTGAGTTTGGTTTTTTTTATAGTGACATCTATAACAAAAAGTCACTTTCACTGCATATTTAGATTTAAAAAATCTGGCTTCATGGTTAATGTAAGAGAAATAATAAGGTCAATTATGATCAAGTCAAGATAGCAGTCTCATAACATTCATCATTAGAGATTTTTCTTCTATCAGGAAAAAGATGAACATATGCTACTAACTTTAATCCTATCACACTAAGGTCTGTAATTATCTTTCCTATAAGATAAGGGATACAAAATGCTTGCTAAGTTCCTATAAGAAATATCTGTTTCAAATTACACATATACACACATGCACATATATTCACTATTTAATACTAATAACTACAGAACAGAGAGAACTGCCCACTGAATGTATTTCAAATGAGGCAAATTATCATAAAATCATTTCTTAGGGGAGGCAATGAAAAGTATGATATATATTGTTTGGACTAAATAAGGGGAGAATAATATAATCTTTTCACTTGTCTTGATATTTTGGTAACTTTGGCTTTATTACTTAAAAAAGGAAAATTAGTCGTAACTCATGAAAACTGTATCAGCAGGACCTTTAGTAAGGGACTACCATTCCCTCAAATTATCTGGTCCCATCATCAACACACACACATACCTCAGTGCCTCTAGGACTCTACTTCGTCCACTGCGGACAGAGCGAGCGCTGTCGGGAGTTGAAGAAGCACTGTTACAACCACTTCTTGAAAGGGAAGTCCTCTGCCCTTGGAGTTTCACTATTGATGTTGCAGACATTATCTCCTGCAGCTGCTTTTGGATGTTCTGTCTCATCTCCAAGGTCTGTGTCAGAGCTTGAAACAAACACAAAACACCAATATCAAAGTGAGGTTCAGAGCATAAAGGCAGCCATTAACTAGAAGGAACTGTGCATGAAATGACCAGGCATGGCCTCTTCTAGAACTCCATGCTTTATTCTGTCCCCTTTAAGATAATGCTTCTCACAATCATGTGTATATGTGTCTGAATTTTTCCAATGGTCCTTGAAAACACAAACCACAACCTATTTTAGTTTTCTTAAAGACTAAACACTGAAAAATTCATTGCCACTGAGTCAATTCTAACTCAGCTTCCCTACAGGACAGAGGAGAGCTGCCCTGTAGGGTTTCCAAGGCTATAAATCTTTACAGAAACAGACTGCCTCATCTCCTGTGGAATGGCTGGTGGGTTCAAACCACCGAGCTTTTGGTTAGCAGTCCAATTTAAAACCACAGTGCCACCAGAGCTCTTTAAACACTAAAATAGGTATTAAATAACTACTTCTGGAATAAACAGAGTATGACTAATTAAATAGTTAAGTCATAGGGAACGGTATGGTAGGGCAAAATAAGTATGGCAAACAGGAAATAGCAATCCATAAAAACAGGGTAATATATACAGGTAAGGTTATTGACTGCAGCACTATTTATAATAACAAAAAAGTAGAAATAAACTAAATGTCCATCAACCGGGACAGGCTAAATAAACTAGGGCCATCCAAACAATACTACACAGTTGCCCACACTCCCAACACCTCTGAAAAAAGACTGAAGAAGCTCCTTACAAACTGATTATCAAACAATCTCCAACTTGAATTGTTGAACAAAAAAATCAAGGTCAAGGTATACAACAGCATATAAAACCAGTAAACCAGTTGTCATTGAGTCATTTCAGACTCATGGTGACCCCATGTGTGTCAGAATAAAGCTGTTTCTATTCTAGGGTTTTCAATGGCTGATTTTTTTGGAAGTAGGCCACCAGGCCCTTCTTCCAAGGTGCGTGTGGGTGGATTCAAACCCCCATCCTTTCAGTAAGAAACCGAGTCATTATCATTTGCACCACCCAATAACTCCATCAAGATGAAGGTACAAAACAACATAGTGTCCACCATTTATGTTTGGGAAGAATGACAAGTCCATCCAGCTCGGCAACAATTGGCCACTGAAAACCTTATGAATAGCAATGAAACTGTCTGATATACTACTGGAAGATGAGCCCCTCACATTGGAAGGCACTCAAAATACATATGGGGAACAGCTGCCTCCTCAATGCAGAGTTGACCTTAATGATGTAAATGGACTAAAGCTTTTGGGACCTTCATTTGCTGATGGGGCACCACTTAAAATGAGAAGAAGCAGCTGCAAATACTCATTAATAATTGGAACGTGGGATGTATAAAGTAAGAATCCAGGAAAAATAGAAGATGTCAAAATGAAATGGAATGCATAAAGATCAATATCCTAGGCATTAATGAGCTGAAATGGACTGGTACAGGCCATTATGATTCAGAAAATCATATGGTCTACCACACTGCTAACAACAAATTGAAGAGGAATGGTGTGGCATCTATCATCAAAAAGAACATTTCAAGATCTATCCTAAAGTATAATGCTGTCAGTGATAAGATAATATCCATACGACTACAAGGAAGACCAGTTAATATGACTAATATTCAAATTTACACACTAACCACCAAAGCAAAAGATAAAGAAATTGAAAGTTTTTTTTACCAACTTCTGCAGTCTGAAATTGACCAAACATGCACTCAAGATGTACTGATTATTGCTGGAAAACAAAGAAGAATCATCAGTAGTTGGAAAATAAAGCCTTGGTGATAGAAATGATGAGAGATCACATGACAGAATTTTACAAGACCAATGACTAATTCATTACAGATAATTTTATTCAACAACATAATCAGCAGTCATAAATGGTGACTTCGCCAGATGAAATACACAGGAATCAAATCGATTCCATCTGTGGAAAGAGGTGATAGAGAAGCTCAATATCTTCAGTCAAAACAAGATCAGAAGTTGACTGTAAAACAATCAATTGCTCTTATGCAAGTCCAAGATGAAGCTGAAGAAAATTAAAACTAGTCCACGAGAGCCAAAATATGACGTTGATTATATCCCACCTGAATTCAGAGATCATGTGAAGAGTAATTCTGATGCACTGAACACCAATGACCAAAAACTACACATCTAGAACATCATACATGAAAAAAGCAAAAGGTCACTGAAAAAAGCAGGGAAGAGAGAAAAGACAAAAACGGATGTCAGAAGAGACTCTTAACGGAGAATAGCTAAAACAAATGAAGAAATAAAAGAGCTGAACAGAAGATTTCAAAGGGCACCCTGAAACAACTAAGTAAAGTATTATAATGAAACATGCAAAGACCTGGAATTAGAAAACCAAAAGGAAAGAACATGCTAAGCCATTTCTCAAGCTACAAGAACTGAAGAAAAAATTCAAGGCTCAAGTTGCAACATTCAAAGACTCTCTGGGCAAAATACTGAATGATGCAGAGAAAGCATCAAAAGAAGATGGAAGGAATACACAGAGTCACTGTACGAAAAAGAACTGGTCAGTATTCAACTATTTCAGGAGGAAGTATATGATCAAGAAGCAACGGTACTGAAGGAAGAAGTCCAAGCTACACTGAAGGAACTGGTGAAAAACAAGGCTACAGGAATTGACGGTATACTCATTGAAATGTTTCAACAAATAGAAGCAATGCTGGAGGTGCTTACTTGTTTATGCCAGGAAATTTGGAAGACAAGTACTTGGCCAACTGACTGGAAGAGATTGATATCTGTGCCCATTCCAAAGAAAAGTGATCCAACAGAATGTGGAAATTATTGAACAATAACATACACAAGTAAAATTTTGCTGAAGATCATTCAAAAATGGTTGAAGTAGTATAATGACAGGGAACGTCCAGAAATGCAAGCTGGATTCAGAAGAGGACATGGAACAAGGGTTATCACTGCTGATGGGCTATCACTGTTAATGTGAGATGGATCTTGGCTGAAAGCAAAGACTACCAGAAAGATGTTTACCTTTGTTGTACTGACTACACAAAGGCATTTGACTGTGTGGATAACAAATTATATGTAACACTGTGAATGGGAATCCCAGAAAACTTAATTGTGCTCATGAGGAACTTATACATAGACTAAGAGGCTGTCATTTGAAGAGAACAAGGGGATACATAGACTAAGAGGCTGTCATTTGAAGAGAACAATGGTTTAAAATCAGGAAGGGGGTGTGTCAGGGTTGTATCTTTTCACCATACTTATTCAATCTGTGTGCTAAACCATAATCCGAGAAGCTGGTCTGTATGAAGAAGAATGTGGCATTAGGATTAGAGGAAGACTCATTAACAACTTGTGATATGCAAATGATACAAACTTGTTTGCTGAAAGTGAAATGACTTAAAGCACTTAACGATGAAGAACAAAAACTAGTCTTCAGTGTGGATTACACCTCATCATAAAGAAAAGAAAAATCCTCCCACAACTGGACCAATAAGCAACATAGCAAAAAACGGAGAAAAGACTAACCTTGTCAGTGATTTCATTTTACTTGGATCTATAATCAATACCCATGGAAGCAGCAGTCAAGAAATCAGATGTTGTACTGCACTGGGCAAATCTGCTACAAAAGACTGCTTTAAAGTGTTAAAGAGCAAAGCTCTCACTCTGAAAACAGGTGCACTTAACTCAAGCCATGGTATTTTCAATTGCCTCATAAGCATGTGAAAGCTGGACAAGGAAAAAGAAAGACCAAAGAAGAACTGATCCCTTTAAATTGTGGTGTTGGTGAAGAATACTGAAAATACCATGGATTGCTGAAAGAATGAATAAATCTGTCCTGGAAGAAGAGCAGCCAGAATGCTCCTTAAAAGAAAGAATGGTCAGACTTCATCTCACTTACTTCGCTCAGGTTGTCAGAAGGGACCAGCCTCTGGAGAAGGATATTATGTTTGGTAAAGCATAATAGAGTCAGCAAAAATGGGAAGACCTTCAACAAGATGGTTTGACACAGAGGATGCAACAGTGTGTCAAGGATAGCAAGGATTGTGAAGATGGCAAAGGACCAGGCCAGTTTTTTGTTCTATTGCATATAGTGTTGCTATGAGTCGGAGACAAATCGATGGCACCAAGCAACAACAACATTTATATATTTAAAAAAGAAGTGGGAGTTTAGGACCATAGTCTCATGGTAGAACTAAGTGAACTGGCATAATATAGTTCATAAAATTTATGTTCTACATCCTAATTTGATGACTACTGTCTAAGGTCTTAAAAGCTTAAAGACTCAGAGAAGAAACTGGTCTATAGGACTAACAGTCCACACAAACCATGACCTCATCTATGCTGAGACCAGGAGAACTATATGGCACCTCGCTACCACTAAAGACCATTCTAAGCCACACAAAAGATGGATCCTGAATAGAATGGGAGAAAAATGTGGAAGAGAAGTAAAATTCTTACAAAGTCCAGTCAGGCTAGAGGACTCTCCAACTCTACTGCCCTGATATATTTCTTAAACCTTAAACTGAAACTACCCAATGAGGTCACTTTTTAGCTAAAAGACTGACTCAGAAATATAATATCCGTGAGCACTGGCACCTTTAAAAAAAATCTACATGAGATCAAATAGTCAGTAATTATTCTAAAGCAAAGATGAAAGAATAAGAGAACAGGGAAATCAGATTACTAGAAACAAAACATCCAGAACTCAATTACTGAGAAGGTTGAGACTTTGTAAAAAAATGTAACCAAAGTCACTAAACAATCTGTATAGTAATTGTTAAATAGGAATCTAATTTGCTGTGTAAACTTTTGCCAAAAACACAATAAAATATTACCAAAAAAAAAAAAAAGGTAGAGAAATAAAAACCATGTATTTATGCATGAAAAACAGCTCTGAAAGGATACGTAAGAAACAAGTAACACTGTCAGGCTACAAGATAAGAGTAGGACAAACTCTTCCTACCTTCTTCTGCATCTCTAGAACCATGTGAATACATACTGTATATATAAAACTTCTTGAAAAATCAATGAAAAGAATTGAAACAAAGAATATACTTTTCAAAAGATCACCAACTCCACCCACCTTCAAAAGACTAGGACTATCATCAGACTAACTCCAGAATACCTAGTTACATAAACTTCACAAACTACATTTAAATCAAGGGAGCCTGGGTGGATCAAGTGGTTTGCGGTTGGCTGCCAATGCAAAGGTTGGCAGTTTGAAATCTCCTTCCCAAGCTGCTCTGAGGAAAAAAGGTCTGGCAAACTGCTTCCATAATAATTATAACCAAGAAAATCCTGTGGAGTACTTCTATTCTGTAACAAATGGGGTTACTGTAAGTCAGGGGTCAACTCAAAGCAGCTAACAACAACATATATAAAACACTTAAATATTTTTCAGTGAATGAAAAGCTTTCCAAGTTACTATTTCAAATCACTCCTCAACTACATGTTTTATTTATATTTAATAAAACAGAAAATATTTCTCCATCTTATGCAAAAGAGGCATTCTATATCAAAGATACAAACTTATAAAAAATAATTTTTTGTAATTTAAAATATTTACCTCCTTTAGTGTCATTCTTTCCACTTCCATTTGATAGTGCAGATTCTTTATTATTGATGGTCATATTATCGATATCATTTTCTTCTAATGGCAAATGATCCGGCTATTGAAGGGGAAAAAGTACAATTTCTCAAACCAAACCACTGTATACAGATTCCACAGCAATATGATTATACATTCGGCTTAACTTCCCCCGCCCCCCCACCCATCAAAAAACCCAATGCCATTGATTCTAATTCATGGCAAGCCTATAAAACAGCGCAGAACTGCCACATAGGATTTCCAAGACTGTAAATCTTTAAGAAAGCAGACTGCCTCATGTTTCTCCCTCAGAGCAAGGGGTGGGTTTGCACTGCTGACCTTTTGGTTAGCAGTCGAATGAATGCTTTAACCACTACACCACCAGAGCTCCTTCATTCAGCTTGAGGAGAAGTTAAACGTATCATACATACTGTCTACCTCATCATCCTTTGTTGTTGAATCAGCTGAGAGTAGTCGACTATTACAGAGTCTGCCATCTTGCACTGCACTGATATCCAGGCTCATTTTGGGATTAAAAGTATGTGGATAAAGAGATTCAGGAAGATGCTTATACTCTTGGGCACACTGTAATACAATGGTGCATTTTAAGACACTACTGAAAGAAATCTTAGTGAATAAAAGGAAGATGTTAAGTGGGATAAGGACAATCAGTACATTATGTCCTAAGATGGCAAAAGTTCACAAAACTAGTATTTTGAAAAGTAGTTTACTCTGTAAAATTCTACCACATAGATGACAATTAAAATAGCCTTAGTTTCTTAATCTCATGGTCATTAATGTCTGAAATCTAATTCTATTTCTGTGCTTTGGCCATGCCTATCACACTTCAGGGAAATGCACCAAAAGGGACAAAAAGAAAGCACAGTTCTAAACTGTACTGGTACACTAACCTGTCAAATCATCTAAAAATTTTCATTAATAATTTTTAATCAGTGAAAGGAATCAGAGAATCAGCAAGAGGGGGATCCATTAAAGACTGGTAAGTGTTTAAGGAATAAAGATCTCGCGTTTTAGATGCCAAAGAGGTGAAATGTACATAAATAACCAAGATTTTCAAAGTTGTTTACATACTCTGAAACTGGTTTGTGCTCTGACAGGACGTTTAGTGAAAATTTTTATTGTACAGAAGAGAGAAAGAAAAATACTGCTTACTTCTAAAAGCCAGTGCTCCGAAACAATATGTATTCCTTTTTCTTTTACAGATTTATACTCCCGATTAGTGTCATTTGGTCGTCCTTGATAGATGAAATGGGTCACTGTTTCATCAAAACTCCACCTGAAATAGCCAAATTGAAAAAAAAAAAAAAAAAAAAACCCCAAGTAACTAACAGAAATATCCCTATTAGTTTAAGATGATCACTATTCATCACGTATAGAATACTGACTTCCCAAAACTTTTACAAGTATATTAACAGTAAGCAAAAACATTAAAATGCCAGGTGCCATCCTTTTTTAGAATTTTATACATGTATCTCTAGGCATATAAATGCAGTGAATGTTTGAGAGGATGTTCTTTGAAAGATCACTTTCTTCTTTATCGTTTTCTTAATTGTGTCAATTTTCTCCATTATAATGAATATCTACCACTTTACAATAACAATAAAGGTATTTTCAAATTTAATAAAAAGGCAAAGCATCCAATCTCTTCTCCTTTGCTGGCAGTCACCACTATTCACTGTACATTTGTTCTAGCCACACACGATGTACTTTATATCATTATCTCATCCATTCCTCAACAGCAATACTGAAACATAGGTATTATTATATCCATTTTATAGACATGGTAAAAGCAACCTGTTCAAGGATACTAAATGGTAGAACCAACTCTTAGCTACTACATTATGCATTATCCTGATTCTTCCTATGCAATATTCTACTAGCCTAAGAACATAGCTTAAGAAATGTAAAAATATCATCCTTAAAAGATTAAGTAAATAACAGAGAATAAGAAGTAAGAAATTCTTATTTCTAAATATAATCACCAATATAAATAAATAAAGTTTCTCTTTCTGGACACTTACTATGGTTGCCATTTCCTAAATAAGAAATCTCTCTGAACCTTTAAAATAGTTAAGCAAATTAAGATATGATATTTCTCTCTAAATTATATTACAAACATCTCTATTTCTAGGTGCTATGATATCCTTAAAAATAATATTAAAAATACCTAGCCTAATTTAGTTAATGCTGCTAGTAAGTGACTCTTTTCTGTTGTTGAGAAAAAAACAATAAATTTAAATGAATTATTAAGATAATTAACAAAAATAGGAGTGTTTATGCCTGAATCACCTGGCCTATACCATTCAACTCTACTGTAATAATATGGATACTAAGAGTCTTTACACCTGAGAAGTCCTTCAAGAATAAACTGTCATTATTTGTATATGGTCTAGATTAGACCATCTAGGGCTGGTAACATAGTGGCTAAAGCACTTGACTTCAAACCCACCAGCCACTCCTCGGAAGGAAGGTTGGGCAATCCTACTTCCGTAGCGATACTGCCTCGGAAACCCAAGGAGGGGTTGCTATGAGTCGGGCCGACTCGACGGCACATAACAAGAACAACAACAGGGCTGGTAAACTTTTTCTTAAAGGGCCAGGTGGGAAATATCTTAGGCTTTGCAGAACAATCTGTCACTACTACTAAACTCTTATTTTTTGCATAAAAGCAGCCATAGTCATTATGTCAATGAAAAAGCTTATCTGTGTTCCAATAAACTTTATTAACAAGAATGCAGGGCTTACCCTACAGTTGTTTGCTGACCCATGGTCTAGGACAGTGCTTTCAGCAGAAGTGTTACTTTATCTTAGGGGATATTTTGGAAATTTATGGAGTGTTTTTGTTATTACAATATGTGTATATACATGGTTGGGTAGGGTCCAGGAATGCCAGAAATTCTGGGGATAGTCACACATAATACACAATTATCCCATGTCCTGAAAATTTTCTAACATCTTGACAGAAATTCACATAGGTGAAAGAACTTAATTTTCTTACCTATGAGTCTGGAACCGGTTTTACATATAAACACAATTCCCCCCGCCTCCAATTTTAATACATGCTGATATTCTAGAAACATAACTATTGTGTATTATGTAAATGGAAAACTATACTTTGCTTATTTGGAACTTTGGGAAAATCACATTACCAACAGAAAGATAGCTCATAGTAGCTGAGTCTCTCTACCTGCCTCAGCTCTGTGACTGCTGCATGAGATGATTTTACATATATGTGCACATATGAGACTACTCTATTATCTTCCAGTGCCATCAAGCTCAGGCATTTGCATACTAAACACAAGTTCTTTTATTATTACATGTTTCCTGTTTCTTTTATGTATCAAGCACTAGCCTGACTTATTTTTTAAGATTATAAACATATGCAGGTTATAATATTTATGAATTTCATTTTAGTACAGGGAATGTTACAAAAATATTTGTAATAAAAACAGGATGCTGTATCTGGTGAGTTGAAAAGATCTGGTCTGATGTTACCTGTCTGAAGACAGGACAGAGCATCAGATGATCTCTTCAGGATGGTCTGGTTTTAGCTCATGGAAGAATAGCAAATGATTTGGGATAAGTTCACTTGAGAACTGATTACCCTATGAATACATTAATATAAACTCACATATTAAAGGGTATATTCCCTCTTATCCATTACCAAATATGAGAAATCTGTTTCAGAAAGACAAATTTAATGCAACTGAAAAGTTAGAGTCCAAAGCAGCCTTGTATTCCCTTTTAGGGATTTGGGCAATATATTCCATTTAACTATACTGAGAGAGTTGGCATTTAAAATTTTACAAAAACTCAAGTCATACGTCTTCCCTTTTAAGTCTTAAATCAACTTCACATAATATATATTCCCTCATAGTCTACTGTGAGAAAGAAATGAGATAAAGCTTGACCCATACTAAGTGCTCAGTAGGTAAATATAAATATAATCAATGGTAGTTATAAGGAGCCCTGGTAGCACAGTGGTTAAATGCTTGGCTGCTAACCAAAAGCTTGGTGGTTTGAACCCACCAACTGCTTCACAGGAGAAAGATGTGGCAGTTGGCTCCTATAAAGATTACAGACTTAGAAACCCTGCAGGGCAGTTTTACTTTGTCCTATATGGTTGTTGAGTCCGAGTCAACTCAACTCAACCCACTGCCAGAGTCGATTTTGACTCACAGCAACCCCTACTGGGTTTCTTTACAGAAGTAGATTGCTTCATCTTCCTCCCATGGAGCAGCTGGTGGGTGTGAACTGCCAACCTTCTTGTTAACAGCCAAATGCTTTACCCACTATGCCACCTAATATAAATAATAAATAGCAATAGTAAGTAATAAGTTGCACTATTCCACAATATATGCATTAAATGCTAAGTTAACTATAACTGCTATAGAAACATTTTATTTTTATATACAAATTATCAATTTCAATTTCTTCACCAAATTAAAAGCTAACTAAATAGGACTTACCAAAGGGGAAGGAGCTCTGGTGGTGTAGCGGATAAGGCATTTGGCTGCTAACCAGTGGTTCAAAACCACCAGCTGCTCCACAAAAGGAAGATAGGGCAATCTACTTCCGTAAAGATTTACAGCCTCAGAAACCCAAAGGGGGTCGCTATGAGTCGGAATCAACTTGACGGCAGTGAGTTTAAAGGGGAAAATAAAGTAATCATACTCCCCAAACTGCTCATCACTTGGAAAACCAATCGTTATATGTAATCTATGAATGGTTACACACAAGTGATCAAGAAAGTGAGCTCTGCAGATAGTGGAGTAGAGTTAACTTAGAACTGGGTGGAACAGGCGAGGGTCTCAAGCACTGATACCGATGATATTTGTGCAAGTTCTCTCTAGTTTAGTCTGCCAGCCTGAGGACAGATCTGATAATCTATGTCTCCGAAGTAGTGAAAACGATTAAAAGTAAAACATCTTCAAAAAGACTATCTTAGTTAGGGAGTGCTGCAAGAATATTTAGTACTACTCACAGAAGAGCTCGACCCTGAAAACCACTCAAGTGAAAACATGCTTAACCTCAGACTCAGACATATTTACTAAACTCCTTGAAGGAAGGGATTCTTTTAGACTGTACTGTTCATTTATGGATTCAAAGTTTCTAGAATAGTGTCTGACACAAACTAGGGACTCAACTATTTGTTGAAAACACTCTAAAAAATACACATGTGAGTGACTTGCTAGGTGAGAGGGCACTTATAAAAGATGTGGTAAATTAAAAATCACACTGGACAGATTTTGTAGAAAATGACATTAAAAGGCAAAATAAATGTTTCTTTGTAGGTGTTCACAACAGCTTTTGGTTTCTCCATAATTTAGACCAGATCACTACCAACCAGAAATATTTGCCAACTACCTGTAATCTGCTCCAAGAGAGGCTGCAATGCCATTTAGTTCACTCTGCTTTTTACTGAGTTTTTTACTAACGCATACCACTACCTTATGAAGTGGCTTTGGAACTTCTTCCTATAAGAAGAAAATAAAAGAAACACGTCAACCATTATTGTATGAAATGTTTTATCATCTAAAACAGCCTTTTAAATAAGAGACCTAATTTTACCTTCTCGGGTTGGGCATTCTTCAGTTCAGGGCTGGCAGAAAGAGCGACAGCATTTCGAGAGCTGTTTGCCAAAGCCAGTTTCAAGTTTCTGACAATAACTTCTGAGAGTGGTGTACTCAATTTCCTTTTCTGTTGGCTGAGATGTCGTGGAGTTTCCAAGGCTGCAAGTGCATCCTATATGTACAGAGGGGAGAGAGAAAAAGGGAGAAAGCAAGGAAGAGAGGTAGAAAAAGAAGAGAGAAAGAAAAGGGGGGAGGAGGAGGAGGAGAGAGGTAAATAGGATAGGGAAAGAAAAAGAAGAGGAGGAACGGTTAAAGAAAAGGAAGGAGGAAGTAATTCTCAGTATTAATTGAACGTCCTCTGTTTTAATTTCCTTCAAACAATACAAAGAATGAAATATATATCTATACATTATGAAGGAAAAAAAAATCCATTTTCAGCAAACTGGTTCAAAGAGACTTATATTTTTGGGAGTGTTTACCACATTTAACAAAATCTACTTAAAGTCGCAGTTAAAATAAAGGATGAGAAAGAAAACAAGTATGCAAGGAAGGATATAAGCAAGATGAATTATAAGACAATAATATAAGGAAGGTTAAAAAACCAGACTCTGAAAAAATCTTAAAACATTACAAAAACTATACCCCTCTCCCTAAGGTACCCACAGTTCCCTCCTAAGAGGAAGCTACTGTTGCCTGAATGGCTGGCTCCTTCTCTTTCCTATCTAGACAGTATTCCATGCATGCAGCAGAATTATTTAACCAATGTTCAGCTGATGAACATTTAGGTTAACAATCATTTGCTAGTACAATGATGTGATGAGTAACCTTGTACCCACACTATTTTGCACATGCAGAAGTAAAGGGAACCATATGAGCTAAATGTATGTATCAAAGTTGACACTCTGACAAGCCAAGTATGAGCATATATATTTCTACACATACTTGACAGCATAGTGGATAACTGGATTTCTGGGTGTGTATGTGTAGGGTGTGAGGAGCCAATCTGCTACTTCAAAAAAAATATATCTACATGCTTTCATTTTCCATTCTCTTCCGTTAAATGAGTTTAAAATCTATATGTGATGTATATTGTTTTGTGACAGCCACCTGTTCCTATCATTTGCCTATTTGTCTACCAGTTTATTAGTCTTTTTCTTTTATACAATCTTCCTTTATATAATCTTCACTGATTTTTCACATGACATTAACACATTGGTTAAATTATAGTCACAGTAAAACTAGAAAATAAAAATGGAAAAATAAACCCCCAAAATTCTTCCATCTGCAAGTTTATAAACTTTCTATGAAATAACTTTTAGGTTAAAGAAGAAATCCAAACAGAAATCATAAAACTTCTGAAAAATAGTAACAACAAAAATACTACATACTTGAGTAAACAGCATATGGGTATTCCTTGTACTATTTTTATTTGGTAACTTTTAGTAATTAGAAATTATTTCCAAGTAAAAAAACTTAAAAAAAAAAAAAATGTATATGCTTGCTAAGGGTATGGAACACTGGGCATTCTCATACACTACTGGTTAGAGTGTAAACTGATACAATTGCTTACGCAAACGGTTTGCCAAAGTCTACTAAAATTGAGATATGGCCCAATAATTTCACTTCTAGGTGTACACCAACCTGAAATACATGCACACATATCATAAGAGACATGCGTAAGAACATTCATTACCTGTAGAAGCAAAAAACAATGCTCATCAATAGTAGACTGGATACATAAATTATGGCATATTCATATTCAATGAACTATTCAAAAAACAAAAACATCAAACTCACTGCGATTGACTTGATTCTGACTCACAGCAACCCCCACTAGGTTTTCAAGGGTGTAAATCTTTATAGAAGTAAACTGTCTCATCTCTCTTCCGTGGAGTGGCTGGTAGGTTTGAACTAATGGCCACCTGTTTAGCAGCCAGATGCCTTAACCACTACACCACCAGAGGTCCTTAATGAAATACTATAGAGTAATAAAATATGTGAACTATAGATACATGAGTGGCATCATACCAAATGGTAGAGTAGGACACCTGAGAATCAGTCCATCCATTGTCACAAATATAAGTTGGCAAACATGGATTGTCAACTTACTTGTAACTCTGAATGTAGTTTAAAACTTACAGCAAACAGGAGACTGCTAAACGACAAAAAGGACAACTGAATTTTGGTGTTTAAGGAAACCTCTCTCAGGTCACGTGTTGATCACTGAGATAATGAAACAGTATTTCAGTGACCACACATGACAAGGAGTACAGCATTTGCAAAATAGTTTGGAAAAGTCACTAAACAAAAGGACAACTGCAAACTCCAACAATCGACGGCAAATCCTGGAGAAGAAGGAGAATTTGATTGTAGAGTTATAACATTCAAAATATTTAACACAATTTCCAATAGCAAAAAAATCACAAGGTGAGGCAGGGGAAGATGGCGGACTAGGCAGAAGGATTGCACAGACCCTCTTCAACAAAGAAAAGGGAAACCAATTAACACAGA
>NW_006921590.1:29754888-29756547 GCF_000298275.1 Orycteropus afer afer
AAATAGGAAAGTATAGTCCATCCACAGGAAAATAAAAAGAATGTTAACAATGAAATACAGATTATAAAAAGAAACCAAATAGAAATCCAGAGCTGAAAAATACAGTAACTAAAATAAAACTATCTAGAGGGGTTCAACAGTAGAGTTGAGCAGGCAGAAGAAAGAATCAGCAACTTTAAGATGTTGTGGTTGTTGGGTGCCACTGAGTTGATTCTGATTCATAGTAACCCCATCAGACAGAGTAAAACTGCCTCATAGGGTGTTTTGCTTCTTTTTTTTAGGATAGGGACAATTGATATTACCAAGTCTGAGGAATGGAAAGTAAAAAGAATGAGAACAGAGCCTAAGAAACCTGTAGGATACCATCAAAACACACCAACACAAACATTAAAGGAATCCCAGAAAGAAGAGGGAGAAAGCAGCAAAAAGAATATTTTGAAGAAGTAACAACCAAAACCCCAAATTTGATGAAAGACATGAATATACACATGCAAGAATCTCGTGCGCTCCAAGTAGGTCAAACTCAAAAGAGATCCCGGAGAGACACATTATGATTAAGCTGACAAAAAGCAAAGACAAAGAAAGAATCTTTAAGCAGCAAGAGAGAAGGAACTCTTCTTGTACAAAGGATCCTCAATAAAATTAACAGCAAAATGTTCCTCAGAAAACAAGGTTAGAAGGCAGTAGGAAGACATATTTAAAATGCTGAAACAGCTACCAATGAAAAATTCTACCTGCAAAAACTATCCTTCAAAAATGAGAAATTAAGACATTCCCAGATAAACAAAAGTTTTTTAATGAGTTTTATGGAAATATAATTTATGTACAGTGAAATACACAAAACTGAAGTGACATGGGTCAATGCATTTTTTTTTTCATTGCTATTGTTTTAGTATTTGCTGAATATTTATGCTGGTCCTCTTTTTAATTTTGATGTGAAGGTTTGTTTATCATTTTTCTTTGAGGTTACCCTGTGATTTATAGTTTTCTTCCCAAGTGTAGAACAGTCCGCTCTATTCTTGTAGTTGTCTTGACTTCCCTACCACCTAGAAGTTGTGTAATGACACAGATTTTTTTCTCTCTTATTGGTTTGTAGTTGTCCTCATTTGTCAGTTGGTGTCTCTGGTTCCCTGTTTACAATCTTGTAGGCTTTTTTTTTTTTTTTATACTTCCATAGCTGGGTTGGTTTCTGGGTTATATTATCATGTGTATTAATGGTCAGTTGTTGTTGGCTGCTGTTGCTCCTCTGTCCAAAGGGCTCCCTTTAGCATCTCTTGTAAGGTTGGTCTGGTTTTAACAAATTCCCTTAATTTCTGCTAATCTGGAAATCTTCTAATTTCACCATCATATCTGAGGGACAATTCTGCTGCGTACATAATTCTTGGTTGGAAATTTTTCTCTTTCAGTGTTTTATATATACCATTCCACTGTCTTCTCGCCTGCATGGTTTCTGTCAAGAAATCCAAGCTTAGTCTTATTGGATGCCCCTTGTGGGTACTTCTTGTTTTTCCAGTGCTACCTTCATGATTCTTTCTCTGTCTTTGGTTTTGGTGAGTTTGATGATGATATGTCTTGGTGTTTTTCTTTTGGGGTCTATCCTGTTTGGGGTTCGTTGGACTTCCTGAATGGATATATTCTCATCTTTCATCATATCAGGGA
>NW_006921590.1:29757832-29787629 GCF_000298275.1 Orycteropus afer afer
TCTTTTCTTTGTTGAAGAGGGTCTGGGTCGCTTGTCTGCCTATTCCTCCATCTTACCAGAAGTCCCCAGATAAACAAAAGTTGAGAAATGTTATTGCTAGTATATCTGCCCTACTAGAAATACTAAAGGGAGTCCTTACATTGAAATGAAGGGACACTAGATAATAATTCAAAGCCATATGAAAAAGTAAAGAAAACCCATGAAAGTAACTACATAGGTAAATATAAAAGCCTAGTATTATCATTTTTTGTTGTAACTCCTCTTATTTCCTACATGATTTAAAGACAAATGCATCAAAAATCATAAATCTATGTTAATTAGTATACCATGTATAAAAATGTAATTTGTGACAACAACTTAAGGGGGGGACAGAGCTATGTAGATGCAAATTTTTCATATGTTAGTGAAGCTAACTTGGTGTCAATTCAAACCAGACTGTTATAAAATTAAGATGTTAAATGTAATCCCCATGGTAAGCACAAAGAAAATACCTAAAAACATACAAAAAAGAAAATGAGAAGGGATCAAAATAGTATGTCACAAAAAATCAAACACAAAGACAGTAATGGAGGAAATGAGGAACAAAGGAACAAGACATAACAGGAAACAAACAGCAAAATGGCAGAAGTCCTTCTTTAGTACTTTAAATGTGCGTGGTTTAAATTGTCCAATCAAAAGGCAGAAGGATAAATATATATCATGATCCATCTATATGTTGTCTACAAGAGACATACTTTTGATCCAAAGATACAAAATGGGTTGAAAATGAAAGGATGGAAACAGATATTCTACACAAACAGTAATCAAAAGAGAGCTAGAATGACAACTATATTAATATAGAAGATAGACTTGAAGTCAAAAACTGTTGCAAGAGACAAAGACAAGTATATATCGCTAAAAGGCTCATCTGTCAAGAAGACGTAACAATTATAAACATGTACATACAAGCATAGTGGCTAAGATACTTGCCTGCTAACCAGACGGCTGGTGGTTCAAACCCACCAGCCACTCCTCGGAAGGAAGGTTGGGCAATCCTACTTCCGTAGTGATACTGCCTCGGAAACCCAAGGAGGGGTCGCTATGAGTCGGGTTTGACTCGACGGCACATAACAACAACAACAACAACAACATACAAACTAACAGAGCACCCCGATATGAACACTGAAGAAAAATATAGACAGTTGTACAATAACAGGTGGAGATGTCAATACCACACATTCAATAATGGACAGAATATCTAAAGAACAGTTCAGTAAGGAAACAGAGGACTTGAACAATACTATAAGCCAACAAGACTTAACAGGCATGTACAGCTCACTTAGTAATAGCAGAACATTCTTCTCAAGTGCACATAGATCATTCTTTAGGACAGACCTACATGCTAGGCCACAAAATAGCCTCAATAAACTTAAGAAGACTGAAATCATACAATGTATCTTCTTTGATCACAACAGAATAAAACTAGAAATCATCAAGAAAAACTGGAAAATTCACAAATATGTGGACATTAAACAATATATTCTTATACAGCAAAGAAATCACAAAGGAAATTAGAAAACATTTAGAGATGAATGAAAATGAAACATAACATATCAAAACTTATGAGATGTAGCAAGAGTTGTGCTCAGAAGGAAATTTATAGCTGTAAAGTGAATAGTAAAAAAGATCTCAAATCAGTAACCTAACTTTTCACCTTCAAGAACTAGAAAAAGAGTAAACTAAACCCAGGGGCAAACCCCTAATTTATTGCACATAACAGACTATCAATCATAACCCCCAATGCACAAATAGCAGAAGATTAACTAGATGAGTGGGGCCTTCTAAAAATTAAATTCTCATGTGCATCAAAAGACTCCTACAAATGAATAAACCTACAGATTGGGGGGAAAATATCTGGCAATGACATATCTGAAAGGGACTTATCTCTACAATTTATAGAAAATTCCAACACCTCAACATCAAAAAGACAAACAACCCAATTAAAGAACAGGCAGAAGACATGAACAGATACCAAAAGATATTCAAGCAGCCAACAAACATATGAAGAAATGTTTGTAATCATTAGCCATTAAAAATAAACCAAACTCACTGCCATCAAGTGAATTCTGACTCATAGTGACCCCCTTTGGGTTTCTGAGGTGGTAAATCTTTACGGAAGTAGATCGCCCAGTCTTTCCCTTCCACGGAGTGGCTGGTGGGTTTGAACCACCAATCTTCTTGTTAGCATTCAAATGCCTAAGGCACTATGCCACCAGAGCTGCTTTCATTAGCCATTCAAACAAAAAACAAACTCACTGCCGTGGAATCGATCTGACTCATAGTGATCCCTCCTTGGGTTTCCAAGCAAGTATCACTCGGAAGCACATTACCCAACCTTCCTTCCAATTATTAGCTATTAGAGAGATCCAAATCAAAACAACAGTGAGATATCATTTCACCCCAGTATTAATAGCAAAGTTCAATAAGACAGAAAATAACAAATGCTGGTATGGATGTGGAGAGACTGGGACTCCCCTACACTGCTGGTAGGACTATAAAATAATATAACCACAGTGAAAATCAGTATGGAGACTCCTTAAACAATTGGAAACAGAAATACCACTTGATCCACCAAACCCAATACTAGGTACATATCCTAAAGAAGTGAGAGCCAGGACACGAATATATATATGCACATCCATGTGCATCACAGCACTATTCACAACAGCAAAGAGACCTAAAGCCTATCAACAGAGGAATGGATAACCAAACTATGGTACATACACAATGGAGTATTACGCAACACTAACGAATAATGCAGAATCTGCTAAACATCACATAATGTGGATGATCTTGGAAGACATTATACTGAGGAAAATAAGTCAATCAGAAAAGGACAAATACTGTATTAGTCCACTACTGTAAAAAGTCAAGGAAAGGTTTATCTATGGAAGGAAACTTTCTTTGTTGGTTACCAGGGATAGGAGGGAAGGAGAGGGAAAATGGCCAAATAGGTAAGCAGTTAAGTACTGACTTGGGTGAAGGGAAAGGAAATATACCAAATGTGAGTGACCAGCACAATAATACAAAGGAAAAGGAAGACACAAAGAGGTGCATAAGAGGTACAGACAACAAAGATAAACACTTTTACACATACAGCACTGCATTATCAGTTATAGATAATAAGGAGATACATAGGTAGACATTCTGAATGATCAAGTGTGTCTACGCAAAAGGGAATATACCTATGACCATGTATTTCTACAGATGTATTTGTATGTGCTGTAACAATGTCCATATAAATAGTACTAACAGAGGGCAAAGTTATAATACCTTCTTACTCATAGCCAACCACCCTGATGGAGCAAGTTGTCGGACCTGTGGACTTGGGACCATAGTTGTGAGGGACATCAAGCCCAATCAATTGGCATAATATATTACACAAAACATTGTTCTATAACCTACTATGGTGAGTAGCAACTGGGGTCTTAAAAGCCTGCAAGCGACCATCTAGATACAACATTGGTCTCTCTCTGTCTGGAGCAAAGAACAATGAAGAAAAACAAAGATTCATGGACTAGTGGACCATGTGAATCTCAGCCTATAAGATCATGACAAGAGAGGAACTAGATGGTGCCCAGCTACCACTATCAACCACTTGGAAAGGGATCATTGCAAGAGATTCTGGATACAGTGTAAGAAAAATGTGGAACAAAACTCAAAATCTTAAAAAAGACCAGGCTTACTGGTCTGACAGAGTCTGGTGAAACTCCCAAGACTACAGCCCTGAGACATCCTTCAGGCCTGGAATTGAACTCACTCCTCTGGTTTCCAGCCAAACAAGAGACAGGAATAGAGGATGAACATTTACACTAGGTAGATACACTCTTCAGAACGATCAATCATGGGGGATCACAAGGATAGTAGTTGCACAGAAAGATAGCTCAGGGGACAGGAATGCATAGGAAGGACATAGGAAAGCCGTAACTACAAGGAAGAAGAGGGAAGGGACCTGTTACATTGTGGGGATTGCAGTCAATGTCATGAAAGAAAATGTGTATGAACTACTTCATGGAAAATGAATTTGCTCTGTAAACTTTCACCCAAATCACAGTAAAAAACAAACAAACAAAAAAAAAGAGTAAACTAAACCCAAAGCTAGCAGAAGGAAGAAAATAACAAATTAGAGCATAGGTAAGTGGAGATAAATGAAACAGAGAAAATAAACTAAACCAAAAAAGTTGGTTCTTCAAAAATATTATCAGAAGTAATAAACTTTATTGTTGTTGTTATATGCTGTCGTGTCGGACCCGACTCATAGTGACCCCTCCTTGGGTTTCTGAGGCGGTATCACTACGGAAGTAGATTGCCCATCTTCCTTCTGAGGAGTGGCCGGTGGGTTTGAACCACCAGCCTTCTGGTTAGCAGTCAAGTGCCTTAGGCACTATGCTACCAGAACTCCTGGTTCAACATTAGGGGAAAAAAAAAAAAAAATCAACGAAATACATCACATTAATAGAACAAATGAGAAAAACCCTCATGATTTTCTCAACTGATACAGAAAAAGCATTTGACAAAAATCTAACACTCTTTCATGATAAAAACACTCAGCAAACTAGGAATAGAAGGAAATTTCCTCAACACAATAAAGGCATTTATTGAAGAAAAGCAAAACAAAACAAAATCCACAAAGCTGCTATCATAGTCAACACAAAAAACCAGAAGGCTTTTCCCTTAAGATCAGGAACAAGACAAGAATGTCATGTTGTATGTTTCCAGAATCAACACACAAATAACAATGCATTTATGTTGCAGATCATAAACTGATTTTATCCCACTATTTCATTTGATCCTCACTATAAATCTGTGATTTTTCAGAACAAGTACTATCTTCTTTGAAGCAAGGAAGAACCTGATGCTCAGATATGTTAAAATGATCTGCCTAGAGTCACACAGTTCATGGCAGAACTAGGACTTGAATCCAGATCTCTTGATTACCAGTCCAGTGTTTTTTCTACTAACGCCATATATATCTATAGTTGTTAACTCATCATTCTCTTGTATCTGTTGGGATTCAAGAACATCAATCTACTCGCAAATATCTCTTGAAAATTTATTACTACAAACTTAAAGGCTGATGTAAAATTTGATGTTTTATCTTTACAAATTATAAAATTGTTAACTCAGGGCCAATTTCCTATAAAATTTACCTTCACATCAAAGGATGGCTTGAAGAGTTTGTCTTTGGACAGAAATTTTGATGGTGTATCCAGATGCAATGAGGGCTCCTTCTGGAGTGGCTGTTCTATGGTTGGGGAGACTGACACCTGTCCAGTGTGTTGTGAGATCACAGCACGGAAAGCTTTACTCTGAAACTGGTTCATATCTAAAGGTGTAACAGCTGTTTTCTTGTGTGTTTCCAGCTGTGTCTCAGGATGCTCTGGTGTACTTGGATTTAGATTCATTGCATTTGTTACTTCAGTTTCCAAGCTTTGCTCTAGGGATTTAAAATGAAAAGAAACAATCCATGAGCCACTATTGTCCTCTTTTTTCCTCCTAAGAGATATGTAAGAATCTATTTTTTAAAAATCTTCTTACTAATTTACAAGTTAATTCTCAGGTATATTTTAAATCACAAAATTATATACCTTCTCTGTAAGAAGCAAACCAGATGGTGCATTAAAATATATGCTGACTTAGACAAGCACATTACTGGAACAAGTAATTAATGAAAATGGATTCGTGCTACTTCCTTTTGTTATATCTTGTAATACTCTCAGAATTTGCCAAAAATTATGTAAAAATTATATACCATGTCGATACCATGTCAATGGTAGAGTAAAAAGGAAACCACAATCACATGTACTTAGCGTTAACAAACACAGTCTGAAAATACAGGTCAGTCAAGTTTGGAAAGTCCTTAACTAAACTTTAATATAACCTAACCATCACTTCTGCACCTGTCATAAAACTTCCAGTGTGTCTGGTAAATATGTAATGGTCACCCAATAACATAATGCCCAACAGTGGCTGGCTCATTGGACCAAAAGTACTGCACCCAAACTGAAAAGCAGAAATGAATAACCTTTCCTAAAAGTAAGCATTAACACATTCCCTCTTCAGAAACTATCAAGTTGTAAAAATACAGTTGACCCTTCAACAACACAGGTTTGAACCACATGGATCCACTTAAATGTAGACTTTTTCATTGACTGGTACTACATAGAAACATATTTAAGAGAAATGAAAAAGCAAAAAGGTCAGACAGAAATTAGATGTATTTCTGTAAATTTATATTGAATGTGCCTAACTCTCCTGCCTCCACTTCTACCTCCGTCACCCGAGACAGCATGTCTTTTGCCTCCTCCTCAGCCTACTGAAGACAATCAGGATGAAGGAAGATCTTTAATGAGTAGTAAATAATCATCATGATGTACAGTTTACAAACTTATCTGTTGTGTACGTGTGTATCCTTGTGTGAAAACCTAGTAACTCTATGGCAAGAACTGTGTTAACTGTTTATGTTACCAGCAAGGCTTCTAGCTAGCAGAAGGCTAACAGTAGTTAAGTTTTTGGAGAGTCCAAAGTTATATGTGGATTTTCGACTGTGCTGGGGGTTGGCATCCCTAACCATTGTATTGTTCAAGGGTCAACTGTACATATAAAAGAACAACATAAAATCATTAACCTTCTTCAGGAGGATCTTCTATCAGAAAATGGCTTTCATCTGCTTTCTTTCCCATTCTAGCAGTCTGCAAAAGCCAAGCTACATTGACTGCTGGTAAGTTCCACTTCTTTGCAGCTTCAAATTTAGAACCACCTGGTTCTTTCAATATAAGATGTGTACTGGCAAACATGCCTTTCTTTGGATTGGATTTGCGAACAAAGAATTCTTGAACGCTGAAATTTGTATTAAAGGAAAGCAAAGAGTCATATACACAATTAGTAAACTAAAGTTTCTAACATAAGAGTGTGGCTACTGTTCATGCAAATATAAGAAAATATGCATTGATTTATTATTTCTTAAATTAAGCTAATTTCCTTCAAAATGCCTACTCTAGGATTTAACTATATTGCTACAATTACATTTTATAAATACATAAGCAAATTAAAGTAGGCTTTTAAAGAACACATAGAAAAATTACCTCCTTAATTAGTCATCACCCACCTACTTTGTCCTTTCCTCCCAAAGAGAGGCATGGGACAATCAGGGGAACAAAAATAGTAATAAATAACAACACTTTATCTCTCAGCCCACTATAATTTCTCAAAGCATTTTCACAGATAATCATCCTTTGGCATCTGCAGGTGATTGGTTCCAACCCCCTTTCCCCCCATACCAATCTGCCGATGCTCAAGTCCTTTATATAAATGGCATAGTATTGTGTATAAGCTATGCACATCCTTCCTTATAATCACCTCTAGATTGCTTATAGGAGCTCTGGTGGTTCAAACCCATCAGCCACTCCTCAGAAGGATGACTGGGCAATCTACTTCCTTAGAGATACTGCCTTGGAAACCCAAGGAGGGGTCACTATGTGTCCTGACCGACTCTGTGGAAGTAAGTGAGATTACTTATGATACCTAACACAATGTAAATGCTATGTAAATAGCATTTTATGCTCCCTCTTAGCCTTTTAAGGGATTGCTCTGACCACTTAATCACTTTTTTATTTCTCCGAATATTTTCAACATGCAGCTGGATGAATCTGCAGATGTGGAACCTGTGGATAAGGAGGGCCAACTATAAACTCATTTGATCCTCTCAGTATTTAAGTACCAGTATTTTAAAGACATGGAAAAAGTTACAGATAGATTAAATGACTTGCTCAACCTTGCAGCATATGAAACTCAGAATAAAGAAGTCTATCACTTGAAATATAAACAGAATTCATTTTCTTTTATGACTTACTGATGCATTTCCTGTCCCAAATTTGCAATGAATCATTTCCTCAAACTTTAGCTTCTTTTTAGTGGGAAATAATATTCTAAGTAATAATCTGGACACTGGGGTTGCTTGTGCTATTGGGTTGATAACTATTTCAAGGCTTACATATTGTTTTGATTTCCTCTTTCAACCAAGAGTTATTAAAAAAAAAGTTCTAAAATTTTCAGTTGATAAGAGTTTCTCATTTTGATTTTACTATTAATTCCTAGGGCTTTTTGTACTGTGATCAGAGAAAATGGCCTGTACACTCTCTCTACTTCTGGGAATGTACTGAAGTTTCCTTTCTGGTCAAGTTTTAGACAACTTATAGGAGTGTGCCACTGGTTCCTGAAAAGATATGCACACTGTTTTAGGGTAGATATCTAATTAATTACATCCTTCCTTATTCTCTGTCAATTTGATCTGTCATGAAGCAAAAAAGATGAGAGTCAAAGTCTCCTACAATGATTCTGTTGATTACTTCTTGTAACTCCAGTTGTTTCTGTTCTATGATGGATACTCTTATTAGGTACATAGACATTGTATCTTCAGCAATGAAGATATCTTTATCTTCATTTCAAATGTTCTTATCTTTCTTGTTCAATACTTTATATGAATTCAAATTTGTCTGATGTTAAAATTGCAACCCTTCTTTCAGTTTGCAGTTTATCTTTACTCCCATTTAATCTCCCCATCCCCCTAAAAACTTTCTGAATCACTTTACTCTAGGTATGTCTCTTGTTTAAAAGCATAAAGTTAGTTTTTGCTCAATGATCTCATTTAAAAGTTTGTCTTTTAATGTGAAAGTTTAGCTCATTTACATTTATCGATATAACAATTGTTCACCTATAGGTTGGGCCCATACGGATTTTGGAAGCAACTTTTAAATTCATTTTTCATCACTCCTACTTTGCATTTCTGCCTGAAAACCAGAGAAACAATGGATGTATACTGAGAAAGAATAAATCATCCATATAGCACATGGACAAGAATAATGCTTAGGCAAGTTATATGCAATAATGGTTCATGAATCAGTATTACTTATTTCCTTTATTGATGAGTAAACCAATTAAACATTAATGCATACAGTCCTAAAATTTTATCAGGCATTTACCTAGTAGCATTTCCCCTTTGCCACTTTAAACCATCACACAGGCATACCACACACTATCCAAAAATATAATAAGGACACCTAGTCAAATTCTAGGAGCTCTGGTAGCATAATGCCTAAGGCACCTGACTGCTAACCA
The DNA here is from genome assembly GCF_000298275.1 of Orycteropus afer afer. Lineage (NCBI taxonomy): Eukaryota > Metazoa > Chordata > Mammalia > Tubulidentata > Orycteropodidae > Orycteropus > Orycteropus afer. Next base: position 29,766,989 of record NW_006921590.1, read on the forward strand.
GAAGGCTGGTGGTTCAAACTCACCAGTCACTCCTCAGAAGGGAGGTTGGGCAATCTACATCTGTAGTGATACCGCCTCAGAAACCTAAGGAGGGGTTGCTATGAGTCGGGTCTGACTCGATGGCACATAACAACACAACAACAGTCAAAATCTAATTTGAATGCTCTCCAATAAGTCAAAACAAAATGATACACTAATCTCCCATGACTGATTGTTCTAAGGAATGTATCTACATAGTGTCAATGTTCACCTTACATGCCTGTCTACTGCTTGGCTGGACGCCATTGGAGTGAGTTCAATTCCAGGCCTGAAGGGTCACTAGGGGCCATAGTCTCGGGGGTTTCATCAGTCTTTACCAGATCAGTAAGCCTGGTCTTTTTATGATTTTGAGTTTTGTTCCATATATTTCTCCCATTCTATCCAGAATCTCCTGCAGTGATCCCTTTCTGAATGGCTGACTGTGGTAGCCAGGCACTATCTAGTTCTTCTAGTCTCAGCATCATGCAGGTTGAGGTTCACATGGTCTACTAGTCCCCTGGACTAACTGTTTCCATGCACCTTTGGTTTTCTTCATTCGTCTCTGCTCCAAATAAAGAGAGACCAATTATTGCATCTTAGATGGCCGTTTATGAGCTTTTAAGACCCTACTCATTACTCACTGAAGTAGGATGTAGAACAGTGTTTCTGTGTGGTTGTTGTTGTATAGTATATTACGCCAATTGAGCTCGCTGTCCCCCACGAAAATGGTCCCGAACCCACAGGGCCAACAACTCGCTCCCTCAGGGTGGTTGGCTATGGCTAAGAAGTCACTACAACATTGCCCCATTCTATTTATATGGACATTCTTATAGTCATATAAATACCTATGTAGAAATAGTATCTGCCAAGCATGTATGTTCATGGGTATATTTCCTTTTGCCTAGACATACCTGATCATTCAGCCTGTCTACCTATTTATCTGTTGTGTTGTGTTATTGTTATGTGCTGTCGAGTCAGACCTGACTCACAGTGACCCCTCCTTGGGTTTCCAAGGCAGTATCACTATGGAAGTAGATTGCCCAACCTTCCTTCCAAGGAGTGGCTAGTGGGTTTGAACTGCCAGCCTTCTGGTTAACAGTCAAGTGCCTCAGGCACTACACTATCAGAGCGGCTACCTATGTATCCAGCAGTAGATTAATATTTGTTATAACTGATAATGCAGTACTGTGTATGTAAAATGTGCTAATCTTTGTTGTCTGTACCTCTTGTGCATCTCTCTGCGCCTTCCTTTACCTTAGTGTTATTGTGTTGGTCACTCTATTTGGTATAATGCCTTTCCCTTCACCCAAATCAGTACTTGTCTCTTACCTATCTAGCAATCTGAAGGGCAGTATTTGCACAGGGAAATAGCTCAGAGGGCAGGAACACATAGGAAAGAAGGACGCAGGAAAAAGGTAACTACAGGGAGGAAGTGGGAAGAGAGCTGTTACATTATGGGGATTACAATCAATGTCATGAAACAAAATGTGTAAGAACTGCTATATGGACAATGACTTTGCTCTGTAAATTTTCACCCAAATCACAATAAAAAAACAGAAGCAAAAATTAAAAAGATACACTAAGCAAATGCACTAAAAACATTATATACCTTGCTCCAAGGTGATTTGCTAAGAATGTTAAAGACTCTTTTTCTGCTCCAGCACACTGGCTGAACGAAATAACACAATCTTCTAAAGGAGTTGTTCCTGTCTGTATTGGGACTGGAGTGAAGAGGGGATTTGACTTTGGATCAACTAAAGTCTGGAAGTCTATACAAGTAACCTTTAAAAACAAGAAAAACATTATCAACTTGAAATACACAATTCGAGATTAATATTGGTTCAGTTACAGTAAGAGTGGTTTTAACTGAGATGAAAAACATTTTATGTAACAGAAACTTGTATATGTTTATTCTTAATATATTTCAAATTATAATATTCAAGTAAATACGTATAAATTCATTGTATTAAGACACTAAAATATTTCAGATTTATCATTTATTTATCATTGAATACTGCTTTATATTTAATTTTGGCCATGGTATTAGTTTGTAATTTTTTTCTCTTCATTCTTATAAAAGGTCAATAGTGAAATCACCAGTAGCAAGCTACAAAGAGATAACACAAAAGAGCATGTCCTGTTCTGACTGTAAGAAAACAAAGAAAAGTGAATTAATATGAGATGAGCAGGAGTGACCTTCAAAGGAATGGTGCTCTGGTGGCCCCAAGGAACAATAACCTCTACCATTCTAGAATTAGGACCATGATACTTGTACATATTCATATTTTAGATTTTTTCTTGCTAAAAGTAAAATCAAGGTAGTATCTAAACACAAATACCAATTTACCTGAGTTGAAATGCCTAAGAAAGAAACATCAACACTTTGGGCATTCAACTGCTGCAATGTTTTCTTACCAGCCATGTATTTGTAACAACTTCGCTTACAGTTGCTTCTACTTCACACCCCAGAAGAGGAACCACTGCATAATCAGCAACAGGTCTGCTCTGAAGGGACACGATTTTTCCAGCATTTTCTCTTATGATGTTTTTAATATTAGATTCATTTTCATTACTAAAACCCAAAACAAGGAAACTCTTTTGGCTAAATAAGCCTTCTTCAGTAATTATAGAAGTATCGTCAGGGAGGCAACGACTGACAGAAGGCTGGTTTTCTTCTTGCAGAGAAATATGAGTAGAATCGTTAAAAGGTCCAACTTCAGATTTCTCAGTCTCAGACTGTTTAGCTTCAACTGGAAAAGAAAAAAATAAATGTTTTATAGTAACAGATAACTTATTTCTTAGCAAGGATATTAATGTAACTTGGATTCTACAAATTGTGGCCACACTTAAAAATTCAAGGCTTTAAATGTACAAAATGAAGAAAAAATTGTGAACCCACCCTACCTTCTGGGCTACCAAGTATTACCATCTTCCATGAAGCAGAACAACAGCAATCATGTTACTGTTCTAAGTATTTCTAGTTTACTAGAAACCATCCAAAAACCAAACTCAATGCCGTCAAGTTGACTTTGACTGACAGCAATCCCTCCTTGGGTTTCCAAGGCAGCATCACTATGTTAGTAGATTACCCAATCTTCTTTCTGAGGAGTGGGTTTTGAACCTCCAGCCTTCTGGTTAGCAGTTAAGTGCCTCAGCACTACGCCACCATCAGTAGTTGCAATAATTAAAGTTTCAATGCACCTGTCTCAGTACCATAAGAACTGACAATATACCATTAAGGAAAAACACAAGTAACAGGTCTATGTAGTGTAACTGTCAAGCCCTAAAATTTGTATGGAAATAACCATATAAATTCAATCATGTTGTTGTTGTTATGTGCCATCGAGTTGACCCTGACATTTAGTGACCCCTCCTTGGGTTGCTGAGGCATTATCACTATGGAAGTAGATTGCCCAACCTTCCTTCCGAGGAGTGGCTGGTGGGTTTGAACTGCCAGAATTCAATCATAAGAGAATTATGATTACTTCTATTTTTTAAATAATGTGATAGCCTAATATTCCTAAATGTTCACAATGAAACTAGAGCTACTTAGTTTCTATATAGATTCTTACAGATAACTTACCAAGGATCTAAGCAAATGGTCTCAACTATTTCATTTTATGATAAACTTGCCTGACAAATGAGAGCAGAAGAAAAATGTATCACCATGTAAACTATAATTGTCATTAACCAAAATACATAGTCCTAATAAATACTAAACACTTGTCAAACCAAGGTGAAAAGCACAAGAAATAAAAATTTAGTAGTTTTATAAACTGTGTGGTCTAAGTTGGAGGTAACAGTTTATGGCAGAGGTCTACAAACTATAGCCTCTGGGCCAAATCTAGCCTACAACTGTTTTTGTAAGGTCTATGCATTAAGATTGTTTTTTACACTTTAAATAATTTTTCTAGAAAAACACACAAAATAGAATATATGACAAGCAATAGGATGTGACGAGCAAAACCTAAAATATTTACTACCTGGCCCTTTATAGAAAAAGCTTGTTTTATGGGATTCCAACAAGGCTAGAAGCTATTCAAGGTTTCATTCATTCATTTATAAGAGCCTTCTTGAGTACTTTCCTGTGTCAGGCACTGTGGCTAAATGCTCAAATGCATTCACCTATTGTAATGCTCACAATACTATAGGTTGATACAATGTATATTACTTTTCCCAAGAGGAATCCATGGTTTAGAGAGGTTATATAACTTGCCTAAAGCCAGGCAGTTACTAAGTGTCAGAAGGGAGATAAAAACCAAGGTCTGACTCCAAAGTCCAAATACACAGTCACAGTGCCATCTTCTTACCTCTACCATCAACTCCAATACACATTTCGAGTTTTAGACTAATTACTAATATTACTAATTACTAATATGTATATTAGGAACTTAGACTCCTACTTAATATGAATATTTAGATTGCTTTTAACAATACTCTGAGGAAGCAGTTTTCTTTAGAGCATAGACTGCTCAATAAGTCAAGAGAGTTAGATCCTAGTTCTGTAATCTCTTTGGCTCTCAGTGTCTCACTATAAGGAATAAGTACACTTACAGAGTTATTAGGAGGATGAATAAGCTTAGATGAAAAGAAAGATGATGTACTACTACATAATCTACCTGTAAAGTTTGTTTTTTTAAACACTTATTCTCCATATAAAATATAAAACACAAGCAACAAAAGTCCCTCACATTATTTTACAATCACATTTAGAGGGGGGAAAAAAACAACCCAGCTTTATTTGCTGTGTACACATTTTTGGTGATATAGGAAACCAGAAGAAATCCTGTGGAATTTTAGACTACTACTATGAAATACACAAACTAGAAATACTAAGTTCTTATAATCTGTAAGTAAAATCCTTAAATTATTAAGAGACTCAATACATTAACATGTTTTAGAACTGTTCTTTCACTATAGGAGCAGAATCCCTTTTTCAAACATATCTCATTCAGAAGCCCAATAACAGACCCACCCTGACAAACCTATCACTGAAAAAGCTCTCTCAAGTCAAAATCAATTTTGCTTTAAGAAATATTTGTAAAATACTTTACAACTTTCTATAGTGTTTGAGGATCCACTGAGATTTATTACCACTTAATCTTTACAAAGTCAACTGACCTCTAGCTGCCTTAGAAACTAAGAAGGTTTGAGAAATTCATCACTTATCCCTCCAGCAAGTATCCTTGCTAAGGATGGTAGATAAAACTGCTCCCAACAATGCATTTGTGTTTTCTTTACACCAGAACTTCCTAGAAAATTAGGATGATTTCCTGATGTGATAAAATACAAAAGCATAAGCAAATGGTTTGACAAAAGACAATTCTGCAGCACAACACAAAGAGTGTAAAGGAATGCTGGGAATTCCGTTTTGAGAAATATGGTAGGCTAGACATTTGAAACATTCTCACTAGAAAGCACCTTAAGATATAGAATAACATTAAAAGCATCCTTATAAATGCATGGCTGAGTTTGTAAGAAAGCCAGGTAAATCCTTAAAGGCTCATAAAACTAAAGTAGCAGAACTACTCTAAAACATTAAGTGGTTACCCAACCCTATTTGCCAGTAACTTAGACCCTTGTGATTTAAGGGCACTGCATGGAAGGACATGAGTCAGGCCTTTCATCTCACACAAATTAGAGTTGGAACAGAGTACTCCCTGAATAAACAAATCCAGGATCCCTGAAGGGAAACAACCAAAGAACAAGAAAATTCACTCTGAAAAGGGAGATAAGAATTTGTCACCCTAGAATTGTCCTCAAGTAGGTTAGGATACAAATTTATACCAGCCTGATGGTCCAAAAAAAATGTCAGTCAATAAACTAATTTAAAGGTGTTCCGAGTTGGTAAACTCCTAGGCACCTGGCAGACCTAAACATGAACCTTCTCTGGAAGAAGAAATTCATACCCTACATTTCTTAGAATTCCCAGAGTCCTAACAAATATATTGATAGTACACTATCAATATCTATTACGCTGACAACAGATTTTAAGTGAAAAGCTCATTAGGAAAATGAGGGTCACCATATTATAAAACTTCAGCAAGTATACATAACTAAATCTGGCAGAACTACACGGAGAAAATGACACAGCCATCAACACAGTGGAGGAACTTTGAGCACATCTCTCTTAATAATCCACAGATTGAGCAGACAAAACTTAATTTTATGTATACATATACACCCCTCCAAACAAACAGAGGATACATTTTTCTCAGGCACACAAGAACATTCATGAAAGCCATCTCTTAAATATCTCATTATTGTTTTTATATGCCCTCAAGTCGAACCTGACTCACAGCGACCCCTCCTTGGGTTTCCAAGGCAGTATCACTATGGAAGTAGATTGCCCAACCTTCCTTCTGAGGAGTGGCTGGTGGGTTTGAACCGCCAGCCTTCTAGTTAGCAGTCAAATGCCTTAGGCACTACGCTACCAGAGCGCCCCTTAAATATCTCAGAGACTGAAAAACGTATAACAAAGCTAGGAAATACTTATGATTAAACAATTACAAAAATGCTGCAGATCTTGTGATATATAACTAACTAAATTAGTACTTTCAAGGGAACCTACAGACATAAACATCGAGACAAGAAGAAAGGCTACACAATAATAAACAGATCATGTAACTTAAGAATTAGTGGGAAAAAAAAAAAAAAGATGATCGATTAATGAAATTTAAAAAATTCATCCAATGCTCTTGTTATTCCAAACTTAAACGTAAGTTAATCAATGCCCGGATATAAAACAGATCAAAGCAGAGCTGTTTTGCTAAAGAGAAGAGTAGGGGTTAGATGGTTCAAAGGCTTGCCAGCTCAGAAAAAAAGCTAATGGAATTTTAAGGGAATAAAAGGTAGTTTAATTTCAAATATGGTAAACCTGGGAGAAACAATATATGTACATACTTGGCTACCAAAGTATTTCTCTGTAACTGCAAATACTAATCAATTATTTCTTACCTACTGTTGAGTTATTATTTACATATTGGGAGAGCAGATCTTCATCAGCTTGCTGATGCTTTTCATCAGGTATAAAGTCTTGCTTAGAAAAGCTGCTGTTATTCTTTTTTAAAATAGTTGTTTTATTTTCAGGTTGATCTGAAACTGGAATTTCCACTGGCTTGTAGTTAGCATGGATATATGGCTCTTCAGGAAGCATATAGCCTTTACTAAAACACTCTAGCAACCACTTTGCTCCCACTACGTGAGGCCTACAAAAATAGTACATAGTTACATATTAGTTTAAGCTATAAAGACCAAAATCCCACTTACCATGCATTTTCCAGAATTACATGAATATGCAATTTTAAGAAAAATCATTATACAGTAAAAATTGCTTTGAATTAAAAACTGACAAAACCTGTGGGCTGATTTATTCCAAAATTGCTTCAATTCATCATCATAATCTCCCACAATAACATGAGTTACATCTTCGTTGAGCTGATTGAAACGAACTCCACCTCCACTGTTAATAAGCCTCCGCAGTTTATCTAGCTTTCTGCCACTAAAACCGCAAAGATATATCTACAAAGAAAGAAAATACAGACTTTAGATTAATATATTTAAGATGCTTCATTTCTCTCAATAGTCACACATTTAATTAAAAAAAAAAAACTCTAAATTGATTGTGTGTTACACAACTTTGAGTACTTTTAAGATATAGGAAGAAGTGGAAAGTGTATTTTGAAAGTCGGATTTTTTTCCTTTTTTTTTTTTTTGCAACCTCATAGGCCATTAACTTTCACAGCAGATATGTGGTTAAGTATTTCGTAGCTTTAAATAGAACACAAGGCAGAATCTAATATTTTCTGAATATTAAAAACGCCCTGCTGTCAAGTCAGATCCGACTCATAGTGACCCCTCCTTGGGGTTTCCGAGGTGATATCACTTATGGAAGTAGATTGTCCAACCTTTCTTCTGAGGAGTGGCTGGTGGGTTTGAACCGCCAGCCTTCTAGTTAGCAGTCAAATGCCTTAGGCACTACGCCACCAGAGCTCCCTTTCTGAATATTAGTGCATAGCAATTTCTAAAATGAAGGTTGCTTCTTAAAATAACTTACTACTTAGGAATTTTAAAGTGATTATACAAATAAACTACTTTACTGAATTCAGAAAACCTAAGTTCAAATCGTGGCTCAGCTACCAGTGATTAGCCATATGACTATAACCAAGTTACTAAAAATTACAAATCTTTTCACTTTTATTTTACAAAAGGTATCTTTAAAACAATTCATAAGAAATCTATCCCTAACTTCATTTATATCCCAAACTAAATCAGCTCCACTGACAGAATATATTTTAACAGAAAAATTACATATTTCATGTGAAAGAAAAATAATTAAAAGTCGTATCTAGAATTAGTATTAAAAAAGACCAAACTCACTGCCATCAAGTCGATTTCAATTCATAGCGAACCCCACTGGGTTTCCAAGGCTGTAAATCTTTACGGAAGCAGACTGCCTCATCTTTCTTTCGTAGAGTAGCTGGTGGGTTCAAACCACCAACCTTCTGGTTAGCAGCCAATTGTCTTAACCACTATACCACCCAGAGCTCCTTTAGAATTAGTACAGTCTAGCAAAAAAGATTAAGCAAGACACTTTCTGTGTTGATAAGAAGTTGATAAGTTTTCACAGTACAGAAAGGTAAGGTCATTTGTCCAATTTCCTTTTTTAACAATAAAATAGGGTTAAAAACTAGCTACCCTGTGCAAAACTGATGCACAGACTATTAATTTTAAAAAGAGTTATATGAAGCAATGTGTGAAGTATTCTAGATGTGAAAAAGTACAGCATATGGCAAAGGGAAGAAAGGGTAAACCAAGAACTAGAAGGTAAACATATATTAAACTTGGGCGAAGAGGAAGGTAATATACCATAAGCGGGAGGTCAGCACAAAATGTTCAAGCAAAGGGAACCACTGGGAGGAAAACAAAAGTTAAAGGCAACAGAGGTCAAAACTAATTCTTACCCAATCCAGTAATAACATCAATCAATAATCCACAAGTGGATACAGACGTGCAAACTCAACAGATGTGGGAAGGAGCGTGGAACTATACCCATAAATATATATAAGTTTAGAGAATATTTCTACATGTATATTTATATATGCAGCAAATATATCTATGAACATAGAAGAGTATACAGTGAGCAAAGTTAAGAAAACTTCATAGCTATTACAAAAATCCTAAGGGAGTGAGTTGTTGGGCCTGGGGACTCAGGAGACAGTCTCAGATATCAAGGTCAATTGGCACAACACAGTCCACAAAGACAATGATCTACATCCTACTTTGGTGAGTAGCAACTGGGATCTTAAAAGCTTGAGAGTGGCCATCTAAGGTGCCACTACTAGTCTTTCCCCTTCTAGAGCAAAAATGAATGAACCTCAGCCTCTACGACCTTGAGAACAGAAGAACTAGTGGCACCTAGCTAACATTACCAACAGCTCTGAAAGGGATCACATTAGAATAAAAGGTCCAGGATAGAGTGGGGGGAAAATGTGCTTATTGGTCAGAGAGAAAGTGGTGGAATCCCCAAGACTATGGCTCTTGGTCACACTGAACTCACTCTCATAGCTGAAATTTTCAGTCAAACAACAGGTAGGTCTACAAGGTAAGCAAAACTCTAGGAAGGTATACACTCCTTAGACCAATCAATCATTTGAGAACAAAAGGGCAGCATTTGTCCAAGGATACAGTTCAGAAGGCAGGAAGGGTTAGGAGAGAAGGAGGAATGGGAAAGAAAGTGGAGTCAGTTATGTTACATTGAAGGCACTGTAAGCAATGCCATTAAACAAAATGTGTATGAAATGTTGAAGAGAAAATTGATTTGCTCTGTAAACTTTTACCCAAATCACAATAAAAAGTTAAGGAAAAAAAGTGTAGCATATAATGTTTCCATCAAGATTAACTTACAATATTAATTAACTTACTGATACATTAAAAAATTAAATAACCCAAGAGATACTGAACAAAGCAGTGGGCCAAATGATCAGGAATATAGGCTTTGGCGTGATATCTGTGTGACCTTGAACAAGAATTTCTTCCTCTAAGTCTCAGCCTCGGCATACCATCCAGTTTAGAGTTATTTGTGAGAACTAAATGAGATCAAATACAACATACTAACCTAATATAATGAAATGATTATCACAGCATGTAGCACATTTTAAGTACTAAATGATATTAGAAATAAATAGAAATCCATAAGTGGGTCAGAAGCTAAATGTTCTTAAAGCACAGTGGATGGAAAGATTGATGTAGGCGGGAGGGTTCAAAGAGATGAAAATGGAAATGAACTTCGAAGGATGGCAAATGAAAGTACATCCCAGGGAAAGAGACCCTGACAGTCAAAGAATGACTATATCTAGTGAGTGTGTCTGCTTAGGCGTATTCAGATATAGAGCAAGCCCAACTATAAAGAGCCTTTAAAGTTAGGCTACAAAATATTCATGTATGTTATTACTTACTGTATTTACCACATTATAAAAATGTACATACCCGGCAGCCATCTAATAAATCTTCAGGTACTTGAAATGCACTGACATCCAGATTTTCTAGATTTTCAAATGTAGGCTCTAATTTGCTATTAAGAACCGAATTACATATGGATTCATTTACGCAACTTGCAGTGATGTTAGAAATGTGGCTGACATCTGAAAGAGTACGACCTACATAATAAACAAAGATACAGGCACATCTCGTTTTATTGTGCTTCACAGATAACGCAGTTTTTACAAATTGAAGGATTGTGGCAACCCTGAATTGAACAAGTCCATCGGTGCCATTTTTCCAACAGCATGCGCTCACTTGTGTCTCTGTGTCACATTCTGGTAATTCTCACAATGTTTCAAACTTTTTTTTCATAATGCTATTGCACACTTAATAGATTACTGTATACTGTAAATGTAACTTTTATATGTACTGAGAAACAAAAAAATGCTGTGGTTCACTTTATTACAACATTTGCTTTATTGCAGTGGTGTGGAACCCAACCTGCAATGTCTTCACAGTATGCCTGTATACAGGTTTGTTGTTATGTGCCGTCGAGTCAAACCCGACTCATAGCGACCCCTCCTTGGGTTTCCGAGGCAGTATCACTACGGAAGTAGGACTGCCCAACCTTCCTTCCGAGGAGTGGCTGGTGGGTTTGAACCGCCAGCCGTCTGGTTAGCAGGCAAGTGTCTTAGCCACTATGCTACCAGAGTATATAGGTTTAGAAGATAAAATAATCGTGATTGTATATTTTCCAATGATTAAATTTTGTTTCAAACAAAAAGGCTATGAACAATTTCCAAAGATTTAAATGCTTTTATTGAAATCTTAATGGCAAAGTATGAAAAGGGAAAATGGAACTAAAAAATTAAAGTCATATCTCATTTAAAGGAAAATATATTTAATAAACTTTCTTAACAGTGCCTTGTTTCCCACAATATTCTAAAGTTCTTGGCTTTAAAGTCCACAAAGCTAACATTTGAAAAAAAATTTACATTGTTATCAAACTGCCAACTTATAAAACATTACATTTATAAAATAGAAAATATTTTAAATTTAATACAAATACAGATGCTCTGTAACAACTGAAAAAAACTAAAACAAATACAGAAAAATTGTTCTGCACATCAATAAATCTTTAAAAATTAGTTTAAGTCTCTACCATTAATATTCCTAATTGGACTATCTCTTACATTACATCAGAGTGTGAAAAGATGTAGTAATTCATTCTAAAAAGAAATATGAAGAACAGGTTTTTTTTTTTTAAATACAATTATATAATGTAGCTGTTTTCTTACTGAATAATAATAAACAATATGTAAGCATAGAAAAAACAGATCAAACGCCTTATAATATCTCAGTGACCCTATTAACATACCAATTCTTATACAGAAAATAGACTGTCTTAAATATGACTATTTACTTTAATCCCAAAAGAGACTTACTATCAAATGTGTTGACCTGGCCAGTAGGAGTTGAAGTATCAGGCATAGTCTTTATTTCTGGTTTAGGCTGTGTCTTGTATATAGATTCATCCTGACAAAAACCTTTCTCAACACTGTCAAAAAACCACTGCGTAGTCACACAATGAACATTCCATTTCTTGGCACATTCATATTTCTGACCTATCATAGTCATTAGAAAGAGAGAGAGTCAGAGTGACAGAGGCAGAAAATGTAGATCATTAACATCTTTGAAGAAATATTCAAACCATGATTAAAAAAAAAAAAACCCATTGCTATCGAGTCAATTCCAACTCATAGAGACCCCCAATGGGTTACTGAGGCTGTAAATCTTTATAGAAGTAGATTGCCCAGTCTTGCTTCTGCAAAGTGGCTGGTGGGTTTGAACCACCAACCTACTGGTTAGCAGTCAGATGCCTTAGGTACTGTGCTACCAGAGCTCCACAAATACATACTTCACTTTACGGGTAGCATCTTAGTTGTTTAAGAAATTACATGAAAAGCAACTTACATATAACATTTGATAATTCTGATAATAATAGAAAAATACTAAAGGAAAGTTTTTTAGTTAAACATGGGAAGGGTTACCTACACAAATTAATACACCTAAAGTTAATGGTTTGTGTAGATTATATCAACTTCCATGGAAGTCAGAAATTGGCGATGTGACCAGTATTAGGTCAATTTGCTGAAATACCCACAAAATTAAAATCCTAAGGTTTTTATACCAAGGAAACAAGTTCCACAAAGCTCCTGTTTATACATAAATAATACCAGTAACTGTTTTCATGTGTCTTTGCTGTAAAGACATTCTGCAAAACTTCAGATTTTGTATTAACAGATGTAGCACATTTCATCTACAAATGTACAAAATGTTCTATTTTTGAAGTATAAGAAATCATTATTTCTTCCTTTTCCCTAAATTCTCTAATGGATTTGTTATTTTCACCTGCAGATTTTGACTGGTTCTTGTTACACTATTCCTAAGTGTTTATATATAATCAATTAACCAACAGGAAAAAGAAGAAATATAAGTAATCTATAATTAAGAACCAGAAAGGAAACCTTAAAGGAAATGAGAAAATTCATAATCAACATAGTGCTGTTAGCTACTGAAATAGCTAGTTCTTACATTAAAAGTAATAATATAATCATTAGATTTTAAATGAGTTTAGATAATGTAACTCCAGGAAGTTTCTATTGATAGATTTAACAAAGTTATAAATACCATAACTAGAAGTGTCTGAAATTCGAGCTGTAATTAAAAAAAAATCCCAGTAATCTCAAGCAACAGTTTTGTACATTACTAGATGAAATCTGCTACGTCTATTAATATCAAATCTGAAGTTTTTCAAACTATGAGAGAGTATTAAAAAAGTTCACCCAAAAGAAATTACAGTTATCAGTAATTAGCACTACATTTGAAGAGTAGCTACAGTATGTATTAAAAAAAAGGTATTTTAGGTTATTATAACCCAACAATACTTTTCTGTTTAACAGAGTTTATTTTTTATACAAACACTATAGGGAGACAGAAGCAAACTATGGGATAACTGAAATAATACTGGACTTCGTTTGAGTAGAGGCCCTACCATTTAAATTCTTTAAATTCACAATTTCTTAAACTGTAAAATGGGAATAATGCATAGCATCATGACGTAGTCTTAATAAGAATACATAAAACTAAGATTTTATATGCAAAATAATACCAGCTTTGAAGAGACTACTCCACTGTCAATAGGATTCCACTCAAAATCCAGGATAGATAGGTAAATACATACATAAACTGTATCAAGAATATGCACATATTTTTTTACCTGAAACAATCTGAATGTAATGTATTTGGAACAGTAGTACAGAGAAATCAAGGTCAATATGTAATAAGCAGTAACAAAAAAGTCGTTGGGTTTTTGTTTGTTTGTTTGAATCTTTCTTGAGAGCAGAGAAGAAAATCAGCAGCTGTATGAACTCCACTCACAATTATCCTTCGGCCATATCCAAAATTCTAACTTAGAATTAACTTTAACAAATTTTTCTCTAATTTTCTCTCTCATTGAGGTAACTTATTAAAGCATAATACAGATAAAAAAGACACAATAAAAATACTGACAAAACTCTTAATGTATGTATTTTCAAGAGTATCAGTGAAAATATTCTTTAGAATAGATACAAAGGTTAAAGAACAACAAAATAGCAAGTTTTAGGAATTATTCTATTGGTAATTTTCTTTTAGCTACCTCATGTTTTCCAGATGTACCTTCAAATTAGTTGCCCTGGTAGTGCAGTGGTTAAAGCGCTCAGCTGTGAAACAAAAGGTCCACAGTCTGAACCTATCAGTAGCTCCATGTGTGAACAATGTGGCAGTCTGTTTCCACAAAGATTTACAGCCTTGGAAACCCTACAGGGCAGTTCTACTCTATCTTATAGCATTGCTATGAGTCGGAACTGACTCAATGGCAGTGGGTTTTGTTTTTATCTTCAATTTAAAACTTCTAGTTCATTCAATCAAGCTAGTTCATTCACTTCAAAACTAAAGCAAGCCTTTCAAATTTATCATTAGAAAGAAATGTAACTTAGCTACATCTTTTTAGCTTTCTGGTTGTTCATTAAAAATCTTCCCTATATATCTAATAGTTAAGGGAGAGATACTATTTTAAAATCAAAAGATCTGACAATAAACAGAGAAAATACCACAGAAAGTTTTGGGGTTTATATTTATTATATTCAATAACCCAGATAAATACCAAGATAACAATATAATTTTCCTAGCGTTTGTGAACCAAACTATCTCTATACCATTTTAAGGGGAAAAAATATTAAATTAGCTTAACAACACAGCAGAAGCAAAAGGTGTTCTGTGAGATTTTTAAACGACAAATGCTAGAAAAAGTTTGAGTTTATCCATCTAAGAAACACAGCTTTACCTTTTGGTTCTTGCACAATGAGGTGTGTACATTCATTCATTTTCAGTTGTCCCACATATTGACCTCCGTGCTTAACTGTGAGTTGCTGAACTGCCTTTCGGTCAATGCTACACAAGCCAGTCACACAGATGATACAACCAAGAAAAATAGGACACTTAAAGTCTTCCATGTTTATATCAGTGTATCTTTCTATTTTTCTGGGAAAAACAAATGGCAGAAAGAAACATCAATGTACTACATAAAAAATACATCAGATAGTTTTAAATTTACCATAATAATAATAATAAATGAAGTTATGACAGAAAGAATATCAGTACTGCTTTCCTCATATTTTGAGATTTATAATCATTTTTGCTTAAGAAAAAGAAAGCTGACAAACACATGTGTATTTAAACTAATTGCTTACCTAGCCCAATACCATCTCACTAGTATAAAGTAAAATTTCAGGTATGTTGTTGTTGTTGTTATGTGCTGTCGAGTCAGATCCGACTCATAGCGACCCCTCCTTGGGTTGCCAAGGCAGTATCACTACGGAAGTAGATTGCCCGACCTTCCTTCCGAGGAGCAGCTGGTGGGTTTGGACTGCCAGCCTTCTGGTTAGCAGTCAAGTGCCTTAGGCACTATGCTACCAGAGCTCCTAAATTTCAGGTATAGTCTCTCAAATAATATCATTTGAAGAGGAAATACGTATTTCATTAACCTAAGTCCATGCTGGTCAAACCGGTATAGTTTCCAAAGTTCTAAGCCTGAATCTACTTGGAAATACAAAGATTTTTCAGTTGTCTCCTAGATAAATGGACTTTTTAGGATCTATTATATGATATTAAATACTAAACAATGATTTTGGCAGAATACCAACAAAAATACCATTATCATTCAATTGCCATGATACACAGACATGCTAAGTCTGAGTAGTTGGGTTAAGTGTACGTGCTGATATAGTTAGGCTGGGAATAAGGTACAAACATGGACACATGTTTCGGATGTGCTGTTCTATACAGTGTTAAAAACAAGCAAAGCGATGTTAATTTCTGATAAAAATGACTTTATCACAAAAACCACCACAAGAGACAAGGAAGGACATTATATAATGATTGAAGGATTGACTGAACAACGGACATAACCATAGTAAATATCTCTGCACCCAGTGAAAGACCCCCAAAATACATAAATCAGTCTTCAACAGAATTAAAAAGACAAATAGATGACTCTACAGTAATAATAAACTTTAATAAATTACTTTTAATGAAAGATAGAACAAATGGAAAGAAACTCAACAAGGAAACAGAACTAAACAACACAATCAACCAACTTGACCTTAAAGACATCTAGAGTACTTCACCCAACAATAGCACAATATACATTCTCTTCTAGCCCACATGGAACATTCTCCAGGATAGACCATTATGTTAGGCCACAAAGCTAGCCTCAATAAGTTTAAAAATACTGAAACACTGCAAAGCATCTTCTCAACTCACAATGCTATAAAATTAGGTATCAGAAATAGGAAGATCAATGGAAAAAAAGCAAATATATGGAAACTGAATAATATCGTCCTTAAAAACGACTACGTGATGAAAGAAATAAAACATGAAACAAAAAAAATCCCTTGAATCAAATGAGAATGAAAACAAAACATACCAAAATCTTCGGAATACAGCAAAAGCAGTGATCAGAGGCCAGTATACAGCAATAAATGCACACATCAAAAAAGAAGAAGAAAAAAAGAAGACCTAAAATCAACACCTTAACCCACCATCTCCAACAATTAGAAAAAGAGCAGCAAAAACAAAACAAAAACCCAAGCCTACAGTCACCAGAAGAAGTAAAGATTTGAGCAAAGAGAAATGAAACAAAATAGAAACACAGTAGAAAAAATCAAGACTAGAAGATGGTTTTTTGAAAAGATTAATAAAACTGACAAACCACTGGCGAATATAACAAAAGAAAAGAGAGAGAATACAAACAACATAAATAAGAGATGAACTGAGGGATGTCACAACAGAACCAACTGAAATAAAAAGCATAATATCAGGATATTATGAAGAACTATACTCCAACCAAATTGAAAATCTCGAAGAAATGGACATACTATTTACCTAAACTAACATAGACTGAGGTGCAAAATTTAAACAGACCCACAACAAAGAAAGAAATTGAACAGGTCATTAAAAAAAAAAATTACTGTTAAAAGGCAAGGAGGCCACATCTCCTGACCTCTTCTAACCCCACAAAAGGAAGACAGAATCACTATCAGTAACCCAAGGCCTATTCCTGCAAGGCCAGACATGCTGCCTACCTCCAGCCCTTTCTCCAACCGTGAGTTGGTGAGTACCCACCACCTCTCTCCTGGGTTTGGTAATTTGCTGCAGTGGCCACGCAGAACTCACAGATTACAGGGTTTATTAGGGAAGCACCAGGCTACAATTCAAGTTCAGGAAAAACGCAGTCTCTCTCCCAGCCCACCGTCTCTCAGTCAACAGTCTCTTACACTGTTTCTCCCAGCATTGCATGTTCCTCGGTGTCTCACTCCTCAAAGCATGTTTCTTGCGTCTCTTTCCCAGCAGTGCGTGTCTCTCAGGAGCGCGTGTCTCTTTCAGTGGCACATCTTCCTCAACCAGCAGTCAGAGAGACCTCTGCCTCTAGGACACCTCCTTTTGAGCCTGGCAGAGTGGCCAAACTAGCCAATCATAAGATCAGAATTCTAAGCACCTGAGAGCAAACTTCCCAGAACATTGCTTCAGTGCCACTCCCAACAGAAATACCCCAGGTGGATAACTTTTATAATCAGGAGCTCCTCAGCTGCTCACAGCAAATTCCACCATAGAGTTTACAAAGACTTATGGCTAGAAAAGCCATATCAGGTTTTACTACACTGCAAATACCAACCAAAAAAAGGCCTGGTCCAGATGGTTACACTGGAAAATTCTACCAAATATTCAAAGAATTGACAACTGTCTACACAATCCTACTCAAACTATTCCAGACACAGAAAAAGAGGGCATCCTCCCAAATTCATTTTATGAAGCAAGCATAACCCTGATGTCAAAACCAGGTAAAGACATCACCCAAATGGAAAACTACAGACCCATATCTCTCATAAATACAGACACAAAATTCTTCAACAAAATCGTAACCAATAGACTCCAATAATATATTGAAAAAATAATAATACACCATGACTATGTGGGGTTCATACCAGGTATGCACATTAGAAAAACAACATTAGAAAACATTAGAAAAACAATTAACATAATACATCATATAAGTAAAATAAAGGAAAAGAACCACATGATCATATCGATCGATGCAGAAAAGGCATCTGATAAAAGCCAACACCCATTCCTGATAAAAACTCTTAGCAAAACAGAATAGAAGGGAAATCCCTCAATGTAACAAAGGGTATATATACACAAGCAAAAGCCAACACTATTCTCAATAGAGAGAGACTGAAACCATTCCCCTTGCAAATGGGAACTAGACAAAGATGCCCTCTATCACCACTTCTATTAAACACTGTATTAGACTTCCTAGGCAGGACAATAAGGCAAAAAAGGGAAATCAAAGGCATCCAAATTGGCAAAGAAGAAGAAAAACTGTCGCTATTTGCTGATGATCCTATACAAAGAACACCCAAGAGACTCAGCAATAAAACTACTGAAACTAACAGATGTAGCATAGTGGCAGGATACAAGATTAACATAACAAAAATCAGTTGGATACCTCCACACCAGCAAAAAGATTACTGAAAAGGAAATAAGGATATCAATACCATTTACGATTAAAAAACAACAACAACAACAAAAACCCCAACTCACTACCGTCAAGTCGATTCTGACTCATAGCGACCCCTCCTTGGGTTTCTGAGTCAGTATCACTATGGAAGTAGATTGCCCAACCTTCCTTCCAAGGAGTGGCTGGTGGGTTTGAACCGCCAACCTTCTGGTTAGCAGTCAAATGCCTTAGGCACTGCATCATTTATGATAGCTACCAAAAAAATAAAACACTTGGGAATAAGTCTTACCAGGGACACAAAAGACCTGTACAAAGAAAACTATAAAAGACTACTTCAAGGTTCCAGTAAGATGGCAGAACAGGCAGAAAGACTGCACAGACCCTCTTCAACAAAGAAAAGGGGAACCAATTAACACAGACACAGAAGATAATCCTGGACCCCTGAGCCTTTAAGGGAAGGATATAGAAGTGGACTAAATCCCAAGTAGCAGAAGAATTTGCATGAAAATACCAAAAAAGGAGACATACAGAGCTACGGTCTGGCAGCAATACTGAGGGCACAGCACAGAAAGCTTGGAGATTGCCAAGTGGTGGCAAGACCTAAGAATTAACCTAAAAATCAGACCTGCTAGCCATGGACTGCACAGAGGACTGCTCTGGTGGCTAGGGAATAAAAGGCAAAGCAGTAGCGAAAAGGAAGGCGGGCTGAGCTCTGGACTTTTGCCTGTCTGGAGGGCACAGCCATTTAGAATGTTTACAAGCGGCTTGACCATTTTGGATATTTAAAGAGACAGTGCTGTCCTAGATTCCAGGGGCTTAAGAACAGGTTTTGCTTGCCAGTAACCCCAAAGACACTCCGGACCTGGACGACTGAAAAGCTGTGACATTCCCCTTGTTATCTTATACCCCACACCCCTTGGTGAATGGAGGTTCAGCCATCCCCGACTCCCACGCACCTTCTGGGCCCACAGGAACTCCATATCCATCTGTGTGCTTGGACAGAGCCTGGGTGCCCTGTCCTGCCCTCCCCATATTTTTTTCTTTCTTTTTTCTGGTTTTTAGTTTGCTTGTTTTCGTCTGTTTTAAAACTACTACTATTATTAATACTTTTGTCTTTTTTACTATTCTTCCCCTACAAGGTCTTAGTTTTCAGCTTTTTTTCTTTTCCCTGTTCCTGGTTTCAAAAATTTTTTCTTCTTTTTGTCTCATGGTTAACCCTGTTTATTTTTTCTTTTTCCTATTTTTTTTTTCTTCATTATTCTCCTTCTCTACCTTTTTTCTTTTATTGCCCTGTCCCCAGATATTACAGGTTTTCTTGTTTTTCTTTTCTTCTTTTTCCCTTTTTTCTTTTTTTGGTTACTGTTCTTGTGTGATTACATGGTGTATTTTTTGTCCATATGCTTTTAGTTTTGTGATGGTTATTCAATTGTAATTTTTGTCTAACTGAGTGGGAGACAGCAACAGTCCCCGTAAGACACAAATACACGCACACCTCCTGCAACTTCACTTACTGAGAGAGAGCCACCACCTTCTTCTCCACCAAAGGGCCAACAATAAAAAACCACCAAAAAGAGCCTGAATCACCCCTGGCTGCTCTTCACACACAGTTAACAGAGATTTAAATACAATGCCACGATGTCTTGGAGACAACAGACCATCACAATCCACACAAAGAAGCAAGATAAAGTGGTAGAAACAAGAAAGTAGGATACAGATCCAGAACACATCACTGAGGAAGCAGCAGCACTGGAACTCTCTGATAAGGAATTCAAAAGAATGATATTTAGGTATCTTCAAAGGATTGAGAGACAGACCGAAGAAAACAAAGAAAAAACCCTAGAAGAATTCTGGAAAAAAATACAAGACAAAATGACAAAATAAATGAAAAATTAGAAATGATTCTAAATCTACAGATAGAAATACAGAAGATTAATACTAAATTGTCAGAAATAGATAACACATTGGAAGGGCAAAGGGGTAGAATTGATGCAATGGAAGACAAAATTAATGAGATTGAAG
>NW_006921590.1:29788214-29789129 GCF_000298275.1 Orycteropus afer afer
ATGCTAAAGGGAGTCCTTTGAACAGAGAACCAAAAATAGCAAATAACAACCAACCATTAATACACAAGATGACATAACTGAGAAACCACAGCTTTGGACATATCCAAAGTAAAATGAGTTTACAAGATTGTAAACAGGGAATTAGAGACATCATTTAGCAAGTGAGGACAACTACAAACAGAAAGAGGGAAAAGACTGTATAGTTACAGAACTTCTAAATGGTAAGGAAGTTAAGAGAGTTGTAAGATAGAACGGACTGTTCTAAACTCAGGGAGAAAATTATAAATCATACGGTAACCTTAAAGAAAAATGATAAACTTTCATATCACAATGAAAAAGATGACAAGCACAAATATTCAGCAAATACTAAAACAACAGCAACAAAGAAAATGATAACAGGATTCATAAACATGATGAGCTCAGCACATAAAATAATACGGAACAAAGAAACCAGGGATACCATGAAAAAACACGTTAACAAAAGGACAGCAACCAATTCATACTTGTCAATAATTACACTGAATGTTAATGGATTAAATGCACCACTCAAAAAGACAGAGAGTTGCAGATAGGATAAGAAAATAAAACCCCTCAATATGCTGCTACAAGAGACACATCTTAGAGAAAAAGACAAAAATAGACTAAAAATCAAAGGTTGGAAAAAGATATACCAAGCAAATGGCAACTGTAAGAGAGCAGGAGGGGCAATATTAATTTCTGATCAAATTGACTTTAAGACAAAAATCACCATATGAGACAAGGAAGGACATTATATAATGATTAAAAGATCAATGGAACAAGAAGATATAACCGTAATAAATATCTATGGACCCAATGAAAGAGCCCCAAACTACATAAATCAGACTTTAAAAGAGTTGAAAAGCCAAACAGATGACTCCACAGTCATAGTGGGAG
>NW_006921590.1:29797523-29798351 GCF_000298275.1 Orycteropus afer afer
TATGTGAACTGCTGTATGGAAAGTGAATTTGCTCTGTAAATCTTAACCCAAGTCACAATTAAAAAAAAATTAAATAAACAATAATAAAAAAGAGATAAGTAGTGATTTGGGTGGAGACAAGGGCAATGTACCAAAAGTGAGTGATCCACACGATGGCACTGAGGAAAACACAGAAAGGTACACAAGAGGTACAGACAACAAAGATAAACCCTTTTACACGTCCAATATTGCATTGTCATTGATAATAAACATTCATCTACAGGTAAACAGATGGGGAGACAAGCTGAATGATCAGGCATGTCTAGGCAAAAGGGAATATACCCATGACCATATATAAGGTTGGCAGACAATACTTCTATATATATATTTGTATGTGCTATAAGAAATTATCTAAATACATAACAGAGCTAACAAGGGGCAAAGTTATGATAACTTCTTGGCCACAGTCAACTACCCTGAGGGAGCAAGTAGTTGCATTTGTGGGCTCAGGACCATGGTTGCAGGGGACATCAAGCTCAATTGGCATAACATACTACACAAAAACATTGCTCTACCTCTTATTTTGGTGAGTAGCAACTGGGGTCTTAAAAGCTTGCAAGCGGCCATCTAGATGTAGCAATGGGTCTCTCCTCATCCAGAGCAAAGAATGAAGAATATCAAAGATGCATGGAAACAATTAATCCAAGGCACTAGTAGACTATGTGATCCTCAGCCTCTATGACCATGAGACCAGAAGAACTAAATGGTGCCAGCTACCACTGTCAACCACTCGGAAAGGGATCAGTGTAGGAGGTTCTGGATGGAGTGGGAAAACAATGTGGAACAAAA
>NW_006921590.1:29798641-29827297 GCF_000298275.1 Orycteropus afer afer
AAACCCACCAGCCACTCCTTGGAAGGAAGATGGGGCAATCTACTTCTGTAGTGATACTGCCTTGGAAACCCAAGGAGGGGTTGCTATGAGTTGGATCCAACTTGATGGCACATAACAACAACAACAGATACACTCTTTAAGAGTGATCAATCATGAGAGAACAGAAGAGCAGTGTTTACACAGGCAGATAGCTCAGGGGGCAGGAGTGCACAGGAAAGAAAGACACAGGGATAAGGTAACTACAGGAAGTAGGAAGAGAGTTGTTACATTGTGGGGATTGCAGTCAATGTCATGAAACATAATGTATATGAACTGCTATATGGAAAATCAATTTGTTCTGTAAGCTTTCACCCAAATCACAATTTAAAAAAAGAAAAAAAAATATAAGCTAAGAAAAATTACTATACAATTCAAACTATGGTATGTGGACTTATGGCTGCTAACCCCATTTTAGGTGAAATTTAACTTTATCCCTTGAAATAGGCTCTAAGTTTCTCAAGGGCAGGGATACTATCCTATTTTGCTCATACTGTACTGTATACATCTAATACGTAGCTCAAGCCACACATATAAAATGGACTCAACATTTATTATTTATCGCTTCTCAATTGATGACTTATATGTTTATATTTAATTTACATATACTCTCTTTGGGAGGGAATATGACAGTGAAAATGGCAAACTTACTCTCCATCTTAACAGGCACAGAACTGAAGGACAATACAAAATAAGAAAGAGCTACAGTATCATTTTCTCAACTATTTCAGAAAGTTACTTGACTAAAAACAACATCCCATAAAGCTTCCCCTATGAAAACCCAGGGTACACCAAAATGACTGAATATGTCATTTCTTCAAATCTAGAAAATATACAAATGTCTTTCTTACTGCTCTTGTGATTTCTCCCAAAGTGTTTTTATCCAAGAAGGAAGCAAAATAGGTTTCTTTAGATTT
Source organism: Orycteropus afer afer (assembly GCF_000298275.1). Taxonomy (NCBI): domain Eukaryota; kingdom Metazoa; phylum Chordata; class Mammalia; order Tubulidentata; family Orycteropodidae; genus Orycteropus; species Orycteropus afer. The sequence goes on from NW_006921590.1 coordinate 29,799,595, forward strand.
GCAGCAACTAAGTATTTTTTGCTACCAACTTCTCCAGCGATAAGGTGAGTCACTGATGTATGAAGGTCTTTATATACTCGTCCACCCATCATTTGTACATATTTGTGAACTTCTTCCTGTAACCCCAAAAGAATTATTAATACTGAAGTCAACAATATTTTTCACTTTTTTATACAATATCCCAGATACCTTTTGTTGTTAGCTTATATATACAAACGTTTCTTACCATTATAAAGTTAAATAATTAACCCAATTATTTTGCAAGTAAGATAGAATTATAAATTTAAAAATAATTACCTTTACACATTCATCCCTTTCAACTCCATGAATTTATTAAACTATGATGTTTCTACAATAAATGTATTTTCATTATGTACAAATTTAAAAACACATAAATAATATTTAATTGCAAAAAGATAAGCATATTCATCATGATATTCCTCTCAACCACGCACCCTTTTTTGTTTTTCAAGGCTTGTACAAGATATGGTTACATCAGACATAACCATATTATAAACTGGATGTTCAGCTCTTGGGACGTATTGCTGGTGGTGCATACAATATATGACTACTTGAGGACCAACAATTCTGCATCCAAGCTACAAAAAAGGAAAAATTTCAGTAAGTCAGAAAAGATTACCAGTCTTATAAAATTACATTTTGTAGTATTTACCATTTACAGAACTTGATGACCACTGCAGAAAAATCACTAAATTGTTATCCGCCCCCCAAAATTTTGTAATTCCGCAGAAACATTATATATTAAATAAACACACACAACCGAAACCAGAGCAAATCAAACAATTCAAGCTATCAAAAGGATTAAGCTCCAAAAGCCCCCACACTCAAAACTTCCATCGAGCTTTTAATCTGTAAACATACTTATAATGACAGGGAATATGAGCTATAGTCTTAAGACTACAGCAGTTAGGAAATACCACACATACTTTTCAAATGAGGCACCCAGCAAATGAAGCATTTAAAAGTATTGAGCATCTTACAAGTAACATTTCCTCCAAAATGTCCATTTCTGTATTTTTATGCGAACGACACACGTTGTAAGTTTTTTGCAGACCCTGTACTCCTGTGCATCATTTTCATAAGCACCCTTCACTAATTTTTTTTTTTTTCAGCCTATGCTTGGGCTCTAGCAACCCCATGCACATCCCTCCACCCTCCAGCACAATATACCTGCATACAGATCGGATACAAGGAACCCCACTGCTCCCAAACCCTGACAGCAAATGCAGTTTCAATTGTTTATCTGACAATTACTTGGGATACTACCAAACTCAATCCATGACTTCTTGACAGTGGCTTATACATTATATAAATATGATCAAAAGTGACATTTTTGGACTATTGAGTACAGGTGAATGAGGCCAAAATTTACTTCTGGAAATGTCAGGAGCCATGTGCAGTATATGCACAGGTATGCTATGCTGGAATTTTTTTCTTTAAACCATTTCCATCCATTATCTCTGTGTGCATGTTATTTATGTGGGTGTGCTATTTGCAAAAAAAAATAAGGCATGTTACCCATAAAAATGTATAATCCTAGGCAGTCTCTATATTGGAGTTCTAAACACTGTCTGTACCTCAATGTTTTCCTAAGGAAGACCCACAAGGATTTCAATTAAGATATGGCAGGTTAAAATGAAAAAAAAAAAAAAAACATTTTATTCTTATTGGAAATGAAATAAGAAACGGGACAATCTTGCTTGTTGTTGCTGTTTGCCATTGAGTCGAACCCGACTCATAGTGACCCTTCCTTGGGTTTCCGAAGCAGTATCACTACAGAAGTAGATTGTCCACTCTTGCTTAACATCAGCAAACTCAAAACCAGAAAAAAAGCCTAGAGTTGCCACAGTTACCACTGAAATACCTATAAAAAACCAAAAACAACCAAACTCACTGCCACTGAGTCAGATCAGACTCATAGCAACCCCTCCTTGGGTTTCTCAGGCAGTATCACTATGGAAGTAGCTTGCCCAATCTTCCTTCCAAGGAGCAGCTGGGTGGGTTTGAACCACCAGCCTTTTGGTTAGCAGTCAAATGTCTTAGGCAGTACGCCACCAGAGTGCCTGGAGATACCTATAGGGTAAATGATTATTGCTATCTTTTAGGTTAGCTATAAGAAAATAAGTTTGTGATGCTACTGATTTCTGACTAGCAGTGGTATTTTCAAAGGGAGGGTAAGACAAACAGTGTTTTATGGCAAAGGTGGACACAGACTTTTTATAAATTGTATGAACCAAACCAACCAAAGCAAACTCACTGCCATCAAGTCGATTCTGACTCATAGCAACCCGCTTTGTGTTTCCAAGGAGTTTAATCTTTACGGAAGTAGACTGCCTAGTCTTCCTTCTATGGAGTCTATAAATTGTATAGATACTGCATCTGCCTACTCTTTATGTTTTCTTCTCCTTCAAACAAGAATCACTTCTTTGGGTAATCTGGATGGAATTACAGTCAATTTACTTTTATTACAATGCTTCTTTCTTATCCCTACTAGGAGCTCTGATGGCATAATGCCTAAGGCATTTGACTGCTAACCAGAAAGATGGTGGTTCAAACCCACCAGCTACTCCTCGAAAGGAAGACTAAGCAATCTACTTTCGTAGTGATACTGCCTCGGAAACCCAAGGAAGGGTTGCTATGAGTCGGATCCAACTTGATGGCAGTGAATTTGGTTTTGGTTTGGTTGTCCAGACTCCAAAAAAGTAATGGGTCACTAGACTCCAAAATCAACAAAAAGAAATGATGCCTCAATGATATACTGGCAATGTTCGTCCCTGAAATGTTTTCTTTCAGCATATAATTTTTCAGATTTTGTCTGAATACAGTCAAATTTCATCACTAAAATGCTTCATTACTATAGGGTTCACTTAAAACTTTGATCAAATTTTAACTTCTGAAAAATATAATTTTAATGTTAGGGATTATGAGCAATAGTCTTAGGCTATAACAATTAGGAAACACCACATGTACTAAGTGAAATTATATCCCCTGAAATATAAAAACTATATATAATAAAAGTCTACTGTAATATAATTAGCCTTTATAGACACTATTCTCCTCCCAAGAAACCAAAAGGATACCACTTTATTCGTATTTGCATACTTCATGATCAATACAGGTTTATGTCCACTGACACAAAACCAAAACAGATTACCAAAGGAAAACACTAGAAGTTAGCAAACCTTTTTGAGGTGATCAAAGACAATGCCATTAAAAGGGTCACAGATATAAAGTGATTTATCATTTTCTTTTATTTTCAATGCCTCTTCTTCTGTGATAATTTGAAGGTATTCTTCTGATTGGAACTCTTTTATTGACTAAAAGAAAAAAATGAAATTAAGAACGTACCTGAAATTAATCACCTGTATTAAAGCCCTATGAATTCTATCTTCAAAATCCATCTCAAATCTAGTCTTTTTCACCCCTTGATTGCTACCATCCTCTCGTAAGCTATTACTACCTTCTCACCTAGACCTCTGTATCAGCCTCCCCAGTGGTCTCATTCCTCTGCCTATATCAATTCCCCACACAGAAGCTAACAATCTCTTTAAAAATACCAATCAGATCATGCCCCTCTTTGCTCCGTACTTTCCAAGGGCTTCCTACCACACTAAGGATAAAATCCACATTTCTTATCATGGCCTACAAGACAATACAATACATTCTAGCTCCCACCTATCTCCTCACCTTCACCTTCCTATCTTGTATCCACTCTGGCTTTCTAGTAGAGCCTAGAATAAGCTAAGTGTGATCTCCTTCAGAGACTCTGTCTGGTTCCTCTTGCCTGGAATACTCTTCTTCTAGGTCTTCTTCACTTTTTTTAGGTATCTTCTCAAATGTCACCTCAAGATACCCTTCTTGATCACACTGTAAAATATCTTTTTCCTGTTTGGTTTATTTTATGAAGAAAAATAACATTGTGTATGTGTGTGTACAAACTTTGTCTCTCTTATTAAGATCAAAAGTTTCATGACCTGTCTTGTTTGTCTCTATATCGTGGAACCTAGTAAACACTCAAATATTTTATGAACAAATTCTGAAGTCCTTACATCCTTAAAGTGATTCTTTTAGATGTCAGATCAAAACTCTTCTGATTAAAACCCTCCATTGGCTCTCTATTTCACTGAGAGAAAAATACAAAAAGTCCTGACAATGACCTACAAGATCCTACATGATTTCTTCACCCTTATTCTCAATCTTTCTTTAGTCATTGGTCACAATAGCCACACTAACTTTAACTTTCTAGCTATTCCTTGGATAGACAATCCAAGGACTCTCCTATGGGCCTATGTACTCATTGTTACCTCTGCCTGAACCCTTCTTTCCAGATATGTGCATAGGTACCTATCTAACCTTCTTAAAGTTTACTCAAGTATCATTTCTCCACAAAGCCTAACCTAATCTTACTCTATTTAAAATTGTAACCTTCCTTTCCTCCTGGCAACATCCTCTAGAACCCCTCAACCTATTGTGCTTTTATAGCTTCCCATAGTACCGAAAGCCTTATAAAATACTATATAGTTAACTCATATATGTTTATTGATTAATGTCTATTTCCATCTGTTAGAATGTAACCTTTCTGTGTTTTGATAACTGATGCATCCCAAGTACTAGAACAGTACCTATCAGATGATGGACACTCAGTAAATATGTGATGAATGAATGAATGTTAAGAAAAAAACTGCTACAATAGTCCTTCTGAAATTTTAATGTGCACAAGAATCACACTGAGGATATTGTTAAAATGCAGATTCTAATTGCTAAGTTTAAGCAGGGCCCAAGAATATGCATTTCTAATCAACTCCCAGACCATACTTAAGTTGGGGTCTGTGAATAAGGCTCTCATCACCCCTAGACCCTCCATATTATAATGAAACATGCTTTGAACAATTATCCAAGAAATGTTGAAGTGTGACCAATACATGACTAACTCAAATTTATTTACATACAAAGAAGCACTGTGGTTAGGAGACAAAAAAAAGCAACCTAATTTCTAAGAACTGCAGGTTAGACACATCCAATAGAAATATAATGTTTCAAGGCCCCCCAAATATACAATGATGATGCTTAGATCGATTCTGAAACATCTAATAATGATATACATTAATGTAAAACGGTAAAGTTATATGAAGATAAAATATCTGTAAGACATAAAGGGCCTAATTTTAAAAAAAGAAAAATTTACATCATCAAACCACATTTTCAAATATTCTTACCGCAAGAGCTTTAAAAAAATATTCAGAATTGTCTGGAGACTTTAAAAACTTCACCAAGAACGGTTCTTTGTCATTTCTGGACATTTCTGAACTGTCAAAATAAAGGGATCATTAACAAGAACAAAACACATTATATATGAAGTTACATTTTTAAAGCACCCATCTTTCTGTGCAGGCAAGAATGTCTAAGAATGGGCATTCTGACCTTGCCCATGAATTCATCCAGCATGTCTGGAAGAAATGCTAGAATATGCCCAATATCGAACAAAAGGATGACATCAAACCGTACATATTAGAAAACGAAGCTAACGTCCCTAAAATGCATGAGGGCCTTGCACTGGGGGCTTTAAATCACATCAGCAAATGGACATTCAATTACATGGTGCTTAAGGACAAACTCTATCTGCCCCAGCGATATCCACGGCCCTCTAGGACTGTTCACCTCTCAGTAAACGGATTTTTAAACATAAACACGGAAGCCAATTACCAAGGTCGTGCCCCTTTAAAAGGCCTCAGGTTCCTGCTCCCTAGTTCCAGAGAAAGGCCTGGCTCTCAGTCCAGCAGCAGCCACGTCCTCTCCGACGTCAAAAATCCCACCCGCAGCTCGGAGGGCCGGTTGAAAAGGCAGGAAACAAGCGCCTCTAAGGCCACAGGTGGCGTTGCGACCCCTAGTTGTGGCGGAGAAGGAATCGAGTCCTCACTCTGAACCTCACTCACCTCGATGGAGCCCGGGTGTCTTCGGGGGGCGAGTGAGGGGGCGCGCGGCCGGCAGGACAGCGGCGGCAGTCTGGCGCCAGCCGGGCGCAGACCCGCCCCACCCGGCGGCGCCCCCGGCCTGGAGCAAACGCAGAAGAACCCGGAAACCACTGAGGAAAGGAACCGATTTTCGCGCCAACAGCGCGGCCGCGCTAGTCTATTCCGACGGAAGTGACGAAATCAGCAGCTGCCGCAGGGGGCGGGAGTTGTGAAAAGAAGTGAACTTTGGTGGAGGCGGCTGTTGAGGCATTCTGAGCGGCGGGTGGAGGGATTCACCTAAAGTTGGTGCGGGTCCCTTGGGGTTTAGGACTTTGAAGGACTGGCCTGGGCTCCCTCGGGATTCGACACCCCCCCCCACCCCCGCCCCGACGATACTCGTGGCGGAACCGTAGGCCTGTAGGACTCCTTTAGCGGCGGCCCCCACTAGCGAAAGTACAGCCGGAGAAGAAATGGTTTCCCTTATCGACAGGAATGGGAACCTACTGGACGGCAACGAGCAAAATATCTTGTGGCAGGCAGTGCTCAAGAAGCTATACATCATCATCCAGAACAACTCTGAGACAAATAGTGGTGTCTCCATTTTACAGATATAAAAACAGGCTCAAAGAAGAAATGGTGTATTCTAGGTAGTATATAGTCAATGGTAGAGTAACGATGTCTTTAACACTCCAGGTCTTTTGCTTCCAACATATCAGGAATATAATCACCTCTGGTGGCATAGTACCTAAGGCATTTGTCTGGTAAGCAGACAAATCCGTAGTAATTAAAAAAAACCAAAACCAAACTTAACTGCCATCCAGTGGAATCCGACTCCTAGCAACCCTTCCATGGGTTTCTGAGGCAGTATCACTACAGAAATAGATTACCCAACTTTCTTTCCAAGGAGTGGCTGGGGGGCTTGAACCACCAGCCTTCTAGTTAGCAGTCAAATGCCTTATGCACTAAGGCACCAGAGCTCCTTCCGTAGTGGTGCTGCTTCAGAAACCCAAGAAGGGGTCGCTATGAGTCAGATCCGACTCCACCGCAGTGAGGTTTTTTTGCATAATCACTGTTTTTACTATAGCTTAGGGTTTTGAAGCGAAGAAAGATTTGGATTACACAGCTCATGCGAAGGATCTTTGCCCCCTCCTTCTTTAAGGGGCATGTCACTTTCATTCTCTGCACTACCTGAGTTTTGGGGGAGATTCTGGGTTGGAACCAAATGTTCAAGTGGCACAGAGCAGGGAAAGGAGTAAAATGAGCCTGCAGAGTCTTGTTGTTGTTGTTCTGTGCCATCGAGTGGACCCACTCATAGCAACCCCTCCTTGGGTTACTGAGGCAGTATCAACTACGGAAGTAGATTGCCCAACCTTCCTTGAACCGCCAGCCTTTTGGTTAGCAGACAAGTGCCTTAGGCACTACATGCACTAACAGAGCTCCTTGCAGAGTCTTAGCTGGTTGAAAATCAATGATAAACTACTTAGCCATTTTTTTCATTTTACTCTTGATTGTTGGGTTGAGAAGATCTTGACTTAGAATCAAGTAATATGTGAGTTTAATGGCATCTGCCTTAATTATATTTTTCTTTTTAGAGTTTCTTTTTATATTCTTTTTAGATGACAATGAGGAGCTTGGGTCTAAGTGTGTGAATACACCTGCAGAAGATGAGTCAGGACCAGTAGCACTGGGACTCAAAGACCATTGCTGGGGAAAGGATGAGGAACGCCTCAAAAACAAACAAAAATTACTAAACTTAAAAAGCAAAAGAAACCACAAGTAATTGTTGAGATGCAAACCTGTCATGAAGCTATAATAATTATTAATATTTGTAGGATACTTTACACTTGTCAGAGGACTCCTGCTTGCATTGTTCCCATTTCCTTTTCTCAGCCATCGTATAGTTTGTGGGTATTATTGTCCCTTGTTATGTAGGTAGCGAAACCCCAGAGACTGTGTGTGACTTACCCAGGGACACACAGACAGTGTGGCACCTGGGCTCAAGAACAGACAGAGTTACTAGACAAACTGTGTGCCCTCCAGACACATAACACTACTTCTGGTTACATGCCACTTGTCTACCTCAGCATGAAGATCAGCAGCAGGGCAGGAGCCCATTCCTGGCACATATGGGGCTGAGTGCAGGCCTCACAAGAGAAGGAGACTCACTAATAACACTGATGCTAACTAAGAAGAGGAAGAAAATTAAATCACCTTTTAGCTTTTAAAGTAACAACAAAAACCAAAGCAGTTGTCCTTGAGTTTATTCTGAAACATGGCTACCCCTTGCAGATGAGAGAAGAACTGTGTTCCATAGAGTTTTCAGTCATTGATTTTCAGAAGTAGATCCATGCACCAGTCCCTTCCTCCGAGGTGCTTCTGGGTGAACTCCTACCTCCAACCTAGCTGAACAGTTATGTGTTTGTACCTCAGGGACTCTGACAGATAGGCCGAGAGGGTCTTTATCTGTCCCTGAAGCATCTAATCAAAAAACACTGAACCCACTTTTGTGGAATCAATTCTAACTCATAGTGACCTTAAACAACAGTTCTGCTCTGCTCTATAGGGTCTCCAAAGCTGTAAATTTTTACGGAAGCAGACTGTTGCATCTTTCTTTTGTGGAACAGCTGGGGCTTGAACCTCTGACCTTTTGGTTAACAGGTGAGTGCCTTAACCACTGAGCCATAAGTGCTCATTAGTAGAGGAGTGGTTCTCAAAATGTGGTCTGGACCAGCAGCTTCAGCATCACCTGGGAAAAAAGAATTGTCAGGCTTCACCCCAGAACTACTGAGTCAGGAACTCTTGGGACAAGGCCCATCAATCTCTGTTTTAACAAGTCTACCAGGTAATTCTGAGGTAATTCTGAGGCATGTTAAAGTTAAGAGCTATTCTTTGGGGAAGGATGAAAGTGTTTATATGGATCTGTGCTCCACGAAGATTTGGGTAAGAATGGGGAATGGTTATGACATGCCCTCAAGCAGCTGCCTCAGAAGCTGAGATCTGGAGGTTAACTTTCCCCTTATCTCCCTGGCATTGCTTGCTTTCAGGATCACTGACCACATGTTGAAGATAGCAGAACCTCCCTCATCCTAGATTCCTGAATGATTGAGCTGAGATGTGGAGGGGAGCCCCTCTGCAACCCCAACCAATCATTGCCAGTGCCAATTGGGCTTTGTTATCAAGAAATTATCTTCTATGTATTAAGCCACTGAGATTGGGAATTTATCTGTTATGATAACTAGTACCACCCTCACCAATTCTGAAATTGGCAATAGTTTAAACAAATGTTTTTCCACTGGTGGTGGAGGGTGGGGAGTGGGATCTGTCTTTACAAGTGCCCTTGGAAAAGAAAATACGAAACTGTTCCAGAGAAAAATGCTAGTGTCCACATGAGGAAGAGCATGGACAATGGAAACAGGCTGCCTGGTTTGAATGCCAGCTCTAACATGAACTAGCTGCCCTTGGGCAAGTTGTTTCACTCTCTTCCTCTTATGAACCAAACCAATGAGGATGGTAATAGCTGCTACCTCATGGAGTTACTAAAACCAGTGTTTGGAAAGCCCTTAGAAGAGTGCCTGGTATTCAGTTTTTGATAAATTAAAAATTCCCTAATTTTCCAAAGGCTGTCCTTGCCTTGGAGTCTTTCATTGTTCCTCACAATACAGTATTCCAACCAGTTCTGGAAAATGTGAGAGGATGTGGCAACACAATAGAAATGGCTTTAGGACTTTGGATGCCCTTTCTTTGAAGTATCACGGTCTCTGTACATAGGATGTTTTCAGAGTTTGTGCCACTCTGGGGCCAAAGAGCAACTTGGCTTTATTGGATTTGGGTTGTGTCAGCTTTTTAGGTGGATTATTAACCTTAGAAGAAATGGTCATCTTTGAACCATCTTTGGTTTCTTGTCCACAGGCCTAAAGAAAAGATTGTTCAACCCACTTCTGAGATAATTGTTTATGTGCATTCATTCATCTGTTTCTGATAATTTTTTCTGAGGCCTGTATTATACCAGGACCCCTGGTGATGCTGTGGTTAAAGTGCTCAGCTGCTAACAGAAAGGTCAGCTAACAGAACAGTTCGAACCCAGCTTCTCCACAGGAGAAAGATGTGGCAGTCTGCTTCCATTCGGATTTATCAGCCTTGAAATCCTATGGGACAGTTCTACTCTATCCTACTGGGTTGCTATGAGTCAGAATCGACTCAATGGCAGTCAGTTTGATTTTTTGATGTTATATTAGGCATGATGTTCCAATCTGGGGAACAGAGTGTTGAACAAGGTCTCCTCCCTTATAGACTTTATTTCCTATCAAAGGAATAGATCAAGGAAAAGCCAGGATAGTTATAAGTGCACATGATAACCTGTAAAATTCATTCATTCAATAAGCATGTATTAGAGTCGTGTAAAATAAAGATCCAAAACTCATTGCCACCATACTTCTCACTTGTGCTTTTAATTATGATGAAGTAGCTTGCGCAAAAAGCATGCTTTTGCTGAGGAAAGTTGGATAAAATACCAGAAAACATGTATTTAAAAGCATCAGTGGCTAGAGAGGTCAAGAATTTCTGAAAAACATGGAAAGATCGGCTGACATTTTGGAGCCACATTTCCCCTGGGAAAATTTGTCACTTCTGGGCACAAAGTAAGCCCTGGAGGCACAGTGGTTAAGCACTGAGCTGCTAACCAAAAAGTCTATGGTTCAAACAAATCAGCTACTCTGTGGAAGAAAGATGTGGCAGTTTGCATCTATAAAGATTACAACCTAGAAAATTCTATGAGGCATTTCTGCTCTGTCCTAGAGGATTGTGAGGAGTCAGAATTGACTTGATGGCAATGGTTTGCCATTTTTCTTTAGGAGGTGGGGGAGCCACAAGACGAGGCACCTGGCTTTGCCTGAGCACAGGGCTGCTTCTGGGAAACAGAGAAATCAGTGGAGCTTTTGGTTGCCTTGGGGCTGAGAAACAGAAGTGGAGATGAGATTCCAGTTAAGTAGGGAGGTGTGCAGGAATAAGCCTGACAAATGACCAGTTTTCCCCTTAAGATATTTGCCATAACCTGAAGCTGCATGGAGTGGAAGCAAAATAGATAATATCACATCTTAGATATGTAGCCACAATGACTAGACCAGCCTTTTGGCTTGGAGCTCTGGAAGCCTACCAAAAACTGCAACCTAGCCGGAATCAGCCCAATCCTCATTGAATTAAAGTGACCATTCCCCATTCTATCATTCTAGCAGGAAAAAGTATGAACCCACTTTGGAAGAAGATGGTATAATCTGGAACTTCTAAAACATGTTATACACAACAGCATTCAAGTAAAAAATTCAAAGTCACACCAAGAAGACTACATAGCTGAAAAAGCAATAGAAAAGCAGGCTATATAAATACATCCCTGAGTAATCCAGATATTGCAGTTAGCAGACAAAGACCTTTAAAAAATATGAGTAATATAATCAAGAAAATGGAGCAAAATGTGGTGAAAATAAAGGAAAAAACAGTGGAAAAGAGGAGACATTAATGAGAAAATTAGAACCTCTGAAGAGGAAATCAAATAGAAATTCTAAATGTAGAAAGGAAATAATTTGTTAAATTCTCAATAAATGGATTTAATAACATAATCTTTATAGTAGAACAGAGAATTTATAAACTGGAAGACAGGTCAATATAAAATATCCAAAATGAAGCACAGTGAAGGAAAAGAAATGGAAATGCAGAAAAATGTATGATCTATATGGGGCATTTTTGTAGTCTCAGAAATAGAGGAGACTAGACAAGAGGAAAATTTTAAAGAAACAGTGGCTGAGAGTTTTTCAAAAGTGATGCAAAATATCGGCCCATTTATTGACACTTAGGTGCAAATCACACCTTGGTACACCAAGGTAAAGCTCCTAAAAACAAAAGAAGATTAAGAGATTATTTTTACAAGAGCCAAAGATAAAAGACAGGTTACCATGAAAGGAGAAATAATTGACTACACTTGATTCTCAGCAGAAGTAATGGACAAAAGAAAACAACAAATTTACATCATTAAAGTCCTGGAAGAAAAATAATTACTAAAGTGAGATATTTATAATCAGTGAATAAATACTTTAAAAAATGATAATTAAAACAACCCTGGGAGAATTGTTTGCCAGAAGACCTGTACTAAAGGAGAGAATTTCTTTACGTGGAAGAAAAATGATCCAAGATGAAAAACAGAAATGGTGGGAGTGAAGAGCAATGAATAAATACATGGGTAACTATAAATAAATATTAAAAAAATTTTATGACTTTCTAAAAAAAAAATATATATATATATATATATATATAATTTTTAAAATAACATAAAAGAAGACAGTAAATGATTTAAAAGTGTCATAAAGTCCATACCATCATCAAGAACATTTTAAAAGTGATAATGTTCCTTGTAACACATCAAGGATGTGTGTCTATAGTGTAATCATTAAAAGAATAGTAAAATAATATGTACCTAACAAGTGAGCAAGAAGCTCTGGTGGTGTAGTGCCTATGGCACTTGACTGCTAACCAGAAGGCTGGCTGTTCAAACCCACCAGACACTCCTTGAAGGGAAGGTTGGGCAATCTACTTCCGTAGTGATACCACCTTGGAAACCCAAGGAAGGGTCACTATGAGTTGGATCCGACTCGACGGCAGTGTGTTTGGTTTGGTTTAACAAGTGAGTAGAGAGAAAACACTGGACTAATTAAAGAATTGATTAACCTAAAAAAAAAGGCAAGAAAGGAAAAGAATGAGTCAAATAGAGAACAAATAGCAAATTATTAAACACATACTCAAACATATCAGTAATTACATTAAAACTAAATGTAAAATAAAATTCTCAGATTGTCAGATTAGATTATAAAACTTTATGCTGCTTATAAAAGATGTGCTTAAAAAACATAAGAACACAGAAATATTAAAAAGATAAAAAAAAATACCAACAAGAGCCAAAAGAAAGCTATTGTTAACTATCCTAATATTAGACGAAGAGGACTTTAAGAGGACCACTGGTTACCCATATGCAAAAAAAAAAAAAAAGAAAGATGCTGAAGCCCTTCCTGTATCATTCACAAAAATTAACTCAAAATGGATCAAAGACATAAATGTAAAAACTAAAAATATAAAACTCTTAGGGAAAAAAAAGAGGATAAATCTTCATAACCTTGAATTAGGCAATGGTTCTTGGATATGACACCAAAAGCATAAACAAAAAAAGAAAAAAGATTTTCATTAAAATTAAAAACTTTTGTGCTTCAAAAGTTGCTGTCAAGAAATGAAGATAGTTTACTTAATAAGAGAAAATTTTTGCAAATGATGTGTCTGATAAGAGTTTAGTATTCAGAATATATGAAATTCTTACAACTCAATAATAAAAAGACAACCTAATTTAAAATATGGGCAACAGATCTGAATAGACATGTCACCAAAGAAGACATTCAAATGGCAACCAAACACACAGTGATCAGAGAGATGCAAATCAAAACTACCATTTCACTCCCACTAGGATGACTGAGATAAAAAACCAAAACCAAAACAAAACCAGAAAATAGCAAATGTTGATAAGGATGTGGGGAAATTGGTTCCTTTGTCCATTGCAGATGGGAATACAAAATGGTATGTTGTTATGTGCCATTGAGTTGGACCCGACTCATAGCAACCCCTCCTTGGGTTTCCAAGGCAGCATCACTACGGAAGTAGATTGTCCAACCTTCCTTCCGAGGAGTGGCTGGTGGGTTTGAACTGCCAGCCTTCTGGTTAGCAGTGAAGTGCCTTAGGCACTACGCTACCAGAGCTCCTAGAACTACTATACAACCCAGGAATTCCACTGTTAAGAATATACCCAAGGAACTTGAAGGCAGGGAATAGAAATAGACACTTGCACACCAGTGGCCACTGCAACATTATTCAAAATAGCCAAAATGTGGAAGTAACCCAAGAGTCCAACAGATGAATGGATAAACAAAATGTTGTATATACAAATTCTACTCAGAAAGAGGAATGAAGTCTTGATACAACATGCATGAAGCTTGAAGACATTATGCCAAGTGAAATAAGTCAGTCACAAAAGGACAAATATTGTATGACCTCACTTAAATAAAAAGAACAGGCAAATGTATAGAGACAAAAGTTTATTATGGGTTACCTGGGGCAGGAGGAGGGGAAAAGGGGGATTTATTGCTTACAGAGCAATGAATTTCAGTTTACCGTGATGGTAAAATTTCATTTTGTAGGGTTGCACAGTCGATTAATGTAATTGCTTTCAATAAGTTGTACACTTGTAAAAAATTGGCGAGGATTGTGTGATATATTTACAACAACAAAAAAAAGAGCAACTGCTAAGACTAGTTATGTACAACCAGATACCTCATGGGGTTTGTTTTCTTTGTTTGGAAGTTTAGGGTCATGGTTTCATAGGATATCCCAGTTAATTGGCTTATTAACAAGTTTAGTTCTTCCGTTACACCTCTTAGTTCATTGCAGAGTACTTGGGGTCTTAACAGCTTTCAAGTGACCATCCAAGGCACAGCAATTGGTCTCTATTCCCCTAGACAACAGAGGAAGGGGAGTCATGTATAGGAAAAAGATAAGGAATGTATGGCTAATTGCCTCCATGAAAAACTGCCTCCTTTACTATGATACCAGAAGAACTGGATGGTGCCCAGCTACCATTCTTAAATGTTTTGATCAAAGAGTCTATAGAAGAATCCTGATCAAAAGGGAGAAAATGCAGAACAAAATTTCAAAATATCATGGAATCCATCTTTTCCAGAGCTCTGGTGGCATAGTGCCTAAGGCATTTGACTGCTAACCAGAAGGCTGGCAGTTCAAACCCGCCAGCCACTCTTCAGAAGGAAGACTGGGCAATCTACTTCTGTAGTGATACCACCTTGGAAACCCAAGAAGAGGTCGCTATGAGTTGAGACTGACTGGATGGCAGTGGGTTTGGTTTTGTTTGGAAGGCTGAATGAATCCCTGAAACTATTGCCCTGAGATAATTTTTAAACCCTGAACCGCAAATATTCTCTGAAGTCTTCTTAAAACCAAATAATAGTTTAGCTTATCTAGCAAAGAATATCTGCCTTGAATCTTGTGCTTTTTAAAGAACTATCTATGTGGGATCAAACTGATAACAGCAACTCAAAAGATAGGAAACATAGTGGGTAGTGATTTTACATTCTTAAAATTACATTCTTACATTCTTGTGGCCCAATTCTGAGAATGCTTTATCAGATGAATCTTGGTTTGTAGTTTGAATTACTACATTTCCATTCCCCAAAATTAATTCAATAGAAAATCTGCTTAAAAGGTATTCAGGGCAAAAAAACTTGAACTGGTACTATATACAAGAGGGGATCTGAATGGTCAGTGCATATGTGAAAAATGCTCAACTTTATTAATCATGAGAGAAGCTGAAAACTACAGGGCAAAACACAAACACTCATACCAAAATAGCAAAACTGTGGAGCAACCAAACTCTTTTATTCTTCTGGTGGGAGTGTAATTTGGTTCAACCAATTTGGAAAACTGTTTGCCAGTGTTCTGGTTACCTAGTGCCATTTTGACAAGACTATACCACAAATGGGATAGCTTTAACAAACAGGAGTTTATTCTCTTACAGTTTGGGAGGCTAGAAGTCCGAGTCCAAATGCCAGGCTCTAGAGGCTACATGAAAGCCCCTTAACCTTGGGCTTCAGCTCTGCCTCTTGCTCCTGGTCCACTGAAACTAGAGGCATCTCTTCACTCAGGCAGCTACTGACTGCTGAGGCTAACGAGCCCGAGGCCGACAAATAAAATGGCACAGTCCCGATGTTACCAAACCACACAGCAGGCCATTGATTCAAGTCCATTGAAAGTCCCAGGATCAGCAGAGAATGGCAGGCTGCTGAACAACGACTTGACTACATGCAGGGTTCAAGTCTGCCATAAGCTAGAGACCATTCCCAAAGCTGTTTCTTAAATGCAGGAAGCAGACCACATCCCTAAGGCAGCTACTCAGCTGCTCCAATAGATTTTACCATGGAGATGATTGCCAGTCTCATCATGGGGAATAACTACATTTAGCTGTCCAGCCACTCAACCAAGGCCAGCCAAGCTGACACACAAACTTCACCACCACAGCAAGTGTATATTAAAATTGGATACATGCCTATCTTATGACTCAGTAATTACTCTCCTGGGGAACTCTCCTTCAGAAATGGCTACCTATATGCACCAAAAGGCATGTACCAGAATATTCTTAGCAGCGCTATCCATAAGAGCTAAAACTGCAAACTAACCAAATTACTGTCATGAACAGGAAAGATAATAAAACATGGGCTACATACACACAAGGGAATAATGGAATAATAAACAACACTGAGAACAAATGAATGACAACTGCACACAACATAAATAAATCTCATGAACACAATTTTGAGTGAAAGAAGCCAGACATAAAAATGTACATAAAATGTGATTCCATCTCTATAAAGTTGGAAAATCAGCAAATCAGTCTATGTTGTTAGAAGCCAGGATAAAAGTTACCTTTGCAGTAAGAGTGAGGGAGAATGGGAAGTGACTAGTAAAGGACACCAGGACAATGACATCAGTAGGGTTGGTGTCACCCAGTGTGGTAACTCATGGTCTCTCCTGGGGACCTATGGACCTCCTCCTATACCAGACTATACAGAATCCTCGGTAATGTATTTTTTTTCAATCAATTTTAATCATAGAATAATGTGTGATAAATGTAATTGTAAATTGCTTTAAAGTAACACATTTTAGATTATATTGTTTTGTAAAGTTTATTTCTATACTGAATTACAACATTATTAGTTACTAGATTATTAGTAACTGAGCAGAAGCCTTTTTTGATTTGTTCTTCTTTTTCTTTAATTACTACTTCACTCTCAAAAGAATTATTGATTTAAGTTCAAAATACAAATTACAACAATATTGTAGCTAAAACACCAGAAAATTTGACAAATCAGCAACTACAGAAACATTGGCAATAACAAAGGCAACAGCAGGTGCTTGTAGCCAAGCCACATAATTCCAGCCATCATTGTAATTGGATAACAATGACAGCTCTGACTGGCACACAGTGTTGTTATCGTTAGGTGCCATTTCCTTTCCAACTCATAGTGACACTAGGTACAACAGAACAAAACACTGCTCGGTCCTGCACCATCCTCACAATCCTTGCTATGCTTGACCACATCGTTGCAGCCACTGTGTCAACCCATCTCGTCGAGGGCCTTCCCCCTTTTCCTGACCCTCTAATTTACCAAGCATGATATCCTTCTCCAAGGAATCGTTCCTTCTGACACCACGACCAAAGTAGGTGAGACAAAGTCTGGCCATTCTTGCTTCTAAGGAGCATTCCAGCTGCACTTCTTCCAGGACAGATTTGTTTGTTCTGGTAGTTAGTGATATTTTCAGTATTCTTCGCCAACATCACAATTCAAAGGCATCAAAGGCACACATTAGAAGGTTCAAAAAGTAAATTAGCATAGAATTTCAGCCTTGTAGCCATACCGATACATGTAAGCTGGGCTTATGAAAAATGTTTTGTTAATGGAGCTCTGGTAGCATAGTGCCGAAGGCACTTGACTGCTAACCAGAAGGCTGGAGGTTCAAACCCACCAGCCACTCCTCAGGAGGAAGGTTGGGCAATCTACTTTCGTAGTGATACTGCCTCGGAAACCCAAGGAGGGGTCATTATAAGTCGGGTCCGACTCGAGGGCACATAACAACAACAGTAGTTCTAACAATATTTTAATTAAAAATAATAAATTTCTGCTGAAACACTGCACAAAAATTTTATAGATAGTTATTTTGGTGTCACACCCCCCCCCACACACACACACCGGAGTGTCACCCAGTGCAGTGCAGTAAGCACTCCCATGTCCCCCTGGTGATGCCACTATACTAGGGGGACCTCTCATCTCTGTTAACATTCTGTTTCTTCATTCAGGGGCTGGTTACAATCTGGCTACAACCTGGTCATGAGATAATCACTTAGGATGTGAATAAACGTGTTTATTATACTTCAATGAAAAGTTCTTAAATTTTAATTTAAATTTATAAGGCTTCCTTCAGGCAATCTATTTCTGTAGAGATACTGCCTCGGAAACTCAAGGAGGGGTCGCTATGAGCTAGATCCAACTCGATAGCAGTGAGTTCCTCCAGCCATGGGGAAAGGGACAGAGTTCACGGACTTGATATCTCAGGTGGATCGTGCTGCAGAGGTGAGGCCGACTTTCAACTTCACTGGCTTCAGCCTCGCAAAAGCATAAGGTTGTAGGGGACTGTCTGTCATCTGAGGGAGCTTCGGGAAGGGGTCTGGAGGGATCAAAGGGAGAAGCTTGAGGAGGAAGAGCTTGAGAATCCCTGAAAACTGTTCAGAACGTTGCGTATGCAGTGCACCTGTATTTCTGCGTGAAGTGTCCACAGTTTTCATCCTGTGGACTGCTCTCTAGATCTGTGGCGTCTGTCTCCGAAACATTTAGGAGTTTCTTGCCTAGAATAATGGCCCCAGGGCCAGGGATTCTAGTAATTAAGGGATCATCCTCGCCTTGGGGTCCAGTTTCTCTCTGTGTGGATTACGGAGGATAGACAAGGGAGCTCCGAGGTTACTGCGTATCTCGGGGATGCTGACCCCTCCCACGCAAGCGGAGGTCCAGCCTCCAAGCCCCTACTGCCGGGGCAAAGGGGCAGCCGTGAGTCTGCGGGCTAATGGGTCGCAGCGCTGCCCTCCAGCCTCACTGAGGGCACTGGGTGCTCCAGGGCTGACCCGGGGACGCTGCGGAGGGAGTGGCGAAGGCTACCAGTCCCTGCTCACGAAAACACAGAAAAAGGCGGATCCTCCCGACTCCTGGCTGGTAAAAACTGCCTGAGACGCGGGGTTGGGGACAAGCGCACGCACAGAGAATGAGGTTCACCGTCTGTGCCCTGCTCTGCGCTGGGGCTCTGGGTGAGTGAGATACTCGGGCCCAGCCCTTCAGGGTGCTCCGGGGAGGGGGTCCAAGAGCCATCAGCGGGTAAGCCACAGCGTGAAACTGCGCGGGAAGCAGGGTGCCTTTCGGTCTAAGGGTCCCCGACGCAGCCGAGCCCCCTACTAGCCCCAAAGTGCCTTCCTCTGGAGCAGTGACACTTTGGTCCTCACAGAAACTCAGTAACACAGGGCCAAAAAAAAAAAAAAAAAAACCAACCAAACTCGCTGCCTCCAGTGGATCCCGACTCATAGAGATCCCTCCGTGGGTTTCCGCGGCAGTAACTCTACGGAAGCAGATTGCCCAACTTCCCCAGTATTCCTTCGGAGAAGTGACTGGTGGGTTTGAACCTCCAGCCTTCATGGTTAGCAGTCAAAAGTCTTAGGCACTACGCCACCAGATCCCCTAAAATCAAAAGAACACTATTTTGTGACACATGAAAGTTACATGAAATTTAAATTTTACTGTCCAGAAATAAAATTTTACTGGAATACAATCGTGCTCATTAGGTTATGTATTTGTATATCGCTGCTTTCATGCTTTAAGTGTAAGATTCGTATTTGCCAAAGGCCTCGAAACCTAATATATTTACTCTCTAGCCCTTTATGGAAAAGCTTTGTGGACCCTTGGCTTAAGGGCCATTAATCCCATTTACAGTTAAGGAAACAGATACAAAAAAGGGAAGGAATTCTCCCCCAGGACTCCTGGGTTATTATTAAGTGGTGGGCCACTGTGTGTTGTATGCCTGACATCAAACAAGAGGGACCTTTCCTGCCCTGAACTGAACAGCACCTTCTACTCTAGAGGTTGTCTCCCTCTCCCTGTCCGTCTCCTTCCCTCTCTCTCTCTCTCTCTCTCTATCTCTCTCTCACACACACACACACTCTAGGGAGGTAGACAGGTGTAGGGGAAAAACAATGGACCTGGAATCAAACCCACCTATCCACTACTTGTGAGTTTGGGTGGTCTCTTTAACTCTGAGCTGATTTTCTCATTAGTTTACTAGGAATCACCTCTAAACAAGTACACAGTTTGCTGTGAACATGGAATGAGGTCACGTACCTAGTGACATAGCTCTAGGCACAGGTGAGTTATCACTAGTAAAAGCCCTGCAAATAAATACAGACATGTTTTCATGTGTTGGGGTGGCAAAGGGGGTGCTCCTCTAGGGCTCTTAGCTGGGAAATCGTGAGGAAAGTCGTGGTGAGTCAGTTTGCTCAGGTATATCAAGAGCTCTCTCAGCCTCAACAACTGTTGGTTTTGTCCAGCCCTGGTTCTACTATATCTCAAGTTGTAAATAATTTGTGGGGTAGGATATTTGACATGTCTTTAAGAAGCAGGTAACCAGAGTAGGACAGAGGGAGGAGAGAGCAAGAGGGGCTGAGTGACTTGATGGTCCTTCTATGACCTAACACAGCCACGTGGGGCCACATAGTGAGCTCTGCTGGGGTTGAGGGAGACCAGAAAGGAAGAGCACAGCTTTGGTCCAAGTAGAGTGCAGCCCCTTGGTCTCCTTTCCAAATTGTTTCTTAGTAGGGCTTGCATTGCTTGTTCTTTCCCCATCTACTTTCCTGGCAATAGCAGGCCTTGACCAAAAGTCTGTTTTCCTTGTTGGCTCCTGGTTTACAAACCAGAGGCAAAAGCAGCCCCTCTCCGCCTCATCCCCCATATTCCCACCCTCTTGCCTGGAACATACTTTCTTCAAAGCTCAGTGTTCTGGTCCAATAAGAACCCTTCTGGTGAAATATAACAGAAACCCAACCACACTGTCTTAAACCAAAACAGCCAACGTGTTGAGGATATGTGTGTGGGGGCTGTTTTTGGAAGGCCCAGCAGGAGCCAGAATCCAAGGGCTCAGACACCTTGGCCTCTATTTCCCTTCTTAGCCTCTTGCTCTTCTAGGATTTGAGTTTTCCTCATGTAGTGAGCATGTGGTCAGTAGCAACTTCTCCCTTCCAGGACCAGTTTTAAATGTTCCCAGTGGGCTCTGATTGCCCCTTCTTGTAACTGTCACATGGCCAGGAGTAGGGTGTTATTAATAATAGGTCTAATCTAATTAATTAACTCTCCCTGCCCTTGACTTTCTTTCTATTTTTAAAATCAATTTTTATTGAAGTATAATTTACATATCATAAAATACAGCCATTTTAATTATATATATATGTCTTCCTTACATAGTGCTGCCATCATGAACAATATCAAAAATAGGTGGCTTTAAAGAACAGAGATTTCTTTTTTCACAGCTCTGGAAGCTAAAAGTCCAAAAATCCAAATCAGGGTCTTGTCTGTGTCAGTTTCTTCCGTGGGCCTCTCTCCTAGTTTTTGTTGTCTGTTGGCAATCCTTGGTATTCCTTGCCTTATAAATAGGTCCTCATAAAGAGTTTGTCTTTCCCTTGTGTGTGTGTGTGTGTGTGTGTGTGTCTATTCCGCTCTTTTTATAAGATATCACTCAGAAGTTACTAGGTTTAGGACCCACCCTACTCTCCTATGGTCTCCTTAGCATAACAAAAGAAGCCCTTTATTTCCAAGCTGGGTCATATTTATAGGTATAGGAATTAGGACTTCCATATTTCTTTTTTGGGGGACACAGTTCAATCCATAACACTTCAGCTTAATGAATTTTGGCAAACATAACCATCCATGTAACTACCACCACAACTAAGATATAGAACATTTCTATCTCCCCTAAGCTTCCCCACTCCCCTTTCCTAGTCAGTCCCACTTTCTGTCACTATATTTTTGTCCTTTATAGGATTTCATGTAAATGGAATCACATAATGCATAGTCTGTTGTGTCTGGCTTTTTTCACTCAGCATAATTGTTTTGAGATTCATCCTTGTTGTTGCCTGTATCATAGTTGATGCCTTTTTATTGCTGAGTAGTATTCTAGTGTATGGCTATACCACAGTTGGTTTACCCATTTCTTGATGGGCATTTAGGTTGTTTCTACTTTGGGGCTATTATGAATAAAGCTGCCATGAACATTAATGTACAAATCTTTGTGTGGACATATGTTTTCATTTCTTTTGAGTAAATATCTAGAAATAGAATTATTGGGTCATAATGGTAATGACAGTCACCATGAGTTGGAATGATTTGGCAACAACTTAAATTTTTTATTTATTTATTTTTAATATTTAACTTGGTAAGAAGATGCCAGACTCTTTTCGAGGTTACATAATTCCCTCCATTTTACATTCCCACCAGCAGTGTGTGAGAATTCTGGTTGCTCCACATCCTGCAAACACTTGGTGTTGTCAGTCCTTTCGCACACACATAGGGCTGTGTGTGGTAGTTCAGTGGTGGAATTCTTCCTTTCATGGGGGAGACTCAGGTTTGATTCCCAGTGAATTGAATACAATTCATGTGCAGCCAGCACCTAGCTATCAGTGGTGGCTTGCATGTTGCTATAATGCTGAACAGATTTCAGTGGAGCATCCAGACTAAGACAAAGTGTGTGTGAAGAAAGGCCTGGTGATCTACTTTTGAAAACCAGCCAATAAAAACCCTAGAGATCACAACAGTCTGATCCACAACCAATTCATTGGGCAGAGTTTTATTCCGTTGTTCATGGAATCACCATGAGTTGGGGGGCCAACTTGAAGGCTGCTGACAGCAACAATAGGTATGTAGTAGTAGGTCACTCTAGTTTTAGTTTGCATTTCTGTGGTGACTAATGCTATTGAGCATGTTTTCATGTTCTTATTGGCTCTTTGTATATCTTCTTTTGTGCAGTATCTATTCAAAACTTTCCCCATTTTTTGAAATGGGTTATATTTAATTGATTTTGAGTTGGAAAGTCATTTATATATTCTGGATACCAGTTCTTGGTCAGATATATATATTTCAATTATTCTCTTCAAATTTGTGGGTTGAGTTTTCATTTTCTAAATGGTATCTTTTGAAGAGCAGGTGTTTTATATTTTGATCAAGTTCATTGATCAAATTTTTCTTTTATTGTTATTGTCTCTTATGTTCTCTCTAAAAAGTCACTGACTACCACAGAGTTGCAGATTTTCTTCTGTTTAATTTTATAGTTTTATACTTCAGCTTTTATGTTTTAGTTTATGATACATTTTTGGTTAATATGTGTATGGTATCGAGTAAGGTTTGTGTAAGGTATCAAGATTCAATTTTCTCATATGGATATCCAATTATTCTAAGACCTGGTTTTGAAAGCAATATCCTTTCCCCACTGCTTACTTTGACAGCTTTGTAAAAAATCAATTGACTGTATATGTGGGTCAATTTCTAAACTCTACTCTGTTTCATTCATATGTCTTTTCTTGTGCCTACACCACACCTGAGAGATCACTGTAGTTTTAAAGTAAGTCTTGAAATCAGGTAGTGTAAGTCCTCCAACTATGTTACTTTGGCATTTTAAATTCTTTGTATATGCATATAAGTTTTTGAATCAGTTTATTGATTTCTACAAAAAGCAAGTTTATTCTTGGATTATTACTGTGATGTCATTTAATTTATAGACCATTTTGAGGAGAACTGGCATCTAAACTGTGTTGAAACTTCTAATCCATGATCATTCTCTATCTATTTATTTCCAAAAACCAAACTCACTGCCGTTGAGTCGGTTTTGACTCATAGCGACCCCTCCTTGGGTTTCTGAGGCAGTATCTCTAGGGATGTAGATCACCCAATCTTCCTTCCTAGCAGTGGCTGGTGGGTTTGAAACACAGCCTTCTGGTTAGCGGTCAAATGCCATAGGCACTACACCACCAGATCTCCCATCTATTTAAGTCTTCCTTAATTTGACTCAGGAATGTCTTATAGTTATTATTGTACAGCTCTTGCCCATAGTTTGTTAAATCTATCCCTAGATATTTCATATTTTGTGATGCCATTGTAAATGATATTCTAAAAATTTTATTTTTCAGTTTTTTTCTTGTTACTATATAGAGACTCAGTTGATTTTAGTGTATTGACTTGAATCATGTGATCTTTCTAAACTGATTTTTTAGTTCTAGTTGCTTTTTTGAAGTTCCTTAGGATTTTCTATGTATAATAACATGTTATCTGTAAATAAAGATAACTTTGTCTTCTTTTTCTGTCTGTTTTGAACTATTTTCTGTTAATCCCATCATTTCTTTCAGTATACATTTTATTTCCTTTTTGAGCCTTATTGTAATGACTAGCATCTCTAATACAATAGGGGTGGCAAACCTTTGTATCTTCACCTTGGTTTGGTCTGAGATACAATCTTTCACCCTAAGTAGGAAAGGTTTTTTGTAGATTCCCTTTATCAGTTGAGGAAATTCTTGTCTATTCCTACTTTACTGAGAGTTCTTAATTGGTAAATGCTTTTTTCTGAATCTGTTGAGATAATTACATGGATTTTTCTCTTTTATTCTCTAGTATAGTGAATTACACCATTTTAAAAAAATATTAGATCAATTTTGCATCATAAGAGATAAGCCTATGTGTTGATTTGTGCTTATTATTTTTTCTGGACTCAATTTGTTAATATTCTGTAAAGGATTTTTATGTCTATATTCATGGAGGATATTTGGTTGTGTGATTTTTTTTTTTTTCCCCTCATAATGTCTTTGTTTGGATTTGGTATCAGGTTAATGCTGGTATTATTGTTGTTGTTGTTATGTGCCGTGGAGTCGGACCCAACTCATAGCGACCCCTCGATGGGTTTCCAAGGCAGTGTCACTGTGGAAGTAGATTGCCCAACCTTCCTTCCGAGGAGTGGCTGGTGGGTTTGAACTGCCAGCCTTCTGGTTAGCGGTCAAGTGCCTTCGGCACTATGCTACGAGAGCTCCCAATGCTGGTATTAGAAAATGAAAATAATTTAGGAATGTTCCTTTCTCCTCTATTTTCTAAAATAGTTGTAGTATTGGTATTACTTCTTTCTTAAGTGTTGTCATCTGGGCTTGACACATCCTTTAACATTTATTGTAGTGCAAGTTTGCTGTCACCAAATTGTCTAATATTAATTTGTTTGAAAAAGTCTATTTTTGCTTTCATTTTTGACAGCTATTTACATTGGACATAGAATTCTAGGTTGACAAGTTCTTTTTCTTTCAGCACCTTAATGATATCATTCCACTGTCTATGGTCTGTATAATTTCTGACAAAAAAATCTATGATATTTCTTATTTGTTCCTCTGTACCTAATTTGTCTTTTTTTCTGGCTTCTTTAGAACTGTGAGTGTATAGTTTTCATAACATTTAGAAAAGTTCTGGCCAAATATTTCTTCACATATTTTTCTGCCTCTCACCTCCCTAGTTTTTCTGGGACTACAATTACACATATGGTAAGTCAGTTAATATTGTATGATAGAGTCACTGAGGCTCTTTTCATTTATTTTTCAGACTTTCTTTTCCTGCTCTGTACTTCATTTTATATAGTTTCTAATAATGCCTTCCAGCTCACCTTTTTTCCTTCTGCAGTATCTAATCTTCTGTTATTTCTATCCAGTGAAATTTTCATTTCAGATATTATATTTTTCATCTCTAAGAATTCCTTTTGCCTTTTCTGATATATTTATCTCCTCATTGTGTTCATGTTTTCCTTTAAATCCTTGAGCATATTTACATTACTTAAAAATAGCTGTTTTGAACTATTTTCTGTTAATTCCATCATTTCTTTCAGTTTTTATTGTCTGATTTTTCTCCTGGTTATCCCTGATTACATTTTCCTGCTTTTTCACCTGTGTAGTAATTTTATCGATTGCCAGACCTTGTGACTTTTGCACTGTTGAGAACTGGATTTTGTTGTATTCATTTATAAAGAGTGTTAGCCTTTGTTCTGGAAGATAGTCATATTAACCTTCCTATCAGTTCAGTCCTTTCAGGACTAGATTTCAAAATTTTTAGGCCACATCTAGAAACTCTTTATTCTAGGGCTAGTTTAGCCTACTTCTGTGGTCTTTAGTATATGCATTGTTTACTCAGTGAGATTTTTTCCACTTGGAATGATGGGAACTCACATGATTCCTGATCCCACTTGACCTCTGGGAAATGTTTGGCTTACAGTTCCCCATTAAATTTTCTTTGCCTAGCATTTGTTCTTTGCCTGACCTCTACAATGCCTAAATTGGTATTCAGCCAGGATCTCAAGAGTATAAATTTTTGGATCTATTTCTTTCTCTCTTTTATTTTTCACAATTCCCTGCTCTTTGATACTCTGCCTGGCAAATTCTAGTTCCCTCAGCTTTATCAAACCTCTGCCTCTTCCAATTAGTAAGACCATCAGGCTTTCTTTGGATTTCTCCTACCTGTACTGCTATTTGGAAATTTTGTCTAGGTAGAAAGATGAAGTGATTATAGGGCTCACCGTATCTGTTTCAGGGCTCATAGTCCTGTACTTCATGTTGTCTGGTATCCTAAAATAGTTTTGTTTTTTTTTTTACACTTCCTCCCACCCCAGTTTTTAAAATTAGTTGCAATACCAGGAAAAGTCCCATGTCAGTTTTTCTTTCATTGGTGGAAGCAGAAGTCCATTCTGCCTTTTTTAAAATAAATATTTTTCATTTGTGATGTTCTGTGTTTTAATATCATTCTTCTGTCAAGATTTTAGCTTCTCTTTAACAGTGCAAGCTTCATTCACCCAACTTTATACTCACACTTTTTCAGAAAGTAGAAGTGTACAAGTCACAAGTTTAATCATTTGAACATAAGCATAGTGGTGACTGAAAATACAGACTTTCAAATGGGCCTCACCAGTAATCACATACTTAAAAGCAAAAACAGAACAAAACTCTGAAAACACTGCAGTTGTATGTAGTAGCTGTTTGTTTAACTTAACCTGTTTACAAAGCCATTTCCATTTATAGAGTTGTATTGTCTCTATTATTATCAATCATCTTTAAACCCAAAATGTTTTAACAATCTATACTAGGCAAATACAGTAAACATGCTTTGAAATCAGAGTGCACGTATAAGGTATTACCCAAGCATTTCTGTTCTGCACATGGCCACATGGTCTGTAGAACTCCACCCCCTAGCCTGCTCTTCAGACCCTGGACTGCTGCCGTCGAAGCCTTTTTGAAATGAAGTTGAGGAGCTCTATTTATCATTCCACATTTTTGGCATGAGGTCTTGTCTAAGGTGATTTGGCATCTCCTGTCCCATTTCTTTGATATTCCCTATATACAGACAGTTAAAAGGTAGCACAGGTTTTGGAGTCTGACAGATCTAGGTAGTTCAAATATTAGCTCAGGTTATTTAATGTCCCTGAAGTATTAAAAAAAAAAGTTTTCTATAAAACAGGAATAACAATACTTATTAGGACAATTACAAAGATTGTTGTTGTTGTTGTCGTGTGCCGTCAAGTCAGCCCTGACTCATAGCAACCCCCCCTTTTGTTGCCGAGGCAGTATCACTACAGAATTAGATTGCCCAACCTTCCTTCCGAGGAGTGGCTGGTGGGTTTGAACTGCCAGCCGTCGGGTTAGCAGTCAAGTGCCTTAGGCACTATGCTACCAGAGCTCCTATTACAAAGATTAGAGGAAGGTAATGTGGTTAGAATACTACCTGACATATTGGGGCTTATCAAAAAAGGATAATTATTGTTGATGTTGTTGTTATGTGCCGTTGAGTCGAACCCAGCTCATAGTGTGAGTCAATCTGAAGCCAGAGTTCTAGCAGCCTCCAGGAAAATCTTTAACCAGAAACCTTTTAGTGTCAGCAATGCTAACAGGACTTTTGTAATTCTAAACACTCCTTAGGGCCTTTATCTGCCCTCCAGTCTCAGCAGGTATCAAGGAACTTCCTCCGAACTCAGCACGCATCACAAAA
>NW_006921590.1:29827609-29836867 GCF_000298275.1 Orycteropus afer afer
TGCATTTGCATTGTCGTGTGTTGGCGTATTCCTCTCTTCTGAGCATCTCCTTTATAGCCTGGGTACAACAATAGCAACAACCCCTCCTTGGGTTTCCGAGGCGGTATCACTATGGAAGTAGATTGCCCAACCTTCCTTCCGAGGAGTGGCTGGTGAGTTTGAACCGTCAGCCTTCTGGTTAGCAGTCAAGGGCCTGAGTCACTTCTCTACCAGAGCTAAAACGTTCATATTCAACATTTCATTTAAAACAAATTTTGCCGTAATACTACAGATTTGAAAACAGCATTTTGCCTTTGAAATGCTTTCTACACTAACAACTAAGGCAGACAATGCCACTGAAATAATTGAGCTCTGATTTTAATGACCTGGCAATTAACACCAAGTAAGATTAGAGTGGAGTCCCTGTGTGATGCAAACAATTAACAGACTTGGCTGCTAACAGAAGGGTTGGAGTTTCAAGTTCATCTAGAGACACCTTGGAAAAAAGACCTGGCAACCTACTTCTGAAAAATCAGCCACTGAAAACTCTGTAGAGCTCAGTTCTCCTCTGACACTTATGTGGTTACCATGAGTCAGAACTGATGTGATGGCAACTGGTTTGGATTTTTGGTGTTAAGGCCAGTGTATCCAATGCCAAAATGAAGACTAAATCACCAGGCCCAAAACTGCCTTCCCACAGAACTTTTCTTTTTACCTCATTTTTTGGAGGTGAAATTCACGTAACATAAAATGAACCATTTTAAAGTATACAATTCAGTAGTATTTAGTACAGTCACAGTGTTGTACAACCACTGCCTCTATTAAGTTCCAAACATTTTCATCATCCCAAAAGAAAAACCCATACCCATTAAGCAGTCACTTCCCAAACCTTCTCTCCCAAGCAGCTGGCAACTACTAGTTTGTGTTCTGTTACTATGGATTTACCTATTCTAGATATTTCATATAAATAGAAGTAGGTAATATGGCCTCTGTGTCTGGACTTTCACCTAGTGTAATGTTTTTGAGGCTCATATACATATGATGTATCAGTACTTCATTCCTTTTTATGGTTTAAAAATAGTCCATTGTATGTATGTACCACATTTTGTTTACCCATTCATTTGCTGATGGACACTTGGATTGTTTCCAGTTTTTGGCTAATGTGAATAATGCTGCTATGAGCATGTGTCTACAAGTATTTATTTGAGTACTTGTTTTCAATTCCTTTGAGTATATAACTAGGAGTGGAGTTGCCGGGTCATATGGTAATTCAAAGTTTAACTTTTTGAGGATGCCTTAACAGGGATAGGGCAGAAGCAGAAAAATGGGCCTTGAGAATTCATGTGAGTCAAGGAGCCGATCTAATTTGTGCCTACAACACACGGTGACCCGTTAGTATGCCTTTAACATCTTTTGTCAGCAGAGAAAGGTAAGTGCTGGGAGTCCCTTATACCTCCGCCCTGTCTCCCCTAGGCTTGTGTTTGGCTGTCCCTGAGAGAACTGTGAGATGGTGCACGGTGTCAGATCATGAGGCTAGAAAGTGCTCCAGTTTCCGTAACAGTATGATGACGGTCTCTCCATTTGATGGTCCTTTTGTGACCTGTGTAAAGAGAACCTCCTATTTTGAGTGCATCGAGGCCATCACGGTAAGTCACTGCTGTCTAAAGGAGAATGAAAGAAAATCTGTACTTTCTTCTTCAGCTTGAGATCACCCCTCTCCCCATAAGAATGGACCATGCTTGAGAAGAGAAGGAAACAAGCCAAATACCTGAAAGTGCAGGGACCCTGTGTGTAGAAAAATATAGGTGCTCAACATCCATTGATAGTATGGAAAGAAAGAAAGAGAGACAGACAGAGAGAGAGAGAGAGAAACAGAGGGAGGAAGGAAGGAAAAAAGAGTCAAGTATTGAATGAAGAAGGCTTCTATCTCAGTGGAAATACCTCTGTTAAAGCAAAGCTGATATTACACTGAAAGAAATCTCTAAAGACTTAGAAATAAACTCCAATATCACAATTATTGCTATTTTTAATAGAATTTTCTGATGATACAATGAGATAAAAAGAACTATGAGAAAGAAAGAAACAAAAATATCAACACTTTCAGATGATTGCATGGCTAGAAAGTGAAGTGGAATCAGGAGAGATGTTACTGTAACTATTTTTTAATAAATAAATTACTTTGGTAAAAGATAAATGTATCACAATTAGTGTCATGCCCATATACTAACAGTCATTAAGGGAAAATAACTCAAAATTTTGGTCCCATTTATATTAAAAATAATAAACAGAAAAGAGTACAGGAAAAAATTGTATAAAAGACTTACAGGACTGCTATAAATATAATACAAAGCTTTTTTTTTTTTTAAAATTGTTATTTGGATGAAAGTTTACAGAGCAAATTCATTTTAGGATATATACCTAGTAATGGAATGGCTGGATCAAATGGTATTTCTAATTCCAACTTTTTAAGGAATTGTCATACTGCTTTCCACACTGGTTGTATCATTTTACAGTCCCACCAGCAGTGTATGAGAGTCCCAATCTCTCCATATCCTTGCCAGCATTTGTTATTTTCTGTCTTGTTGAACTTTGCTACTAGTACTGGGGCAAGATGGTATCTCATTGTAGTGCCTAAGGCATTTGACTGCTAACCAGAAGGCTGGTGGTTTAAACCCACCAGCCATTCCACAGAAGGAAGATCGGACAATCTGCTTCCATAGAGATACTGCCTTGGAAACCCAAGGAAGGGTCGCTATGAGTCGACGGCAGTGAGGTTTTTTTTTATTTTTGGTTTAATGGCTAATGATGGTGAGCATTTCTTCTTATGTTTGTTGGCCACCTAAGTATCCTCTCTGGTGAAGTGTCTATTCATGTCTTCTGCCCATTTTTAATTGGATTATTTGTCTTTTTGATGTTGAGGTGTTGGAGTTTTCTATAAATTCTAGAGATAAATCTCTTGTCAGATATGTCATTGACAAATATGTTTTCCCAATGTGTAGGTTCTCTTTTGACTCTTTTGGAGAAGTCTTTGGAAGCACATAAAAATTTAATTTTCAGAATGTCCCAATCATCTAGTTTATCTTCTGCTATTTAAGCCCCCTAGAGCCAGGAAAGGGAGGGACTAGGATCAGCCTTGGGGACCTCAGGAGTGGCAGGATATCCAGGTTAAAAGAGGCAAGAGGCAAGGCTAGGCCTCAAGCCCCCTAGAGCCAGGATAGGGAGGGACCAGGAGCGGTTGGGGACCACAGAGGAATTAAGTAATAGGAGGGTTCAGAGGTTTCCAACAGCTAAGGGAGACAAACTTGTCTGACAATTTGTTATCCTGTGAAGCTTGTAAGTTGCTGTGAGGCTTGAGGCTGTGCAACTGGTGTTTCAGACGCCAGCAGAGTTGCACATGGTGCACAGGTTTCAACATAGCTTACAGTATAAAACAGACTAGGAAGAAGGAGGAGGCCACCCACTTCTCAAAAATTGGCCGGGAAAAACCTTATGAATAGCAGAGAAAAACTATTTGATACATTACTGGGCAACTTTATGAATACCTTGGAAACATTGTCCAACACAGTGCAGGAAGACTAGCCCCTTGGGTTGGAAGGCACTCAAAATAGGACCGGGAAAGAGGTGCCTCATTAGAGTAGAACCAACCTTAATGATATGGATAAAGTAAGTCTTTCAGGACCTCCATGTGCTGACATGGCACGACTCAAATTGAGGAGAAACAGCTGCAAACATCCATTAATAATTGGAACATGGAATGTACGAAGTATGAATCTAGGAAAATTGGAAGTTGTCAAAAATGAAATGGAACGTATAAAGATTGATATCCTAGGTATTATTGAGCTGAAATGGACCAATTTTGGCCATTTTGAATCAGATGATCATATGATCTACAATGCCTGGAATGACAAATTGAAAAGGAATGGCGTGGCATTCATCATCACAAAAGATGTTTCAAGATCTGTCCTGAAGTAAGATGTGCCTGACACAAGACATAGTATTTTCAGTCGCCTCATATGCATGTGAGAGCTGGACAATGAATAAGAAAAACCAAAGAAGAGTCGATGCTTTTGAGCTGTGGTGTTGGTGAAGAATGCTGAATATACTGTGGACTGCTAAAAGAACTAACAGGTCTGTCCTGGAGGAAGTGCAGCCAGAATGCTCCTTGGAGGTGAGAATGGTCAGACTTTTCTTACATACTTTGGTCATGTTGTCAGAAGGGACCATTCCCTGGAGAAGGCTGTCATGCTTGGTAAGGTGGAGGGTCGATGTCAGAGTGGAAGGCCCTCAATGAGATGGATTGACACAGTGGCGGCGGCGATGGGTTCAAGTGTAGCAAGAATTGTGGAGCTGGCTCAGGAGCAGGCAGTGTTTCGTTCTGCTATGCATAGGGTCGCTATGAGTCAGAGATGATTCAATGGCACTTAACAACAATGACAACATTTGTGTAAATTTGCCCCTAGTTTTGCCTTGAAGGACTTAATAGTTTTAGGTTTCACATTTAAGTCTTTGGTCCATCTGGAGTTAGTTTTTGTGCATGGTGTGAGGTATAGATCTTGTTTTCTTTTTCTGCAAATGGATATCTAGTTTTGCTAGTACCATTTATTAAACAGACATTCTCTTCCCCCATTTAATGGATTTCGGTCCTTTGTTGAACATCAGCTGACAATAGGTCGATGGATCTATTTCTGGGTTCTCAATTCTGTTCCATTGGTCTATGTGTCTCTCATTGTTCCAATACCAGGCAGTTTTGACTACTGTGGCCTGTGGCTGTATAGTAGGTTTTGACATCCAGCAGTGTGAGACCTCCTACTTTGTTCTTCTCCTTCAACAGTGCTTTGCTTATCTGGGATGTCTTTCCTTTCCATATAAAGTTAGTGATTGGTCTTTCCATATCCTTAAAAAATCTTGATGGGATCTGGATTGGGATTGTGTTGAATGTATAGATTGCTTTGGGTAGAATTGACATTGTCACAATGTTCAATCTTCCTATCCACGAGCATGGTATATTCTTCCATTTATGTAGATCTCTTACGGTTTCTTGAAGTAGTCTTTTGTAATTTTCTTTGTACAGGTCTTTTGTATCCCTGGTAAGATTTATTCCCAAGAATTTATTTATTTTTGGTAACTATTGTAAATGGGAGCTCTGGTAGCATAGTGGCTAAGGCACTTGACTGCTAACCAGAAGGCTGGAGGTTCAAACCCACCAGTCACTCCTCGGAAGGAAGATGGGACAATCTACTTCCGTAGTGATATTGCCTCAGAAACCCAAGGAGGGGTCGCTATGAGTCAGGTCTGACTCAATGGCACATAACAACAACAACATTGTAAATGGTATTGATTTCCTTTTCAGCAATCTCTTTGCTGGTGTAGAGAAATCCATCTGATTTTTGGATGTTGATCTTGTATCCTGCCATGATGCTAAATCTCTCAGTTAGTTCCAGTAGATTTTTTACTGAGTCTCTTGGGTTTCCTATGTATAGGATCGTAAGGACTTCTGTATATAGGATTGGTAAGTACTTCTTCCTTACCAATTTGGATGCCTTTGATTTCCCTTTCTTGCCTTATTGCCCTGTCTAGGACTTCCAATACAATATTGAATAGAAGTGAGGATAGAGGGCATCCTTGTCTGGTTCCTGTTTACAGGGGGAATGGTTTCAGTCTCTGTCCATTGAGAATAATGTTGGCTGTTGGTTTTGCAAAGATGCCCTTTATTATGTTGAGAAATGTCCCTTCTATTCCCATTTTGCTGAGAGTTTTGATCAGGAATAGGTGTTGGATTTTATCAAATGCCTTTTCTGCATCAATTGATATGATCATGTGGTTCTTCTTCTTTGTTTTATTTATGTGGTGGAGGACGTTGATTGTTTTTCTAATGTTGAACCATCCTTGCATAGCTGATATGAACCCCACTTAGTCAAAATGAATTATTTTCTTAATATGTTATTGGAGTCTATTGGCTAGGATTTTGTTGAAGATTTTTGCATCTATATTCATGAGGGATATTGGTGTGTAGTTTTCCTTTTGAGTGATGTCTCTGCCTGGTTTTGGTATGAAGATTATGCTTGCTTCGTAAAATGAATTTGGGAGGATTCCATCCTTTTCTATGCTTTGGAACAGTTTGAGTAGGACTGGTGTCAGTTCTTCTCTGAATATTTGGTAGAATTCTCTGGTGAAACCATCTGGGCCAGGAGTTTTTTGTTGTTGTTGTTGTCAATTATTTTCATGATCTGTTCAATTTCTTCTTTTGTTGTGGATCTGTTCAACTTTTCCACATCAATCTGTTTTAGTTTAGGTAAGTGGTTTGCTTCTAGAAATCGGTCTATTTCTTCCAGATTTTAAAATTTGTTGGAGTATAGTTCTTCATAGCATCCTGGTATTATCCTTTTTATTTCAATTGGTTCTGTTGTGATGTCACCCATTTGGTTTCTTATTCGTGTTATTTGTATTCTCTCCCTCTTTCCCTTTGTTAAATTTGCCAGCGGTTTGTCAATTTTACTGATCTTTTCAAAGAACCAACTTCTGATCTTGTTGATTTTTTCTGTTGTCTTTCTATGTTCTGTTCCATTGATTTCTGTTTGAATCTTTATTATTTCCTTTCTTGGTGACCATAGGCTTTTTTTTTTTTTTTTTTTTTCTAGTTGTGGGAGATACTAGATTAAGGTATTGATTTTTTTTTTCTTCTTTTGATGTGTGCATTTATTGCTATAAATTGGCCTCTGATCAGTGCTTTTGCTGTGTCCCAAGGATTTTGGCATGTTGTATTTTCATTCTCATTTGATTAAAGGAATTTTTCTAATTTCATTTTTTATTTCTTCTATTACCCAGTCATTCTTAAGAAGAGTGGTGTTCCATTTCCATGTGTTTGCTCTTTTTCTATTGATCTTCCTATTGTTGATTTCTAATTTGATAGCATTGTGATTTGAGAAGATGCTTTGCAGTATTTCAGTGTCTTTAAATTTATTAAGGCTTGCTTTATGGCCTAACATATGGTCTATCATGGAGAATGTTCCATGTGCACTGGAAAAGAATGCATATTATGCTGTTATTGGGTGCATGCTCTGTAGATGGGAATAAGGTCAAGTTAGTGGATTCTATTGTTTAGCTCTTCTATGTCTTTGTTGAGTGTCTTTCCAGTTGTTCCATCTGTGATTGAAAGTGGTGTATCAAAGTCTCCCACTATGACTGTGGAGTTATCTATTTGCCTTTCAACTCTTTTAAAGTCTGATTTATGTATTTTGGGGCTCTTTCATTGAGTCCATAGATATTTATTATGGTTATATCTTCTTGTTCAATTGATCCTTTAATCATTAGATAATGTCCTTCCTTGTCTAATGTGGTGGTTTTTGTCTTAAAGTCAATTTGATCAGAAATTAATATTGCCACTTTGCTCTTTTTTGGTTGCCATTTGTTTGATAAATCTTTTTCCAACCTTTGATTGTTAGTCTATTTTTATCTTTGTCTCTAAGGTGTGTCTCTTGTACACAGCATATTGATAGGTTGTTTTCTTATCCAGTCTGCAACTCTCTGTCTTTTGAGTGCATTTAATCCACTAATAGTCAGTGTAATTATTGACAAGTATGAATTGGTTGCTGTCATTTTGTTATGTGGTTTTTCATAGTGTTCCTGGTTTCTTTGTTCCATATAATTTTCTTTGCTGAGCTTATTATGTTTATGAGTTGTGTTATCATTTCCTTTGTTGCTATTGTTTTAGTAGTTGGTTGACTGCTAACCAGAAGGCTGGCAGTTCAAACCCACCAGCCACTCCTTGGAAGGAAGGTTGGGCTATCTACTTACGTAGTGATACTGCCTTGTAAACCCAAGGAGGGCTCGCTATGAGTCTGTTCTGACTTGAAGGCACATAACAACAACAACAACAACAACAACAAATATTTGTGCTTTCCTTTTTTAAACTGTGATGTGAAGGTTTATCATTTTTCTTTGAGGTCACCCTGTGATTTATAATTTTCTCCCCAAGTTTAGAATAGTCCATTCTATCTTGCAACTCTCTTGACTTCCTCACCATTTAGAAATTCTGTAATTACATTATTTTCCCCCTCTTTTTGGTTTGTAGTTGTCCTAATTTGCCAATTGATGT
This sequence comes from Orycteropus afer afer, assembly GCF_000298275.1. Lineage (NCBI taxonomy): Eukaryota > Metazoa > Chordata > Mammalia > Tubulidentata > Orycteropodidae > Orycteropus > Orycteropus afer. Next base: position 29,835,684 of record NW_006921590.1, read on the forward strand.
CTTTGCTTCCCTGTTTACAAGCTTATTTTACTTTGGATACATCCATAGCTGTGTTGGTTTCTGTCATCTTGTGTACTAATGATTGGTTGTTGTTTGCTATTATTAGTTCTCTGTACAAAGGACTCTCTTTAGTAACTCTTGTAAGGTTGGTCTGGTTTTAACAAATTCCCTTAATTTCTGCTTATCTGGAAATCTTCTAATTCCACCATCATATTTGAGGGACAGGTTTGCTGGGTATATAATTCTTGGTTGGAAATTTTTCTCTTTCAGGGTTTTTTATATCCCACCCCCTTGCCTTCTCTCTTGCATGGTTTCTACGGAGAAATCAAAGCTTATTGTTTTATTGTATATGGTTGTCCTTTGTAAGTAACTTTTCATTTTCCCCATGTTGCTTGCAGGATTCTTTCTTTGTCTTTGATTTTGGTGAGTTTGATGATGATATGTCCTGGTGATTTTCTTTTGGGGTCTGTCCTGTTTGAGGTTTGTTGGAATTCCTGAATGGATATATTCTTATCTTTCATCATATCAAGGAAATTCTCTTCCAACAAATCTTGGACAATTTTCTCAGTGGTTTTATTTTTCTCTTCCTGTGTTGGAATTCCAATTACATGTAAGTTATTCCTTTTGATGGTATCTCATGTGAACTTTAGGCTTTCTTCATTTTGTTTTGATCTTTTCTCTGATTGAACTTTTCTAAAGAAGTATTCAGGTATTTGTCTTCAATCTCATCAATTCTGTCTTCCATTGATTCAATTCTACTCCTTTGCCATTTCAATGTGTTAACTATTTCTGATAATTTAGTATTAATTTTCTGGATTTCTATCTGTAGATTTTGTATCATTTCTAATTTTTCATTTGTTTTGTCATTTTGTTCTTGTAATTTCTTCAAAAAGTTTTCTAGGGTTTTGTCTGTGTTTTCCTTAATTTTTTCAGTGTTTTCCTTGATCTGTGTGATAGTTGTAGCTGTGTGTCAACTTGGCTGGACCACAATTCTGTGTGATTTAAGCACTTGTGATGTGGGTTATTCCCATGATGGGATCAGATGTATATGTTTTTAGCAGCCAATCCATGGAAAGGGAGTTTCCCTAGGGATGTAGCCTGCTTCCAATATATTTATGGACATCTTGGGAGAAGAGACACTCTTCTGTGGATTGGGATCTTGTTTTGCTGCCTACAACAGTCCG
>NW_006921590.1:29837702-29845363 GCF_000298275.1 Orycteropus afer afer
CCACAATATCTGGGGAGAGGGCAATAACAGAAAAAAGGTAGAGTTGGGGAGTAATGAAGAAAAAATGGGAAAAATGCAAAAAGAAAAACAAGGAATAGGGTTAACCATGAGAAAGGAAAAAATGGGAACCAGGAACAGGGAAGAGAGAAAAAGCTGAAAGCTAGAACCTGGGAAAGGAAGAATAAAGAATAATAATAAAAAGGACAAATAATAATAATCATAATTTTAAAACAGATAAAAGCAAACTAAAAAAGAGGGGGGAGGAATCTGGACAGGATGGGGCAGGGCACCCAGGCTCTGTCTGATCACACAGACTGGGATGGAATTCCTACCAGTGCAGAAGGTGGGTGGGAGTGAGGGATGGCTGTACCTCTTTTCACCAAGAGGGTGTGGGGTATAAGAGTAGCAAGGGGAATATCACACCTTTCCAGTTGTTCATGTCCTGAATGTTCTTGTGGCTTCCAGCAAGTGGACCCTATTCTTAAGTCACTGGAATCTGGGAGAATGCTGTCGCTTTAAATATCCAAAACGGTCGAAACACTTGTAAACGTTCAAAATGGTTGTGCCCTCCAGACAGGCAAAAGTCTACAGCTCAGCCTGCCTTCCTCTTCAATGCTTCCCCTTTTATTCGGTAGCCAGCAGTGCAGTCAGCTACCAGGGCCAAGTTTTAGATCTCTGTTAACTGTTTGTGAAGACCAGCTAAGGGTGAGTCAGGTTAATTCTTAAATCCTAACACCACTAGGCAACATCCAAACTGTCTGTGCAGTCAGGATTGCTGACAGACTGCAGCTCGATATGTCTCCTTTTTTGGTGTTTTCATGCAGGTTCTTCTACTAGTTGGAATTTAGTCCACTTCTATATCCTTCCCTTCAAAGCTCATGGCTCCAGGATTATCTTCTGTATCTCTGTTAATTGGTTCCCCTTTTCTTTGTTAAAGAGGATCTGTGCAGTCTGTTTGGCTATCCTGCCATCTTACTGGAACTCCTCCTCCCATCTTCTTTGATGCTTCCTGCATCATTCGATATTTTGCTCATAGAATCTTTCAATATTGCAACTTGAGGCTTAAATTTAATCCTCAGTTCCTTCAGCTTGAGAAATGCTGAGCATGTTCTTCCCTTTTGGTTCTCTAACTCCAGGTCTTTGCACATTTTATTATAGTTATGGGTTTTGTCTGCTTGAGCTTCTCTTTGAAATCTTTGTTCAGCTCTTTTATCTTTTCATTTCTCCCGTTTACTTTAACTACTCTGCACTCAAGGGCAAGTTTCAGAGTCTCTTCTCACATCCATTTTGGTCTTTTCTTCCTTTTTTTGTCTTTTTAATGACTCTTGCTTTCTTCATGGATGATGTTCTTGTTGTCATCCCACAATTCCTCTGGTTTTCGGTCATTGGCATTCAATGCATCAAATCTATTCTTTAAACGGTCTCTAAGTTCTGGAGGGATATTGTCAAGATCATATTTTGGCTCTTATAGACTTGTTTTAATTGTCTTCAACTTCAACTTGAGCATGCATATGAGCAGTTGATGGTCTGTTCCACAATCAGCTCCTGGCCTTGTTTTGGCTGAAAAAAATTGAACTTCTCCATCGCCTCTTGCCACAGATGTAGTCAATCTGATTCCTGTGTATTCCATCTGGTGAAGTCCACGTGTATAGTCATCACTTATGTTGTTGAAAAAAGGTATTTGCAATGAATAAGTTGTTGGTTTTGCAAAATTCTATCATGCGATCTCCAACGTTATTTCTATCACCAAGGCCATATCTTTCAACTACCAGTAACTCTTCTTTGTTTCCAACTTTTGCGTTCCAGTCACCAGTGATAATCAACACATCTTAATTGCATGTTCAATCAATTTCAGACTGCAGAAGTTGGTAGAAATCTTCAATATCCTCATCTTTGGCTTTGGTGGTTGGTGCATAAATTTGGATAATAGTAGTATTAACTGGTCTTTCTTTTAGGTGTATGGATAGCATCCTATCACTGACAGCATTTTACTTTAGGATAGACCTTGAAAGATTCTTTGTGATGATGAGTGTGATGCCATTCCTCTTCAATTTGTCTTTCCTAGCATAGGAGATCATATGATTGTCTGATGCAAAATGGCCAATACCAGTCCATTTTAGCTCACTGATACCTGGGATATTGATCTTTATGAGTTCCATTTCATTTTTGACAACTTCCAATTTTCCTAGATTCATACTTCATACGTTCCATGTTCCAATTATTAATGAATGTTTGCAGATATTTCTTCCCATTTTCAGTCATGCCACTTAGCAAACTGAGGTCCTGAAAGCTTTAGTCCATCCACGCCATTAAGGTCAACTCTACTTTGAGGAGGCAGCTCTTCCCCAGTCATATTTTGAGTGCTTTCCAACCTGAGAAGCTCATCTTCCAGCACTATATCAGACTATGTTTCAGGGCTATTCATAAAGTTTTCCAGTAGTATATTAGACTGTTTCACAGCCATTTATAAGGCTTTAACTGGCCATTTTTTGAGAAATGGGTGGCTCCTTCCTTCTTCCTAGTCTGTCTTAGTCTGGAAGCTCCACTGACACTTGTCCATCATGTGTGACCCTGCTGGTATTTGAAATACCTGTGGCATGGCCTCCAGCCTCACAGCAACATGTAAGTGACCACAGCACAACAAACTGACAGATGAGTGGTGGAACAGTCACGGGTATATTTTCATTTTCTTAGACTTACCTGGTCATTCAGCTTGTCTACCTGTGTATCTACCCATAGATTAATGTTTATTATTACAGATAATGCAGTATTGTGTATGTAAAAGTGCTTCTCTTTGTTGTCTGTACCATCTGTACACCTCTCCGTATCTTCTTTTCCCTTAATGTTATTGTGTTGATCACTCGCTTATGGTATAGAGCCTTTCCTTTCACCCAAATCTGTACTTGTCTCTTATCTATCTAGCAGTTTTCCCTCCCATCCCCTCCCATTCCTGGTAATCAACAAAGAAAGTTTCCTTGTATGTGTAAACCTTTCCTCAACTTTTTACAGTACTGAACTACTACAATATTTGTCCTGTTATTGGCTTATTTCACTCTGCATAATGTTCTCCAAGTTCATCCATGTTATGAGGTGGTTTTTCAGATTCTACATTATTCTTTGGTGTTCCATAGTATTCCATTGTGTGTAGGTACCATAGTTTGGTTATCCATTTATCCATTGTAGGGCACTTAAGTTGTTTCCATCTCCTTGCTATTGTGAATAGTGCCACGATGAACAGGGTGTGCATATGTCTCTTTGTGTCCTGGCTCACATTTCTTTAGGTATATACCTAGTAATGGGAATGCTGGATCAAATGGTATTTCTATTTCCAACTTTTTAAGGAATCATCATACTGATATCCACAGTGGTTGTATCATTTTACAGTCCCACGAGCAGTGCATGAGACTCCCAATCTCTCCACATCCTCGCCAGTATTTGTTATTTTCTATCTTGTTGAACTTTGCTATTAGTGCTGTGGTGAGAAGGTATCTCATTGTTTTGATTTGCATCTCTCTAATGGCTAATTGCAAACATTTCCTCATATGTTTGTTGGCTGCCTGAATATCTTCTTCTGTGAAATGTCTGTTCATGTCTTCTGCCCATTTTTTTTTTTCTGATTTTTTTATTTTTTGTTTTTGCAGTGTTCCTTCCCCTCCCCTCTCACCCCTTATAGCCCGCAAAGAAAATTTATTTCCATGTATAAACCTTTCCTTGGCTTTTTACAATAATGAACTAGTACAATATTTGTCCTTCTGTGATTGACTTATTTCACTCAGCATGATGTCCTCCAAGTTCATCCACTTTATGTGGTATTTTGCAGATTTTACATTATTCTTTAGTGTTTCTTCTCATTTTAAAATTGGATTGATTGTCTTTTTGATGTTGAGGTGTTGGAGTTTTCTGTAAATTGTAGAGATAAGTCCCTTGTGAGATATGTCATTGCTGAATATTTTTTCCCAATCTGTAGGTTCTCTTTTTACCCTTTTGAAGAAGCCTTTTGATCACCTAAGAATTTAATTTTTAGAAGGTCCTAATCATCTACCATATGTTCTGCTGTTTGTGCCTTTTGGGTTATACTTGATGCTCTATTTATGCCATAAATTAAACCAAACCAAATGCACTGCTGTCGAGTCAGATCCGACTCACAGCGACCCCTCCTTGGGTTTCTTGTGGTATAGCTACAGAAGTAGATTGTCCAACCTTCCTTCCAAGGAGTGGCTGGTGGATTTGAACCGCCAGCCTTCTGGTTAGCAGTCAAATGCCTTAGGCACTATGCCAGGGCCCCAATTTTTTTCTTTGATGAACTTTATAGTTTTAGGTTTCACAGTTAAATCTTTGATTCATCTGGAGTTAGTTTTTGTGTATGATACGAGGAATGGATCTTGTTTCATTTTTCTGCGAATGGATATCCAGTTTTGCCAGCACCATTTGTTAAAGAGACTATCTCTTCCCCATTTAATGGATTTTGACCCTTTGTCAAAGATTAGCTAACCATAGGTGAATGGATCTATTTCTGGGTTCTCTATTTGGTTCCAACAGTTTATGTGTCTGTCATTGTACCGATAACAGGCTGTTTTGACTAGTGTGGCTGTACAGTAGGTTTTGAGATCTGGGAGTGTGAGACCTCCCACTTTCTTCTTCTTCTTCTTCTTCAGTAGTGCTTTACTTATCTGAAGTCTCTTTCCTTTCTGTATAAAATTATGATTGGGTTTTCCATGTCCTTAAAGAATGTTGATGGAATCTGGATTCGGATTGCCTTGAATGCTTTGGGTAGTATTGACAATCCTTTGGGTAGTATTGACATTTTCACAATGTTCAATCTTCCTATCCATGAGCATAGCATATTCATTTATATAGACCTGTTATGGTTTCTTGAAGTAGTGTTTTGTAGTTCTCTTTATTTAGGTCTTTTGTGTCTCTAGTAAGATTTATTCCCAAGTATGATACAAAACTTTTTTGACAAACAATATTTATTGATAAATAAGCAAATATTTATATTCCTAGATGACTAGGTGTCATGTATTTGCATTATTTTACCAGGCCTATGTCATAAATTTGATATAATTTTAATCAAAATACAATTATTTATTTTTTAAGAATCAAGAAAATAATTATAAAATTCTTTAGGAAAATCACTTACATGAGAATATAAAATTGTTGTTGTTGTTGTTATGTGCCGTCGAGTTGGACCTGACTCATAGCGATCCTCCTGGGGTTTCCGAGGCAGTATCACTGTGGAAGTAGATTGCCCCATCTTCCTTCCGATGAGTGGCTGGTGGGTATAAAATAGTGTCATGAAAAAGAAAAATAGCAAGGGGGTACTGAGACCTACCTAATACCATTACATATTTAAATACCATTGTTACAAAGTACAGGGTGGTGGTGTTTGCTGTGGAGTTGTGTCCACTCATGGCAACACCATGTGTGCAGAGTAGAAATCCATGCCACAGGTTTTCAAGGTTGTGCCTTTTCAGAAGCAGATCACTAGATCTTATTTTCAAGATATCCCTGCTGAGTTTGAACTGCCAGACTTTTGGTTAGTAGCCCAATGCTTAACCATTTGCACTAATCAAGGACTAAAGAACATGGCACTGGTGCAGGCAGCTACAGAAGTCCTGGAAGATAACAAAATTAAGACATATTCCCTACTTTCTATATGTCCACCCATCTATCTAATTATCTATGTAATAGGATATAGAATGCAAATTATGCTAAATGTCCAACATTTGGGCACTAGATAAGATACATATAGATATACGTAGACATTTATGATAAGGCAAACTTTGCAAACAGAAGGCTAAGAAAAGATTCTTTAGTTGGACAACTGGGTAGCCATTTTGGGGAAAAAAATCAAGTGAAATTCTTAATCCATTTGCCAGAATAAACTCCTTGCTTGATTCAACTTGACTGAAATAAATATGTAAAAAGATTAATAACAAAAGTAGACAAATTTAGAAAATTAAATATTTGACAAAGAAAAGTAGGGGGAAAAAACCTTCATCATACAAAAACAAAAGCGGAAGAACTCAATTAGAATTTCTCAAGCTGAGAGAACTGAAGAAAAATTCAAGCCTCAAGTTGCAATATTGAAGGATCCTGTGGGCAAAATATTGAATAATGTAGGAAGCATCAAAAGTAAATGGAAGAAATACACCAAGTCACTGTACCAAAAAGAATTGGTCTAAGTTGAACCATTTCAGAAGATAGCATATGATGAAGAACCAATGGTGTTGAAAGGAGAAGTCCAAGATGCACTGAAGGCACTGGTGAAAAACAGTGCTGCAGGAATTGATGGAATACCCATTGAGGTATTTCAACTGATGCAGCCCTGGAGGCACTCACTTGTTTGTGCCAAGAAATTTGGAAGACAGCTATCTGGCCAAGCAGCTGGAAGAGATCCATATTTGTGCCCATTCCAAAGAAAGGCTATCCAACAGAATGCAGAAATTATCAAATAGTATCATTAATATCACACACAAGAAAATTTTCCTAGAGATAATTGAAAAATGATTGCAGCAGTTATCAATAGGAAATTGCCAGAAATTCAAGCTAGATTGAGAAGAGGACATGAAATGAGGGATATCATTGCTGGTGCTGGATGGATCTTGGCTTAAAGCAAAGAATACCAGAAAGTTGTTTACCTGTGTTTTATCGATTTGCAAAGGCATTAGACTTTGTGGATCATAACCAATTATGGATAACATTGTGAAGAATGGAAATTCCAGAACACTTAATTGTGCTCATGAGGAACCTGTACATAGACCAATACACATTTGTTTGAACTGAACAGGGGGATACTTTGTTGTTGTTAAGTGCCGTCAAGTCGTTTCCGACTCATAGCGACCCCATGCACAGCAGAACGAAACACCTCCTGATCCTGTGCCAGCTCCATGATCCTTGCTATACTTGAGCCCATTGTCACAGCCACTGTGTCAATCCACCTCATCAAAGGTCTTCTCCTCTTTCATCGACCCTCCACCTTACCAAGCATGATATCCTTCTCCAGGGAAAGGTCCCCTCTGACAATATGAACTAAGTAGGTGAGACGAAGTCTGGCCATCCTCGCTTCCAAGGAGCATCTCGGCTGAACTTCCTCCAGGACAGATCTGTTAGTTCTTTTGGCAGTCCATGGTACCTTCAGCATTCCTCACCAGCACCACAACTCAAAAGCATCAACTCTTCTTCGGTTTTCCTTATTCATTGTCCAGCTCTCACATGCATAGGAGGTGGTTAGAAATATCATGGCTTGTGTCATGGCTTGTGTCAGTCCTCAAGGAGACATCCTTGCTCCTCAGCACCTGAAAGAGTTCCTTCACAGCTGACCTGCCCATTGCTACACGTTGTCTAATGTCCTGACTGCTGGTTCCATTGGTCTCGATTGTAGAGCCAAGCAACGTGAATTCTTTGACAACTTCAATCTTTCCTCCATTTATCATGATGCTGCTTGTTGGTCCAGTTGTGAGGATCTTTGTCTTCTTTATATTGAGATGTAATCCATACTGCAGACTGTGTTGTTTAATCTTCATCAGTAAGTGCCTCAAGTCATCCTAACTTTCAGCAAGCAAAGTTGTATCATCAGCGTATCTCAGGTTGTTAATGATTCTTCCTCCAATCCTGATGCCACGTTTTTCTTCATATAGTCCAGCTTCTCAGATTATTTG
>NW_006921590.1:29847113-29858788 GCF_000298275.1 Orycteropus afer afer
CTAAGGGACTTGACTGCTAACCATAAGGCTGGTGGTTCAAACCCACCAGCCACTCCTCAGAAGGAAGGTTGGGCAATCTACTTCTGTAGTGATACCACCTTGGAAACCCAAGAAGGGGTTTCTATGAGTTGGGTCCTACTCAACGGCACATAACAACAGCAACAATATGCAGATGACACAATGTTGCATGCTAAAAGTGAAGAAGATTTGAAGCACTTACTGATAGAGATCAAACACTGCAGTTTTTAGTATGGATCACACCTCACCATAAAGAAAACAAAAATCCTCACAGCTGGACTAATAAGCAATATCATGATAAATGGAGAAAAGATTGAAGTCAGGAATTTCATTTTACTTGGATCCATAATCAATGCCCATGGAAGTAGTAGTCAAGAAATCAAACTATGTATTGCACTGTAGATCTCTGCTGCAAAAGACCTCTTTAAAGTGTTAAGAACAAATATGTCACTTTGTAGACTAAGGTGTGTCTAACCTAAGCCATGGTATTTTCAATAGCCTCATATGCATACCAAAGCTGGACAATGAATAAGGAAGACCAAAGGAGAATTGATGCATTTGAATTGTGGCATTGGCAAAAATATTGAAAATACCATGCACTGCCAGAAGAATGAACAAATCTGTCTAGTAAGAAGTGCAGCTGGAATGCTACTTAGAAGTGAAAATAGCCAGACTTTGTCTTCCTACTTTGGTCATATTGTCAGAAAAGACCAGTCCTGGAGAAGGATATCATGCTTGGTAAAGTGGAGGGTTAGTGAAAATCCACAATGAGATGGATTGAAACAGTGGCTGCAATGGGTTCAGGCATGGCAAAGATTGTGAGGATGGTGCAGGACCAGGCAGTATTTCGTTCTGTTGTACATAAGGTCACTACAAGTTGGAAATGACTTGATGGCAGCTAACAACAACAGCAATTCCAGTTGGTTTCTGATACAAGCAACCAATAGAGTAGGTAGATAGGTAAGTAATGGATAGATTAGATAGATAGACAGGCAGATAGATAGATAGATAGATATTGTAAAATGAGATTGGGAAAAGGGAGTCAAGTATATAGAAACAGTGCCAAGTTTAGAAAAATCCAACCTCATTTCTGAGAAGAGGCTATTAGGTTGTGCTCCTTGCAAGAAGGCCAACAAATCAATTTAGTGGAATCCAAATCTGGGAGTGGATTAGATGACGTCTTATGGATGGAAATATTCTATAATTCATTCATTCACTTATTCAACAAACATTTATTGAGCACCTACTAGTGCTGGTCTTCTAGGTGCTAGGATTCAGCAATGAGTAAAACAGACAAAAAAGTCCCAACTTACACGGAGCTTACATTCTAATGGGGAAGGCAAACAATAAAGAAAGAAAGAAAGTTTGTGAGATGGTAATAAGACTAAGGAGAAAAAAAAGGGGACATCCATAGTGTAGGAGGTGTTAGGTTTATTATTATTATTATTATTGTGATTTGGGTGAAGATTTACAGAGCAAATTCACTTTCCATACAGCAGTTCATATATACTTTGTCTCATGTCATTGACCATAGTTTACCACAATGCAACAGCTCCCCTCCCACTTCCTCCCCATAGTTACCTCTTCCCAGTGTCCAACCTTAGGACGTGTTAGTTTTAAGAGTGTCGTCCAGGAAGGACTCACTGAGAAGGGACATTTGAGCAAAGACATGAAGGAGGTAAGGGAGATCTGAGTCATGCAAGTATCTATGAGGCAAGTATTCCTGGCAGGGAACTTAGGCCTGTGTTCTTCAGAGGGGAGGGGCTTCATGGTCTGGTCTGGTCTCTTCCAGACAAACCAAGCAGATGCTGTGACTCTCGATGCAGGCTGGGTGTATGAGGCAGGCCTGCCCCCCCGAAACCTGAAACCTGTCGTAGCAGAGTTCTATAGGTCAAAAAACAGTAAGTTCTCCCGGGGGACGCAGATGTCTGTGCTGAGACTGAAGTCATGGTGGGAGGCAGGGTCTTGGGGGTGGCTTACACTTGAAAGGAACAAAATTGATGGATTGAATAAGGTGATCACTTATGTTGACCCATGAGGGCTAAGGTATTGATTCTCCCTGGGAAGCTGTGAACTTTGTGCACCTGACAGACATGCTGTTGGTGTTGCTGGATGGGGGGTACCCAAGTCTGTGAGGGGAGGTGCTGTCTAGAGTCCATTACCAGTCGGGTTGCACCAATGGGATGCCTATCTCTGGAGACACACAGGAGCTCTGACAACCTATTCCCTCTGCTAAGTCCCCTGCAGGTGCCACAGAACCCAGGGCCTGTGTCTTGTTGTGTGGGGAGATTCTGGGGGAGTCTGAGAATGTGGCTTTGCCTCCTTCCCACACTTTTTCATTAGTGTCATCTGGTGGGAACACAGCCTGCCTCCATTTGACTCCAACTTGCAGGGCCCTGGCAAAATCCTGGAGATGCTCCTGCATCCTTCTCCTCACACTTTCTCCTTCTGTCTGGGCTGCAGACAGAGAAGTAGAGAAGGGTGCAAAGCTCTTGGGGGTATAGAGTAACATCACAATAACCTGGAGCTAAAGGTCTCCTTAAGAATGTCCTATAAGGCTTGTCTCCTCACTGGCTTGGAGCAGCTGGCAGAAAAGAAGCTAGTTTTATTACCTTGAAAAGGGACAGTTTTTCTCTCTCTTGTAAATCAAGGATGCTTTTCATTCCCTTTTCTGTCTGTTTGCCAGGGGATTTGGTGCGGGTCCTAGGAGCCTCTCCCCAAAGTTTCCCATTGCATACACTCTGGAATGTTAGTAATGATGATGTGGCATCTTCCTTTTGCTTTTCCTTTCTCTCTGCCCCTTAGCAGATCTAAAAACCCACTATTATGCTGTAGCTGTGGCACGGAAGGGCAGTGGTTTCCAGCTGAACCAGCTCCAAGGCAAGAAGGCCTGCCACACAGGCCTGAACAGTGCTGCTGGCTGGAATGTTCCCATCAACTTACTTCTCTATGACTTGCCAAAGCCACATGTGCCAGTTGAGAGTGGTAAGCTGGCAGGGGGTGGATTCATTTAGGCAGTCATCTCTATTCCAGTTGCCCACACAGGTCACTTTGGGGCCACACAGTCACTGTAAGTGAATTCTGGGGGATCAGGGAAGAGTAAGATTCAAGCTTGAAACCCAAGGGAGGGTTTCCTTGGGAGCTGGAAGTCTTTTCTTCTCTCAACAAAGATACCTTTGTCTCTCTGAGCTCCTGACAGCACCACACACATGGTAACTCCAGCAGCTTGATTTGGCCAAAGCCTCCGTTGAGGCCCACTAAGAAGGAGACCTTCCCTCCAGCTTTCCAGAAAGCTCACTAAGGGATTATAGCCACCGGCCTGGAGTCAGTCCTCAGTGACTTGGGCCGTGTTATCAAACACCAACAATGAAGGGACGAGTGGACTGTAGCTGTGATTGGTTATGTACTCTTGTCTTCTTGTTCAGTTGAAATAGCCAACATGAGCCTTAGGTGTATTGTCAGCCCTTGAAAGGTGATAGCCAAATCCTGTGTTCCCCACAGACGTGCACTCTTTGGAGCCCTGCCAACTTCTGCAGCAATTGTGTTTTGACTGTGTTAGGGATAAGGGCTTGCTGGCATTGGATGGCAAGCTGCAGCCTGGGCCACAGCTCTGAGGCCATGCATTCCCTGGCCTGTCTTGGAGTTCCTGCTTGTCTCAGAGTCAGACACTGCTGGACAGCTGTCTGGGGAGATATGTGGGGGCTGTTGGTATGACCTCCACCGACTCCATTGGTTCCCAGAAGAGGGCTTCCCAATGAGACACCATAACCTTTTGATGCAGAGGAAGTGGGTGGGGCTAGGAGAAACTGGGTCCTGAGGTAAGGAAGGGCTGTCAGAGGTTGGTTGACCTGCCAGGTGTTTAGAGTTCTGTGTGGCCTCTCTAGAGCTTCCATGCTGGTGAGTTAACAGAGGTGATTGTCTCTGGGGCTGCAGTTTTGGTTCAGTGTCAGTAGCTCTTGTACTTGGAACAGACAAGCTAGGGAAACATTCTCATGGTCTTAGCCTTGGCCCACACATGAGTGTGATGTCTGAGTACACAGAGGCCGGGCCACCCACTCCTCGAAGCACAGGTATTGTCAACCACCTCTGACAGGCTGTACATGGCTAGCCTGGGCATACTTGCTTCCTTAGAACAGTCTTGGAGGGACTGTAGACTCGTGGCCACCCCACTCACTCACATGCACAGCACAGAGCCAGCTTGTGCATGTGGTCCATTTCTCTGTGTTGAGCAGCTGTGTCCAAGTTCTTCTCGGGCAGCTGTGTCCCCTGTGCAGATCCGAAAATGTTCCCCAACCTGTGTCAGCTGTGTGCGGGGACAAGGACAGCCAAGTGTGCCTGTAACTCCCAGGAACCATACTTTGGCTACTCAGGCGCCTTCAAGTGAGTGATACCATTTGCTGCACCTTCTCATTCTGAAGATGGGGGACAAATGCATTGGGAGTAAACAGGCCTACCCTAGACCCCTAGAGTGTCAGTGTGAAACCCAGGGTCCTGAGTCCCTCCCATGGCCAGCCCTCACTAACCATCTCGAGGAGCAGTCTTCTTTATAGGGGCTCCCTTGTCTCCCCAGAGAATGCCCTTATTATGCTCCTGGAACAGGGAGGGCTGAGGGGACAGACCACTCTGGGACTCTGACATCTGCTGACACACTCCTGGGCTCCTGGATGGGCCAAAGACCAGAACCCTCATCCCCCATCCCCCCCCCATGTCTTTCTCCCTAAGCATCTCCACGTAGCAGGAATAGGTGTCTGCCTTTCACCACCTCCCCCTCAGACTTCTGTAGGCCTCTCTCATTCTCCATTCTCCATAAGATAAATGGCTGCTGCCCCAAACCAAAGTGAAACTGGCTGAGGCTCCAAGGCTATCCAAAGTCTTTATCTTCCATATAAAGTCTTTAGACTTTTATTTAAAAAAAAAAACAAAAACATATATATTGTTTTTTGCTATCTTTGAAGAGGAAAGTGGGCCCTTCTTTTGCAACAGCCCTCCCCAGAGTTGCCTGGGATGTCAGCTTCCATGGGTCTTGTTTGCTTCAGGCCTGGGCTTGGCTGGGGGGTTCAAGGCCAGCCCCTCAGGCAAGGCTATCACCTCTGTAAGGACAGACTGATGCCTGAGAAACTGTGATCAGAGCCCTGAGAGCCCTGGGTCATGGCATATTCTCAGAGGGTCTGCCTGAGGGTGGGGCAGGGCTGTGCAGGTGGTGGGTGGCCAACGTATCTCTCCTGTTCCACAGGTGTCTGATGGATGGTGTTGGGGATGTGTGTTTTGTGAGACACATATCACTGTTGGGTAAGTGCTGGGAAGAAGATCATGTGGAGCTCTTGTTCTTTCCTGAAAGTTTTCTTACATCTAGAGATGAGTAATGTCAAGGTCTTTAATATCACAGGAGAATTTTTGTGTAAATAACGTTTCTGTTGTTTGCACTTTACTTAGTGCTTAATTTATTTGACCCATAATTGTTGACCTCCAATAATATTTGACCCCAGTAAGCAAATTTTCTGAACATACAGCTATAACTTACCAAATAATAAAGCAAAACAAGTTCTAATAATCAAATATTCTTTATCACTGAAATATTAGTTTTAAATTTAATCTCATTCTCCTGAATGCTTCATTATCTAAATGCTTCAAACACTTAAAGCAAGCACACAAATTATTGTAATGATTTCAGAACTTCTTAGCACATCTACAATGAAATCTGTTACAAAAGTACTATTACCATAGACATAAATGTATTTTTTCTTTATTTCTATATTTGAAAAAGACAAAACCAAAACAATCTGAAATCACTTGTCTACTATTATACAAGATCCCCTATTGCCTTCAAAGGAGGGTTTTATGAGAGACTATACACTGGGTTTTAGGGTTGAGAATGTGTGCTGGTGTCAGCAAAGGTCTGCTCCTGCCACTGCTTGGGCCCTTGGTAACTTAAGTGGAAAATTTATTTCTTCTGAAGCCATTAGATCCAACTGATTTTCTTTCTTTTTCTTTTTTTTTTTTTTTAATTTTTATTGTGATTTGGGTGAAAGTTTACAGAGCAAATTCATTTTCCATACAACAGCTCACCCTATTGATTCTTTTAATTTAATTCTAACATTACTACCAAAAACCAAACCACACTCACTGCCATTGAGTCATTCCTGACTCAGAACGCCCTTTCCTTGGGTTTCCAAGGTGTTATCTCTACAGAAGTAGATTGTCCAGTCTTCCTCCCAAGGAGTGGCTGGTGGGTTTGAAGCTCCAACCTTCTGGTTAGCAGTCAAATGCCTTAGGCACTACGCCACCTAACACATTGAGCTCCTAACACATTGTTTAATTTTTTTCTTGTAAATATAAATATATTAAATTTATTTTCTCTGTGGCAAATAACAACAACAACAATAGCACACCTTACTAAAATTTTAATCATTCACAGGAACTCTAGTTGTACCAATTGTCTTTTAAAATGAGATTTTATCAACCTCAAAGACCTTGTAATACCATGGAAGCTAAAGAGCTAGTTTTCCTCACAGGAAGTCTTGCCCTTTTTGTACCTGCAGAGTGCCCTGACTGGGCCCTTAGGCCTCTTTCTACCCCTCAACCCTCCCATGACCTTTTCCCAGCAGGACTCAGCCCCCAGGGGAGTATTGCTACTTTGATGGGGGGGGGGGCTGGTTTGTTCTGGTGTGGTGGCATATCAATCCCAGACTGAGACTTTGATAAATTATGTTAACTCTCTGAGCCTCAGTTTCCTCATCTCTAGAATGATACAATCATGTTACTAGCCTCCTTGAGTTGTTGGGAGGATTGAATGAAACAGTGTCCTCAGCACTGTCTCTGGTGTGTCATGAGTGGTCAGTAAATGTTTGCCATCATCGTTCATATTAGCAGAGCCACAGAGACAAGGGGCAGTTGCAGGGATCCTGGGTCAGGCATACACCTCAATCCCACGTCTATCTGGATATGAGGTAGTGAACCTGCCATTTCATCTTCCAAGGCCCCAGGTTCTTCATCAGTATAAGTGTCTAGAAAAGATTCCCTGTCAGTCCTCTTCAGGTCAAAAATAGTGTGATTCAGTGAGGAGCAAGGAACCACAGCTCATGGTTTCTGCCTGCAGAAACTCAACTGGGCTTTCTCTTTCCCAGAGAACTTGGACAAGTTCCAAAAGGACTTGTTTGAGCTGCTTTGTCCAGACAACACCCGGAAGCCTGTGGATGCATACAAGGAATGCTACCTGGCCTGGGTACCTTCTCACGCTGTCGTGGCCCGAAGTGCAGATGGCAAGGAGGACTTGATCTGGGAGCTGCTCAGTAAGGCACAGGTATCTCCATCTACCCATTTGCTGTCCTCCCCTCCTGCTGCATGGTCCCTGCTTGGATTTGAGGGCTCTTGTCACTCTACAAGTTTTTCTGAGTTTGGGGCACAGTAGGAACCAGGGCATACATCACTCACTTCACTGACAAGCCACTCAGGCTATAAATATTATAGATGGCAGAAGCCGTGAAACCCTTTTGGGCATTACCAACCTAGTGGGCCAAAGACTCTCTGCAGAGGCTTCTCATTGCCCCATTTCCAACTTTTCAATTCTAAATTGGTTCTTTAGATTACAGCACAGATGCTCCCCTCCAGGAAGTGCTCCCCATTATCTCATATGTTCCCACCCTCATGACCACCCGCCTAGAGCCAGGTCCCCCAAGCATGAGCATTGTCTCCTCCTGACAGCCTCTGTACATCAGCACACCGTGTCTGTCAGTGCCCCCTGCTTATTGCTGGAGTCAGATGTGAATCTGACAAATACTTGTTCTCTAGTCCTCACAGACGAGTGTGGGAGACACAATTAGTGCCTGTATGAATTACTACCAGGTGAAATCAGTACAGCCTTGGGGATATGGATCAGGCACTTTACAGAGGACAGAGGAATTGATTTGCTTGGGCTCTCTGGGGAGATTCCTGAGCCCTGAGTAAGCCTTCTGTACCTCAAGGAAGTGTGTGTGTGGGTGGGTGGGTGGGTGGGGGAAGCAGTTACCAGGGAGGATAGCAGGTTCCTTTTCACTCAGGCACTGCAAAGGCAGATGGGCATTTGAAAGATTGCCACCATCAGTCAGGAATGGCTCTGAAGTGGCCAAAAAGGGAAGAGACTCTTGAAGTGTTTCAGCTGATCCTTCAGTGGCAGGCCCAGGATGGGAGAGGAGACCCTGGCTCCTGACCTTCAGCCCCAGGGGGACATTTCTGGAGCACCAGTGGCTCCAGGAGGAAGACCACCATTCCACTGCCCAGGGAGGTGCAAAGCAGCAGTCTGGCATGGGAGAGGGCCAGCTGCCTGACACACGTGATTCCCAGACCCCTTTGTATAGGTCTAGGGGATTGCCCTGGCACTTTTCCTGAGGCTGCACAAGGTGGACACAGTAGGATTTGTCTGGGAGAGAGACTTGAGAACACCATGAGCCACTGAGACTTCAGAGGGCCTTGATCAGTGCCTTCACTCTTGGGCTCTTGTAGTTTTCTCCCTTTCTGCTTTCCTTGTCTAACATTTACCCTTCTCTACTCTTCATCTCCCCCCCCCCAATCCTTTGAACAGGAATATTTTGGAAAAGACAAGTCAGCAGAATTCCAACTCTTTGACTCTCCTTATGGGAAGGACCTGCTGTTCACAGACGCTGCCCATGGTTTTCTAAAGATCCCCCCTAAGATGGACTCTTGGCTGTACCTGGGATCTGAGCAAATCACTGCCATTAAGAATCTAAGGACAGGTGTGTAAAGTCCTGGAGGGACCTGTAGAACTTGGGAAATGGGGTGGGGTAGGGACAATTGATTGAGGCTTTCTAGATGCTAACATCCCTCATCCAGCCTTTGTCAGTCTGTGGGGCTCAAGGAACTACTGATTACATTGGGTTCATATTGGGGTTTCCTACTGAGCTAGGTGGTTGTTGTTATAATGTGCCGACGAGTCAGAAAGACCTAAATTATGAGATCACAAAAGGGTTTTGAAGACCTTTAGATTACAGATAGCTTGAAGTGATGATGCTGCCAGCTTCTTTGTATCATCTAGGACTGCCTCACACAACACAGACCTATTTGACCTAAAGACGGTGAAATAGCCCATCCTAAACTAAAGTGGGAATATGGCCACCACCACCATCAGGAGTTGAACTGCACTTTCAGAGGATTTTGATCCACTCCTGCCTTCCATTAGCTCCCTAAGGTTCATTTCACCCTTCCTTTTCTCCTTCTTCTCCCTTCCCTCATCCCTTTCAGTTACCAGCTGAGTGCTTAACCACTGTACCACAGGACTCCCTCTCTTTCAGTTAACCAGCAGTTATAGAGCATCTGCAAAGGCCAGCTGGTGTTATATGTGAGCATACGGTGGTGAGGTGGAGCATTGAGGGGAGGGCCAGCAGGCCCCAACAAAACAAAACACATGACTGCTAACTGAGGACTGCTCCCTGAATGGGAGAACTCAGTCCTGAAAGAGAAAACCCCAGAAAGCCCTGAGCTGGCCTGGTGCTCAGGGTGGCCTCCCCTGGGGATGTGTGGTCAGGAGCTCTGCTTTACTGCACTTGTTCCTCATTTCTCCTGGAGGAGTGGGCATGAAAGAGTATGTCATGGGAATGCGAATGTCCAACCCAATGGCTATTAGTGAGGGTCTGCGGGAGGGCAGCTACTCCACAGTGGCATTAAGCATCCAGTTCCATTTTGGTGCTTCTTTAGGATTGTGTCTCTTTTCCACCTATCCTAGGTACATACGACACCAAGCAGGTGCAGTGGTGTGCAGTGGGCAATCATGAGAAGGCCAAGTGTGACAATTGGAGTGCTGTGAGTGGTGGCATCTTAAAGTGCACCGTGGAGGAGACCACCGAGGACTGCATTGCTGCCATTGTGGTATGCAGGGCCCTCCTCCACAGCTGGGTGTAGACATCCAAATATGCAGCGTGTCTGCTGAGTCTGGTATTGAAGGGCCTCTTCCCAAATGCCTCCCCGTCAGCTGCTATGCTGCAGACGTACCTGTCCTGTGCTGCCACCTACCTCTGGTTGCCCTGCAGGCTGCTCTAGCTCAGGGCCAGGTACAGAAATGCAGAGCCAACCCCAAACCCAGATTCCTTTGGCCCCAGCTCAAGTCCAGGGAACTCTGAGAGGATGAGAGGAAGTGGGGGGACATTGAAAGATGTGGTCATGATCAATGTGAATTATGATAACAAATTGCCCTTTGCAGTCCTTTGTTGTTGTAATGTGCCATTGAGTTGGACCCGACTCATAGCAACCCCTCCTTGGGTTTCCAAGGCAGTATCACTATGGGAGTAGATTCCCCAATCTTCCTTCCGAGGAATGGCTGGTGGGTTTGAACCGCCATCCTTCTGGTTAGCTGTCAAGTGCCTTAGAGACACTATGACACCAGAGCTCCTTTGCAGTTCTTTAGTCATAAGTTTAATTTCTTTCCTGATTACGAAAAATTCCATGCCAGTAGATAAAAGGGAAAGAAATGAAATCATTCACAATTTCAAAACTCAGATATCATCAATCATGTATTAATTTTCCATTTCTCTATAAGCGTGTAATATTCTTCTGATTAGAAAAAGTACTTAAAAAAAAAACAACACTAAAACACTGACAAATTTAAGAGACTGTACAAATAATGAGATCCTAATTTTGGTAAACCTCCTTGAGACCAAATCATAAGATTAAGAGCTTGCTGTTTATACCGTCTCCTAAATTTGTCAGTTGTAAGGATTAAATGTACTTAAGTGCTCATAACACTGCCTCGAATATAGTAAGTGGTGAATAAATATTAGTTATTAGGATTATTTCATTATTATTACTATTATTATCTAAAGTGTCGAGCATAATTAGTGTACTTTCCTAGGTAATGAAATATTCATTTAAAATGTTCTTAATACCTGCATGATATTCAACCAAGTATTTCTCTTTTTTTAATTTTTTAAGTTTTTTTTTGTGCAGTCTGGAAACTTTCAGTGCAAATTAACATACCAAAACAGTGTACTAATTAATATTTGTTGCTTTTAATTTTTGCAAGAGTGTTGTTTGGAAGCAGCTGGCAGAACAGGGCTGCTGTTACTGAATCTTTGCCAAACAATTACAAGTGTTATCTCTTGCTTAGTCATTTACGCAAATTAATTTGAACAATAAGCCTTTCACTGGTCCTTCGTGAATCATGCAAAAAGGGATCTGCCAAAAATTGCTAGTTGGCAGAGAAGAATTGGTCAATGCTGGGCATTTTGTTGGAAGATAATGAAGAGTGAAGTTCAACATTGTTTTAGATTGTAGGCAATTGCCTAAATATTACAAGATTTACTTAGTACTCTTAAACAAACTTGAGAATTTCCCTTAATGAAGAGTAAACCTACATACTAGTGAATATTCAGTTTATAGGAGGACTCTAATCTTTCATGAAATATCTAACTTGAATATGTCTTTTTAATTAAAAGTTTTATTTATTTTCAATTTTTTAAAAAAAATTTTCCCCTTCACCCAAGTTAATATGTGTCTACCCTCTAGTTAGTGGTTTATCCTCTCTTTGCTATACACCCCTGGTAACCATCAAATAATATATTGTTTTTTAATTGTGATTTGGATGAAGATTTACAGAGCAAATTCACTTTCCATACAGCAGTTCACATATACTTTGTCTCATGTCATTGACCACAGTTTACCACAATGCAACA
>NW_006921590.1:29861688-29863390 GCF_000298275.1 Orycteropus afer afer
TTTCCAAAGAAGTATTCAGGTATTTGTCTTTAATTTCATTAATTCTGTCTTCCATTGCATCAATTCTACTCCTTTGCTCTTCCAATGTGTTACCTATTTCTGACAATTTAGTATTAATATTCTGGATTTCTGTCTGTAGATTTAGAATAATTTCTAATTTTTCATTTATTTTATCATTTTGTTCTTGTATTTTCTTCCTAAATTCTTCTAGGGTTTTTTCTGTGTTTTCTTTGGTCTGTCTCTCAGTCCTTTGAAGATACCTAAATATAATACTTTTGAATTCCTTACCAGAGAGTTCCAATGCTGCTTCTTCCTCAGGGATGTGTTCTGGGTCTGTACCCTGCTCTCTTGTTTCTACCACTTTGTCCTGCTTCTTTGTGTGGACTGTGATGGCCTGTTGTCTCTGAGGCATTGTGGCATTTTTGTATTTAGATCTCTGTTAACTATTTGTGAAGAGCTGCCAAGGGTGATTCAGGCTCTTCTTGGTGGTTTTTTATCATTGGCCCGTTGGTGGAGAAGGAGGTAGTGGCTCTCGCTCAGTAAGTGAAGTTGCGGGAGGTGTGGGTGTAGTTGTGTCTTGTGGGGACTGTTGTTGTCTCCCACTTAGTTAGACACAAATTACAATTGAATAACCATCAAAAAACTAAAAGCACATCGAAAAAAACACGCCATGTAATCACACTGGAACACTAACCAAAAAAAGAAAAAAGGGAAAAAGAAGAAGAAAAACAAGAAAACCTGCAATATCTGGGGACAGGAAACTGAGAGAAAAAAAGTAGAGAAGGAAAATAATGAAGGAAAAAAAATGGGAAAAAAAAAAAAAAAACAGGGAACGGGATTAACCACAAGAAAAATGGGGGGGAAACCACTTAAATTAAAAAAAAAAAAAGAAAAAAAAAATAGGGAAAAGAAAAAATGCTGAAAACTAGGACCTAGGAGGGGAAGATTAAGAATAATAGTAAAAAGGACAAATTATTATTAATATCAGTTGTTTAAAAACAGACAAATACAAGCAAACTAATCACCAGAAAAAAAGAAAGCAAAAAAATAAAAAAAGAGGAAAACATTGGTGGAGGACAGGGCAGGGCACCCAGGCTCCGTCTGAGCACACAGACTGTGATGGAGTTCCTGTGGGCCCAGAAGGTAGGTGGAGGTGGGGTATAGCCTCACCTCCATTCACCAAGCAGGTGTGCAGTATAAGAGTAACAAGAGGAATGTGGTACCTTTTCAGTCTCGCAGGTCTGGAGTGACCTTGGGGCTGCTGGAAAGCAGAATGTGTTCTTAAGCCCCAGGAATCTGTGAGCATGCTGTCTCTTTAAATATTCAAAATAGTCAAGCCACTTTTAAACCTTCAAAATGGCGGTCCCCTCTGGACAGCAAAAGTCCACAGCTCAGCCTGCCTTTCTCTTCACCTTCTCCATTTATTCCCTAGCCACCAGAGCAGTGCTCTGTGCAGTCCCTGGCTAGCATGGTTGATTTTTAGGTTAATTTTTAGGTCCTCCCACCACTTGGGAATGTCCAAGCTGTCTGTGCTGTGCTGTGAGGATCACTCAGGATCGCTGCCAGACCGCAGCTCTGTGTGTCTCCTTTTTTGCTATTTTCAATGCAAATTCTTCTGCTAGTTGGGGTTTAGTCCACTTCTATATCCTCCCCTTCAAGTCTCAGGGGTCCAAGATTATCTTCTGTGTCTGTGTTAATTGTT
>NW_006921590.1:29863960-29865606 GCF_000298275.1 Orycteropus afer afer
ACTTCCGTAGTGATACTGCCTCGGAAACCCAAGGAGGGGTCGCTATGAGTCGGGGCCGACTCGACGGCACATAACAACAACAACAACAACAAATGGCAGTGAGTTTGGTTTTGGTTAATGGCTAATGGTCTCCAGCATTTCTTCATGTGTTTGTTAGCTGCCCAGATGTCTTCTTTTTTGAAGTGTCTGTTCATGTCCTCTGCCCATTTTTAAAATCAAATTATTTGTCTATTTTTTGTAGAGGTATTGAAGTTTTTTTTTTTACACATTTTAGAGTTTAGCCCCTTTATTCAATATGTGATTGCCAAAACTTTTTGTCCCCAGTCTGTGGATTCTCTTTTACCTCATTTGGTGAAATCTTTTTATGTGCGTAAGTGTCTACTTTTTAGGAGGTCTTGGTCATCTATTTTGTCCTCTGGTGTTTGACCATTTTAAATTATATTCAGTAGTATGTTTATGCCCTGAATTGGGGCCCCTAAGTTTGCCCCTGTTTTTGTTTCAGTAGGCTATGGTTTTAGTTATGTTCAGATCTGCAAGCCAACCTGAGTTCATTTTTGTATATGGTGTGAAATATTGGTTCTGTTTCATTTTTTTTGCAAAAGGATATCCAGTTTTGACAACACCATTTATTAAAGAAACTATCTCTTCCCCATTTAATGACTTTTGGCCCTTTGTCAAAGATTAACTGTCCAAAGGTGGATGGATTTACTTCTGGGTTCCCAATTCTGTTCCACTGGTCTATGTGGCTGTCATTGTACCAGTACCAGGCTGTTTTCAATACCAAGGCTGTATAACAGGTTTTGAGATTGGGGAGTGTGAGGCCTCCTACTTTGTTCTTCTTTAGTAGTGCTCTACTTATCTGGGATCTCTTCCCTTCCCATATAATGTTGGGGATTATTATTTCCATCTCTTTAAAGAAAGGTGACGGAATATCGATTGGGATTGCATTATATCTGTAGATTGCTTTGGGTAGTACTGGCATTTTCATGATGTTAAGTCTTCCTATCCATGAGCATGGTATTATCTTCCATTTATGTAAGTCTCTTTAGGTTTCTTGTAATAGTGTTTTGTAGTTTTCTTTGTCTAGGTCTTTTGTGTCTTTAGTTAGATTTATTCCTAAGTACTTCATCTTTTGAGTAGTTATTGTAAATGATATTTCATTCCTGATTTCTTTTTCAGAGTTCTCTTTGTTAGTGTAAAGGAATCTATTTATTTTTTCCATCAAGTTGATTCTGACTCATAGAAAATCTTACTGATATTTGTACATTGATCTTGTACCCTGCCACTTCACTAAAACTCAATTAGTTCCAGTAATTTTCTTACTGAGTCTGGGATTTTCTCTGTATGAAGATCATATCATCTGCACATAGAGATAGTTTTGTTTCTTCTTTGCCAATTTGGAAGCCTTTTATTCCCCTTTCTTGCCTTACTGTTCTGGCAAGGACTTCCAATATAATATTAAATGTTGTTGTTGTTATGTGCCATTGAGTTGAACCTGACTTACAGCAACCCCTCCTTGGGTTTCCGAGGCAGTATCTCTAGGGAAGTAGATTGCCCAGCCTTCCTTCCAAGGAGTGGCTGGTGGGTTTGAACCACCAGCCTTCTGGTTAGCAGTCAAGTGCCTCAGGCACTACGCCACCAGAGCT
>NW_006921590.1:29866471-29870885 GCF_000298275.1 Orycteropus afer afer
TTTTTTTTTTTTTTTTAATGACCTGTTCAATTTCTTCTTTTGTGGTGGGTCTGTTCAAATTTTCTACCTCAGTCTATGTAGTTTAGGTAGGTAATGTGTCTAGACATTTGTTCATTTCTTGTTGGTTTTCAAGTTTATTAGAGTACAGTTCTTTATAGTATCCTGATACTATCCTTTATTTTAGTTGGTTCTGTGTGACATCGCCCATTTAATTTCTTACTCATGTTATTTGCACCTTCTCCTTCTTTTATTTAGTTAAATTTGCCAGTGGTTTACTGATTTTTTTAATGCTTTCAAAGAACCAACTTTCAATGTCATTGATTTTCTCTATTGTGTCTCAGTTTTCTTTTTTGTTTATTTCTGCATGAACTTTTATTATTTCTTCTGGTGACTATTGTCTTTATGCTACTCTTTTTTCTAATTATTGGATATGTTGGGTTAAGGTATTGATGTTGGTTCTTTCTTAATTTTTGATGTGTGCCTTTATTGCTATAAATTGTCCTCTGAGCACTGCTTTTGCTGTGTCCCTCAAATTTTGGTATGTTGTTTTCATTCTCATTTGATTCAAGGAATTTTTTATTTCATTTATATTTCTTCTATACCCAATAGTTTTTAAGCAGCATGTTAATCAGTT
The DNA here is from genome assembly GCF_000298275.1 of Orycteropus afer afer. NCBI lineage: Eukaryota > Metazoa > Chordata > Mammalia > Tubulidentata > Orycteropodidae > Orycteropus > Orycteropus afer. Next base: position 29,867,106 of record NW_006921590.1, read on the forward strand.
TCCCTGTGTTTGCTTTTTTCCCCCATTATTGATTTATAATTTAATTGCATTGTGATCTGAGAAGATGCTTTTCAGTATTTTGGTGTTTTTAAATTTTTTGAGGTTTGCTTTATGGCCTAACATGGTCTGTTCTGGAGAATGTTCCATGTGTGCTGGAAAATAATGTGTACTGTGCTGTTATTGGGTGAAGTGTTCTATATATGTCTCTAAGGTCAAGTTGATTGATTGCATTGCTTAGTTCTTCTGTGTCTTTGTTGAGTTTCTTTCTAGTTGTTTTGTCCTTCACTGAAAGTGGTATATCAAAGTGTCCTATTATTACTGTGTAGTTGTCTATTTCTCTTTTCAATTTTGTTAAAGTTTGATTTATGTATTTTGGGGCTCTTTCATTGGGTGGGTGGGTATTTATTATGGCTATGTTCCCTTGTTTGATTTATCCTCTCATTATTATATAATGTCCTTCCTTATCTCTTATGGTGGTTTTTGTCTTAAAGTCTATTTTATCAGAAATTAATATTGCTGCTCCTGCTCTTCCTTGATTGCCATTTGCTTTATATATATAGCTTTTACCATCTATTTTTAATCCATTTTTGTCTTTGTGGCCAAGCTTTGTCTCTTGTAGACAGCATATTGATGGGTCATATTTTCTTATTCATTTTGCAGCTCTCTTGACTCCTGATAAGTGCATTTAATCCATTTATGTTCAGTGTAATTATTGACAAGTATGAATTTATTGCTGTCATTTTGTTATGTGTTTTTTTTTTTGTGGTGATTTTTTTCTGATTTCTTTGTTCCTTATAATTTTCTGTGTTGAGCTCATTTTGTTTATGAATTTTCTTATCATTTCCTTCACTGCTATTGTTTTAATATTTGCTAAGTATTTATGACTTTCCTCTTTTTTGTTTTGATGAGAAAGTTCATTAATTTTTTTTGAGGTTACTTTATGATTATTTTCTTCCCAAGTTTAAAACAGTCCATTCTATCTCAAAATTATCTTAACTTCCACTCCATTTGGAAGTTCTGTAACTACCTTATTTATTCCCACTTTTTGCTTTGTAGTTGTCCTTATTTACAAATTGATGTCTCTGGTTCCCTGTTTTCAATCCTGTAAGTTTATTTTACTTTGGATACTTCTATATCTGGACTGGTTTCTGGGTGATGTTGTCATGTGTATTAATTATAGGTTGTTGTCTGCTGTTGTTGGTTCTCTGTCTGAGGGACTGCCTTTAGCATCTCATGTAAGATTGGTCTGGTTTTAACAAATTCTTTTAATTTCTCTTTGTCTGGAAATGTTCTAATTTCACCACCATATTTGAGGGACATTTTTCTGGGTATATAATTCTTGGTTGGTGTGGTAGTTAAGTCTGTGTGTCAACTTGGCTGGGCCTGGTTGAGTGGCTGGGCAGCTGGGTGTAGTATTCCCCATGATGAGACTGGTAATCAACTCCATGGTGGAATCTACTGTGAGCAGCTGAGTAGCTGCCCTAGGGATATGGTCTCCTTCTTGCATATAAGGAGAAATCTTGGGGAATGGTCTCTAGTTTATGGCATAATTGAATCCTGCACAAAACTGTCATTTTTCAGCAGCCTACCATGCTCTACCAACCTTGGGACTTTCAATGGACTTGAATTAATGGCCTGCCATGTGGTTTGGTAACATCAGGACTGTGCCTTTTTACTTGTCAACCTTGGGCTTGTCAGCTTCAGCAGCCAGCAGCTGAGTGAAGAAAAGCCTCCAGCTTCAGTGAGCTGGGAGCAGGAGGCAGAGCTGACGCTCAGGGTTGAGGGGCTTTCACCCAGCCCCTAGAGCCTGACACTTTGAACTTGGACTTTAAGCCTCTGAACTGTGAGAGAATAAATTCCTGTTTGTTCAAGCCATCCCATTCATGGTATATTCTTGTCAGAGTGGCACTAAGTAACCAGAACAGTTGGTAATTTTCTTCTTTCAGAGTTTTATATATGTCATTTAATTGCCTTCTCACCTGCATCGTTTCTGATGAGAAATCGGAGCTTAGTCTTATTGGTTGCCCTTTATAGGTAAATTTCTCTTTTTCCTGTGCTGTTTTCAGGAGACTTTCTTTATCTTTGATTTTAGAAAGTCTGATTGTGATATGTCTTGATGATTTTCTTTTGGGGTCTATCCTGTTTGGGGTTCATTGAACTTCTGGAATGCATATCTTCTTATTTTTCACTATGATTAGGGAAGTTCTCTTCCAACAAATCTTGGAAAATTTTCTCTGTGGTTTTATTTGTCTGTTCCTGTTCTAGAATTCCTATCACATGTAAGTTATTCCTCTTGATGGTGTCCCACATAAATCTTAAACTTACTTCATTCTTTTGTTCTTTTTTTCTGATTGTTCCCTTCACAAAGTGGTATTGCCTTCAATCTTACTAATTCTGTCTTCTATTGATTCAATTCTACTCCTTTTCCCTTTTAATGTCATGGTGGTTTGAGGTTGTGTGTCAACTTGGCTGAGCCATGGTTTTAGTGGCTGGGCAACTGGATGCATGTTTTGCATGATGAGATTGGATGTGTTGTAATCAACTATGTGGTGGAATCTGCTGTGAACAGCTAATTAGTTGCCTATGGGGTGTGGCCCACTTCCAGTATATATGGGGAAGCTTTGAGGAAGGTCTCTCACTTTTGGGTACATCTGGATCCTACATTTGGCTAAGTTTCATCTCAGTGGCCTGCTGTGTTGCCTGCCAATCTTTGGATTGTTCCTGAACTTGAGCCAGAGGTCTGTTGTGTGCCTGGTGATCTTAGGATTGTGCCATTCTATGTGCTGATGTTGGGTTCATCAGCCTTAACAGCCAGAAGCTGCCTGAGTTATAAGAAGCCTCCATCTCCAGTGGGCCTGGAATAAGAGACAGAGCTGAAGCCCAAGGTTGGAAGGCCTTCACCCAGCCCCTAAGCTGACACTCTGAGTTTGGACTTACAGCCTTCTAAACTGTAAGAGAATAAATTCCTGTTTGTTAAAGCCATCTGCCTGTGGTATGTCTATTATATCAGCACCAAAGAGCCAAGACAAATGTGTTATTTATTTCTGCAATCTTAGTATTAATCTTCTGGATTTCTATTTGCTGTTTTTGTTTGGTTTCTAGTTTTTTACTCATTTTGTCAGTTTTTCTTGTATTGTTTTCCAGAATTCTTCTAGAGCTTTGTCTGTTTTCCTTAATTTTTTCAGTGTTTTCCTTGATCTGTGTCTCAATCCATTGAAGGTGACTAAATATAATTCTTTGTAATTCCTTATCAGGTAGTTCCAATTCCACTTTTTCCCCCAAGAAGGCTGGCTCTGTCTTTTGGTCCCTTGTTTGCACTATTTTATCTTACTTATTTGTGTGAACTGGGATAGTCAATTGTCTCTAAGACATTGTGATATCATTGTATTTGTATTTAATTGGTGATTGTATGTTGGTGTGATTCACCCAGGTTTGTTTGTTTGTTTGTTTTTTGCTTTTTTTTGTTTTGATATGTCTGAGCAAGTAGTACTGGTTTGCTGCTCTGTTCATAGTTTGGCAGCACTTAGACATTCACCACCTGTCTCCTGGTGTGTGTGCTAGAGGATGAGAATGTGTACATAGTTTTTTGTTTGCTGTACATGTTGAGCAGTTGAGGGAGAGTTAGGTTGGTATTGACTGTCATCTAATTAATCAGTTAATCAGTTGGTGCAGAAGCAGGTGGTGGCCCTCACCCAGTGGGTGGGGCTACAGGAAGTGCAGATATGATTGGGTCATATGGAAATTGTGCTATCTCCTGCTTGTTGGACAGAAGACAAAAAA
>NW_006921590.1:29871009-29874470 GCF_000298275.1 Orycteropus afer afer
GGGGGGGTGGGAGAAAAGGAGGAAGAAAAAAGGAATAGTTAAAAAAGAAAAGAGACAGAGGCAGGGGGAGGCAGGGGCAGGGCACCCAGGTGGTATTCCTGCTGGCTGAGCAGGCAGTGGGGAGCAGGGTACCTGGTTCCAGAAGGAGTTCATGCCAACCCACAAGGCCACAGAGACATTTAACCACTGTGCCACTAGGGCTTCTTTAAATTATAAGTATCATATATTTTAATAATATCTTTAATAGTAATAACAGATAATATTTTTGGAGTATTTATTGGCCTGGTGCATAGTAAGGGCTCTGTAAGTTTTTGCTGTCATGAGAGGATGTGGGAATGTCCAGTGAGCACAACCTGGATTGAACAATTGCTCCTGAGTTAACCAAGCCAAAGTCATGACCAGTTTTCTCATCACCATATTTACCTGGCAGAAGCTGTGGGTGACCCATAATTTGGATGATTACAGGGATATATGACATTAAGCTAATGTGATGGAAACTTCTAGGGTTTGGTAAGATGGAAAATGACCTCACTATTGTGGTAGAAATCTGGTTTTTAACTTCAGAAAGGAACAGCTGATGCCATGAGCTTGGACGGAGGATTCATCTACACAGCGGGCAAGTGTGGTTTGGTGCCTGTCCTGGTAGAGAACTACAGTAAGTGGAGGGGATCGTTGCTCTGGTTTTATTCCCTCTGGGCCATGAACAGAGATGAAGAAACAGCCTAAGAAGTCGGTGTTGACTTTTTATTGAGATAATAACTATCGTTGAAGGGTAAGGAGTTAGTTAATAACATGCCCATTCCCTCCAAGTCAGAAGCAATTAAGATATAGACACAGGAGTAGGCAGAAAGATATCCAAACCTTTGTTAGTGATGCACTGATAGTGGAGGGCAGGATGTATGGTTTTCCATAGGGAGTGACAAATCACTCTTGAATTAAAGTTGTCCACTAATTCAGGACAACAAGTTTGATGACTTACCCCAGGGCTGACAACAGAGGAAATAAAATTTTGTCACAGGAGAGAAAATCTAAGTCTTTCTCCTTCCACTGCCTTCAAAAAAAATGCCTACAAGTGCCCAGATCATTTTGACAAATTTACGATTCATTTAACTCACTTCTCCACTGAAAGATCAAAGAGCAGGGCTCTCAGGTGAGGAATCTTCTTCCAGTGGAAGTCTGTTGTTGTTGTTGTTATTTGCCATAGAGTCGGCCCCGACTCCTAGCGACCCCTCCTTGGGTTTCCGAGGCAGTTATCACTACGGAAGTAGGATTGCCCAACCTTCCTTCTGAGGAGTGGCTGGTGGGTTTGAACCGCCAGCCTCCTGGTTAGCAGTCAAGTGCCTTAGGCACTATGCTACCAGAGCTCCCAGTGGAAGTCTAGTCATGTGGAAATACAAAGCCAGGGGAAAAGGGGACTTACTGAACACTTACTATATGCCAAACAATGCATGAGAAACCATACATTTAGCATCTGAAAAAAAACCAAACAGAACTGTGGGGTAAATAGTGGTATCTCCATTTTACAGATATAAAAACTGAGGATTAAGGAAGGTAAATGATGTGTTCACAGTCACACTGAAAACAGAATAGTTCAAGTCTCTGACTCTGCAGACAGGCTTCTTTCACCTCCAAAAATTGTATGTTTATATTTTCAGGAAAATAATCACCGCCTATCATAGCTTAGGGCTCTGAAGGGACGAAAGATATCAGGAAGAGTTGGATTACACAGCTAATGCAAAGGGATCTTTGCAAGATCTTCAGTGGTCTCTGCCTGCTGTCAAAGGGGACCCCACTTTCATTCCCTGCACTTAGCTGAGTTTTGGGGGAGATTCTGGCATAGAACTGAATGTTCAAATGGCAAGGAGCACGGAAAGAAGTAAAATGGGCCTGCAGAAACTTAGCTGGTTGAAAATCAATGATAAACTACTTTCTTACTTATTATTTTATTCTTGATTGTTGAGATAGAGAAGATCTTGACTTAGAATCAAGTAATGTTAGAGTCTAATGGCATCTACCTTGAATTATATTTTTCTTTTTAGTGTCTAGAGCTGACAATAAGGACCTTGCGTCTAAGTGTGTGAATACACCTGTGCAAGGTGAGTCAGGACCATCAGCACTGGGACTCAAAGACCATTGTTGGGGAGAGGGTGAGGAAGGTCTTAAAAACAAACAAAAATTCTTAAGGCTGGAAAGGCAAAAAAAAAAGCCACAGCTAATTGTTAAGATTCAAATCTTCATGAGACTGTAATTATTAATATTTGTAGGGTTCTTTACACTTGACATTGACAGAAGACTCCTGTTTACACTTTTCCCATTTCCTCTTCTTAGCCACCCTATAGTATGTGGGTATTATTACCCCATGTTATGTGGATGGGGAAACTGAGGTGCAGATACTCTGTGACTTGCCCAGGGCCACACAGACAGGAAGTGACAGCACGTGGGCTTGAAAACAGGCAGAATGACTGGGCTTTCTGTGCCCTCTAGACAAACCACACTGCTTCGGGGTACATCATGCTTGCTTACCACAGCACGAAGGTCAGCAGCAGGGCAGGACCCCATTCCTGCCATATATGGGGCTGAGTGCAGACCTCACAAGAGAAGGAGACTCACTAATAACACTGCTGTTAATGAAGAACAGGAAGAAAATAAAATCACCTTTTAGCTTTTAGTCAGCTAGAAGTTAATAGCAGGGGAGTCAACCTCATGTTCAGAATAGGAGACCACCATCAGTGACAAGTTCTCCCATCTTGAGATGTCAGATAGGCAGAGGGTCTGTGTCTGTTCCAGAAGTACCATATGTTAGGCATTAAATAGAGCAGTGGGTCTCAAAGTGAGGTCCCTGGACTAGCAATGTCAGCATCCACTGGAGAATTTACTAGACTTGAAAATTCTCAGACCCTACCATAGACCTACTAAGTCAGGAACTCTGGAGGTGACTCTAATATACAGTAAAAACCAATATGATAAGATAGAATAGAAAACAGATAGTCCCTTGAACTTGGAATTTCTTTTTATTTTTTTTAGTTGTGATTTGGGTGAAGATTTACAGAGCAAATTCACTTTCTGTACACACACACTTTGTCTCATGACATTGATCACAGTTTACCACAATGCAACAGCTCCCCTCCCACTTCCTCTCCATAGTTACCTCTTCCCTGTGTCCATCCCTCCATGCACTCCTGCCCCCTGAGCTGTATCCCTGTGCGTAAGCAGCCCTTCTTTCTCCCATGATTGTTCTCTCCAAGGAGTGTATCTACCTGAGGTAAATGTTCAACTCATATGCCTGTCTTTTGTTTGTCTGGAAACCACAGGTGTGGGTTCAATTCCAGACCTGAAGGGCAGCTAGGGGCCATAATCTCAGCGGTTCCACCAGGCTCTATTGTACCAGCAAACCTGGTCCCCCCCCTTTTTTTTTTCTAAATGATTTTGTGTTTTATTCCACATTGTTCTCCCTCTCTATC
>NW_006921590.1:29874570-29887321 GCF_000298275.1 Orycteropus afer afer
TTTTATTCCACATTGTTCTCCCTCTCTATCAAGGATCTCCTACATAGATCCCCTTCCAAGTGGATGACAGTGGTAGCCGGGCACCATCTAGTTCTTCTGGCTTGAACTTGGAATTTCTTAGGAGACCTAGTAGAGGTAGGCTGGGTTTGGAGCACCGCAGCACAAGCAGCATTGTGTGGTTCCGGAGGCCCTGCACCATCTGTCCTCCACAAGGCCTCCAGAGTGCAAAGCTGACATGTCCCTCCTCTGCTGACCCTGCAGCAGCTCCCCTTCATGTGCAGACAGGACCCAAGCTTTGGGATACACTGTAGCCCCTCTTTGCTTTCATGGCTAAGCAGTCTTCTTCAAACTGTGTCTTCATTCCCAACCTCAAAGGTCAGCCATGTATTCTATACTGATAATTTGTAGTCAGCAACAACTTGAACCACTGGAGTGTTGTTGTTAATTGTTGTCTAGTCAATTCCAACTCATGGCAACTCCGTGTGTGCAAGAGTAGAACTGCTCCATAGGGTTTTCAATAGTGGTTGAAATTTCCAGGAACTGCAATAATATGCAAATGACGGATAAAAAATAAAAGATGCTTATAGGATGGTTCTTGCTGTGATAGAGTAGAGACTGAGATTAACCACAGTCTGTCTCTCTCTCTCTCTCACGCACACAAACCCACAGGTGAACACACACAGATGAATAAAAATAATTAATGCCTTATGTGAAGATACAGTGACAACTCAAGAAAAATGAGTTCTGGTTACTAGAATGATAAAACCTTGCTGTGGTCTCATGGGGGAATCTGCTTCACCAAGAGGGGCTCTGGCACTGCTTCTGCCACTAACAACACTGCTGTTGTATATGTGACCTACTTTTCCTACAGTGTGTTCTCAGCTCTGAACACATCTGATTCCACAGTAACTCTCTGGAAAGAGTATCACTGCCACCATTTTACTGAGAAGACATTTAGGCTTCTTGATGCTAAATGACTTGTCTGAGTTCATTTAGGAGGTAACTGGCCAGACAGGTCTTCCACTTGCCTGGTTGACTTCCCACTTACCCAAGTGTAAACATACAAAGACCAGCTTCTGATCTACAACAACAACAACAAAGCGGATGGGGAAGGGAGATGAACCACATTAGCGTCTTCCTCTAAAGGTTTATGATTCTAATCTTATCAGAAATGAAGCTTTGGAATTCAGGTCTTACTCAACATGCACATTTCAGGGACACACTATTGGGAAAGAAATACATGAAATGCTAAAGTCTCTCCATTAGAATCAGGAGTAGGAGAATGCCACTCCACCAAAGATTTGGCATTATTTTGGAAGTGAATAAAGTAAGGTGAAAGAGTGATTACCATTATTTAACTTTGAGAAAGGCGAGAGGGATAAAATTGTTATTACTGGAAAATTATATTATCGTACACCTAGAAAACAAGAGACTTAGAAAAAGAAGTCATTAAAGCTCTTTCATTTGGACTTCAATTCAACAGAAATATTTAAACAAGTGCACAGTTATATGTACAGAGGTATATATAGGGAAGTGGTTTGTAATAGGAATCCATATAAATGTCTACCAGTAGGCAGATTATAAAATATGGTTCATCCATATACTGGAACGTAACTTAGATTCAACCAATAAACAGAAGGAGCACAGCTATATCTCTTTGCACAGAATCAGAAAGGTGCCCACAATACATTATTGAATGTACAGCAAGATTCCGTTGCAAAGTATGAAGTGTATGCAGTGTATCATCAGTATAAGTGAGTGTATGTATGTAGACATATGTGAAGAGCAGTAGCATATGCATGTTTGGCCCAGTACCTACTAATGGTAGCTGTTGGGAGGATCCTCTGCTAGAGTAAGGTGAGGAGTTCCAGATATATCCCCTCCACAGGGAGAATGGTGGGCAGGGCTAGATGCAGGAGCTGGAGAATACATTTTCTGAGGGCCCTGGCGGTACTGAAAATTGCATCTTTGTATCTTTGTTGCAAGGTTATTACACCGTAGCAGTGGTTAAGAAATCAGATGCCGATCTCACCTGGAGCTCTCTGAGAGGCAAGAGGTCTTGCCACCCCGCGGTTGGCACATCTGCAGGTTGGAACATACCCATGAATTTAATATACAACCAAACCAGGTCCTGTAAATTTGGTAAGTGTGTTCTAGGAGGTGTTGTGGCAGCATCTTCCTTGGGCCTTGCCTGTGTAGGGCAGTAATTCAGTTCATGAATAATACCAAACCAAACTCAATGCCATTGAGTCGAATCCAACTCATAGCAACCCCTCCTTGGGTTTCCAAGGCAGTGTCTCTGTGGAAGCAGATTGCCCAGTCTTCTTTCCGAGGAGTGGCTGGTGGGTTTGGACTGCCAGCCTTCTGGTTAGCAGTCAAATGCCTTAGGCACTATGCCATCAGAGCTCCCTCATGAATAATAAAGAATGCCATAAATAGGTTAGAGAGTTAGGGCTTCACAAACATTGTGGGTAAATCTTAGTTCTTGAGCTGCAACAGGTTCGTCCCTCTCTCCCCACCCCTTGCTTCTGAGGGGAGTGGTTTTGGGCAAAAGGTCAGAGCTCAGGGAATTAGCCTGATTCTTTAAGTCTTACAAATGGTGTTGCAAAGCACATGTGTGTGTGTGTTTTCACATAAAAATGAAATTGGTTTCTTTCTTAAGAGAAAAGCTTATACTAGTAAGTCCTTGAGTGCTTTAACTTCACTTTCATCCTCATCTTTTTTGATTCCAATGTTAGTCATTTCAGCAGCACCCTTGCCAATAGTTAAACCTTCTCCGCTTTTCTCACCCATCTCACAAACGCCGTCCTGCATGAACCCTATTATCCCGGCTCTTCTCCCTCTGCAGCTGAGAGTCTGAGCAATGGTGGAGAACTTCACAGGGTGAAGCAGTTCATTTTGCAGGAAACACTCCAGCCACTGGCCTTGCTGGCCCCCAGTGCACACATGAATGCCCCCACTGTTTCTCTGCTCTACCCTTTCTGCACTTCTCAATGATTATCCATTACCTTAAACCCACACCCAACTTCCAGTCATCTTGATGATCTGCAAGAGACTATTGAAACCTTTAGAGCTTCAGCATCCCATAGCTGAAGCTGTGCACCTTCTGTCATTCTCATCTCCTTAGCCTCCCTCCCCTACCTAGCAGAACCCTCTACCTGCAGTTGGGTGAGAGCTCCTTCCTTACTTCTGTCCCCTGAGCCTCAGTTACCACTTCTTCTGGTATATCCAACAATCTCTTTCAACATGTAAATACCACCCCCACCCCCTGTCTTCCATTTTTAAAGATTCCTCCAACATTCTCTTCCCCCTTACTACCAACTTATGGAAGGAACTATGTGAACTGCTCCCCTCCCACTCACTCCCTGATTCCCTGGCATTTAGCTTCTTTGTATCCTCCATAGGGAGAATTCTGGCTGTGTGGCTCCTTGGAAGGGCAAGCTCCAGTCCTCTTCCTCCTCCACCTGTCAGCAGCAGTTTTTCTAATTGCCTTAAAATACACCATTCCCATGGCTTTTGTGAAAACATGTATGCTTGGCTTTTCTCCTACTCCTGCCATAGTCTCTTTTCCCAACATGGCTAATAAATGTTTGAGTTGCTTAAAACAATCCTTATCCCACTGTAAATTTGATCTCCAAGCACTCTTATGCATGCCTACAGCCATGATGGCTATCAAAACTTATACAAAGCTAAGCACGTAGCCTAGCTAGGTAAATGTTTAGGTAAGTACATAAAATGTCAGTTTGCTGTTCTTCTTCTTACTATTATTATTATTATACTTGTATGTTAATAACAAGTTTTTAATCCTTAGCACAGATCTCTCTTTGGCTTCCAGATTTGTATATATTTAAATACTGATTTGACATATCTAGTCAGAAACCCTGGTGGTGCAGTCATTTAAGGGCTTGGCTGCTAACTGAAAAGGTCAGTGGTTTGAACTCCCCAGCTGCTCCATAGGAGAAAGATGTGGCAGTCTGCTCCCATGAAGATTATAGCCTTGGGAACCCCATGGGAGCAGTTCTACTCTGTCCCATAGGGTCGCTGTAAGTCAGAATCGACTTGACAAGGAGTTTAGTTAGGTATCTCAAAGGCACATTAAGTTCAGCTGTCCAGGACTGAATGAGTCATCTCCCCTGCCAAGCTTGATCCTGTTCTGGAATTACCTAACTTAGTGGAGGACCATAAAGTCCATCCAGTTTCCCCAGCTGGGAATGTAGCTGTCATCATTAACACTCAGCCATCACCAATTATGTCAGTTTCACCTCCTCCCACCTGTCTCCATCACCTTTGCACTGCTCTAGACCAAGCTACCCTCATCTGCCTGGACTGCTGCTGTGCCTGCTTCCTGGACCCAAGATCCACTGTGGATTCCATCTGCCTTATTGGCAGACCTGTCTTTGCAAAGTGCAGATCTGACTATATCCTGCCCACCACCTTTTGGCCCAGCATTGTCTAAAGCCTTTGACAGGTTCCACGTTTCTCTAAAGATAAAGAACAAAATCTATATCATGGTGGTTTCAAAGGTCACATGTACTCTGGACCCTGCCCCTTCCCCACTCAGCACCTTGCTCTAGGTGGTCCAGCCCCCGTGGCCTCCTTGAAGCTCTGTGTCAGCCCTCAGCCTTTGCAGATGCTGCTCCCCTGTCTGGAAAGCTCATTTCTCTGCCCTTCACTTGGGTGATTCCTACTCATTCGTCATTTCTTAGCTTCAGAACGCTCCCTGACTTCCAGGTTTACATCAGGTTCTTGTATCTACGGCTTCATGGAACCATATTCGTTTTCCTAGAGCAAAGAAAGAAACATGAATTCACTTGTGTGGTTGCTGAATTATGGCTGCTGCCCCATTGGATGCAGGTTCCACAAAGGCAGGGCCTCAACCTGATTTCTTCATCATTGGGTCCTCAAGCCCAGCATGTGGCTTGGCAAACGTGCATTTCTAGGCTCTTTCTGAATTTGAAGTCAAGATGGTGAACCTTTTAAGGAAAGACAGGGGCCAAAAACATGTGGTTCTGGTTCAACAGCCATAAATTCCATTTTTTCCACTTTCTTGTGGTTACAGTCTGTGCCTGTCCTTCCACACTACTGTCCTGGGCTGGACAGGGTGGGCTTTGGTGAGCTCACAGACCCCTTGTACAACTTTAGCCAACTCCCCTTTACTTCCCCCAGCTGACACCTCTTTTGATTCCATAAGGTTCTTTTCTTTAATAATATGTGACTAAATAACTAACTGTGTGGTTACATCATCTGGATAATTGTAAGGAGAGAATCTGAGGCTTTTGTCCTTCTCCACAGATGAATTCTTCAGTCAAAGCTGTGCCCCTGGGTCACACCTCAATTCCAGTCTCTGTGCTCTGTGTAGCAGCAGTCTTTCAAGTTCAGTGCATACGTGTGTCCCTAACAGCCACGAGAAATACTATGGCTTTACAGGGGCTTTCAGGCAAGTATCTGTTCATCACTTTTCTCTTTGGAACCAACTCAGTGAACATGTCCTTTCACCTTTTTCATCACTCCATCATCTGAGTGCTGCATTTAGGAGGAGCCAGAACTAAGAAACAAAACTGCAGAAACTTGATTGCAAATTTCAGTGTGGCCTCAAGGCCTCAAGCCAAGCCCCCTTCTGGAGCACTCTCTTATGGACCCAGCTGACTTAGACAACTGGAATGGGCACCAGGGAAGGGGCAAGGATGACAGGTGCAGTATCACACTCCTAGTCTAGTTTTTCTTCTTTCTTTTGTATGATTTTACACAAGTCATGGATTAATTCTGGGCCTCCATTTAAAATCAAATGAAGGACATGTGCTTCTTATACCTGGTTTCACTTCTATTTTAAACATAGATATTCCTGGGCTCTTCCTCAGAGCTCTTGAATCAGGAATGAATTTCTCCATCCCTGTAGGAAATATTTATTGATGTGTGACCAGCATTGTTTGAGGTAGAAGGTTACAGCAGCAAACAAGACACACAAGTTTGTTCTCTGTCCTCCCTGAGTCGCCTGGGAGAGAACAGTAGACTAAACACATAAATAAAGAACAGGACACCTCCCAACTGTCATAAATGCTACAGAGGAAAGCAACCAAGGTGATGTGGCAGTGACTGGGGTAGGCGGACAATTTTAGAAAAGAGGAGCAGGAGAGGCCTCACCACGCAGAGGGACCATATGAGCTGAGTAGTAAATCGTGAGAGGGAATGAGGTTTGTGAAAAATCAAGAGGGCAAAATAATCCAGACAGAAGGAGCATTAAGGACAAGGCAAGGGGACAGGAGAAATTGTGCTGTGTTTGAAGCCAGGGAAGAAGGTTTGTACAGTTGGAGCATGGAGAGGGAGGGATCAGACGTGCCAGGAGGTTGGAGCAGAGGCAGTGGTCCTATTGGCCTGATTGAGGAGGCATATTTCATTCTAAGGCTAATGGACAGTGCTGGACACTTTGAAGCAATAGGGTCATGTTATGTGAATTAGAGTTTAAAATGATCTCTCTGGTTGTTACATGAAAACATAAGAAGATAGGAGGGGAAGAGGGAAGGCCAGATGACCTTGCTTCAAATCCTAAATCTGTTTTATGAGGCTCTAGAAAATACCCTTTATTTAGAGATACCAGGGTCTCTCACTACCTACTGCTTTGTCCTGCCCTCTCCAAAGTCTTGTCTCTACCATAGGCCAGAGATAAATGACATATTTTGGGAGATCCCACTATAACAATACATGCTGAATGTTAAAACTAGGCAAAAATAGCTAAACTTTTCTTTACATCTTGTCAGTATTAGGATCGATTACCCCATTTTGGTGCTTTTAAGATATTATTACAGAGAACCTAGAATTGTCTGAATTCGATCTAGAACCACAAATTCTTGTCCTTCCAAAATGAAGATGAGCACACAAAGAACAATCTTAGCTTCAAACTTCTCACATACCCACCACCTTTACCTGTCATCTCACTCACTCTTTGTTTTTGTTTTGTGTGATTTGGGTGAAAGTTTATTGAGCAAATTGGTTTTTCATTCAACATACTTTGTTTTGTGACAGTCTTTGCAGTTCCTGCAATATAACTCCCTCTGATGTTCTGTCTCCAACAGCCCTTCATCCCCACTGATCTGTAATCCATGATTCCGCAAACTCTTCACTGCCCCCTCATCCACTGTCCGTGCATATCCTTTCTTTCCTCCTTACCCACTGTACATTCCATGGCCAACCATGAAAATAACTCCCCTGCATGTGTCCTCAAATGCTTTGCCTCCTCTCCTAGCTAACTCAGGACATTGATTAAATCTAATAGTTCACATACTCAGTGTCTGTATTTCCAGGCTGTCTGACCACTATTTAATGACCTCCAACCTCAAGGATCTCTTCTAGTCTATTCACTTCCTCACTCTCTAGAAGGTGATTCCATACTTTCTTCTCTCCTCCAACCTCCAATACTCCTTCCCCTATATAATACAACCTGAGAAAAGTGAAGCTATCCACAGAAATTCCACACACCTCCACTGTCATGTTTACCCACATGCCTGAATCTGTGCCCCAAAACAGTGCCCTCTTTCCTCTTACTCAGGATGAACTGGCTCTACTATCTGAGACCAGCCCTGCACGCACACTAGATTGCATCTCCTCTAGTCTGTTTTGGTGCAGTGCCTAACAGTCCTTTCCACTTTCTCATGCTTCATGAATTTTCTTCTCTACTAGATCATTTCCATGAGCATACAAATATGCTGCTATTTTTCACCTTGAGAATAAATGAAACCACTCTTGGTCTCACTTTCCTCACAGCAACTGGCTATTTCTCTCTCCTTTACAACAGAATAGGAGCTCTGGTGGTGTAGTAGCATTTGACTGCTAACCAGAAGCCTGGTGGTTCAAACCCACCAGCCACTCCTCGGAAGGAATATTGGGCAATCTTCTTCTGTAGTGATACCACCACGGAAACCCAAAGAGGGGTCACTATGAGTCTAATCCGACTTGATGGCAGTGAGATATTTTTTACAACAGAATATCCCTTGAATACCCTTGCTCACTCCAATTTCTCTCAATCTCTCTGGAACTCAAATCCAGAATATGTTCACTATGCTTTACCTTCCGCCCCCCACCAATGGCATTTGGTTTTATTATAGTCTTTAAGTCATCTACAGAAAACATACCTCCCTATTGTGGGCACATGGACAGACTACTTCCATCACACCTCCCCTCTTGGTACATCACTGCCCATCACTGAAAATGCACTTTGAAGTCACCAATGACCTCCATTTTGCTTAATCCAGTTCTCAGTCCTTGCATTACTTGATCTACAAGCATCATTGACACTACTGATCACTTCTTGGATAAATTTTCTTCCTTAGCTTCCAGGATACTACACCCTCTTGGGTTCTCTCCTACCTTACCTGTTACAAAGTCTCTATTACTGATTCTATCTCACTTTCCCAATATCTACATGTTGATGTGCTTCAGAGTTCCACTCTTGAACTTCTATCTTGATGCTCCCACCCTTGGTGATTTTATCAAATCTCAATCCCACCCACATGCTGATAATTCCTAGTTGTTCCTTCCAGTCCACATCTCTCCTTGAAACTCCTGCTTCATATATCCAACTGCCTACTGGTCATCTCCACTTGGATTTCTAATTGCCATCTCAAATTTAAATGTCCTAAACTGAACTCTTGAAATTCCACAACTCCACCCAAACTAGTACCTCTTGCACTCTTCCCCATCTAAGTTAAAGACAACTGTATTTTTCCCTTTGCTAAGAACAAACAAACAAAACTTAAGGCCTTTGTGTTATCTACGCTTGTTCTCTTTCATACCCCATATGTGGCCCATCATCAAATCATGTTGACTTCAAAAGGAATCCAGAATTGATCTCACCACCCATGCCACTGATACTACCCTTATAGAAACCACCATCATCTCCCCCTAGATTGTTATAATAACCCTTTCATTGGTCTTCATGCATCTGCCCTTCCTCTCTTCCCCTGCCAGTCTATTTTCAACACATTAGCTAGAGTGAGTCTATTAAAACATAAATCAGAGCACCATATTTCTCTGCTTAAAACCCTCCAATCATTTGGGTGAATGTTTATGGACAAAATTCTTTCAAAATTACCTGTTCCACATTGATCTTAGTCTCTGACCTTGTGTTTTGATCCAACAACTACAAGTTCATCCCTTGATTATCCCTGATAATAGTAGAACACAAACACCTCGCCTGGAGAAACCGGTTAGTATTTAAAATAAGGAAACAAACAATGGTGATCTATAATAGAAATGAAATATGTACTTTTCTTCTATCATATTTTCCCCTCAGACTCCTAGGGATGGCCTGGATGTTAGAGTTGTTTGAATGGAAAATGTGTGTCAGATGCACCAAGTGGGCCAAGTAGACAGGGTGTGAAGCTTCTTATTCTCCTCTTGACTCTTTCTCCCTCTCCTGTTCATCCACTCTCTGACCTTTGCTGTGCAGGTGTCTAGTTGAGAAGGGAGATGTGGCCTTTGTGAAGCACTCCACAGTCCTGCAGAACACTGACGGTAGGTGCCTGCTCTGTCCTTGCCACAGAAAAATCTGAATCTCTCATGTGAAATCACTACCATCACTCCCACTCCCAGCTGAACAATTGGAATTTTATTAATCCTGTCAGACTCCTGTGACTTAAAATCCAAAAACGAAACTCATTGCTGTCGAGTCAATTCTGACTCATAGTGATCCCCTTTGGGTTTCTGAGGTGGTATATCTTTACAGAAGTTGATTTCTCAGTCTTCCTTCCACAGAATTGGCTTCTGGGTTTGAACCACCAACCTTCTGGTTAGCAGTCAAATGCCTTAGGTACTATGCCACCAGAGCTTCTGTGACTTGTTTTTGTTGTTGTTGTTATGTGCCTTCGAGTCGGACCCGACTCCTAAGGACCCCTCCTTGGGTTTCCAAGGCAGTGTCTCTACGGAAGTAGATTGCCCCATCTTTCTTCCGAGGAGTGGCTGGTGGGTTCGAACCACCAGCCTTCTGGTTAGCAGTCAAATGCCTTAGGCACTATGCTACCAGAGCTCCCTAATACTTTTTTTTTTAGGAATGAGAAGAGTCTTCATCACTGGACAGGCTTAGAGGGCTGAACCTGTTGTTACGTAGGCTTGAACCCTGTTTACAAATACACAGAATTCAGTCTGGTTCTCTCAGCTGAAAAAACACAAAGATTGTCCCTGTTACCCACATATGTGGGGCAAGAGTTGTGTGACTTTTAATAGTTTACCTTTACATACATATTTTACTTTCATGAGCTAGTTAGGTATCTAATCTATACTCATCCACACTTTCTAGGCTCTGTGTGAGATCCGGATGGCACTTGTTGAAGAAGGCAAACTCCACCAGAGATTGGTTGTTTATTAACTGTCTTGGTTGCCTTTCATGGTCATTCAGAGCAAGAATTAGCAAACTCAAGACTCCTGTGACCAATTTAACCTCCACTCCACTCTCTCAGCCTCACTTCCTACCTCCTAGAGAAAAATGAAGTGAGGGAAAACAGAGGGAAGAGAAAGATCTTTCAAACAGTAACTCAAACTCCTAAAGCAAAAACATTATCAGTTTTACCAATAAAAATGTTCTTTTGAATAGAAATGAACCATAAACAAAGACAAATGAAAAATGAAAAACTATTATGAAATACTTGCTCGGAATGTGACAAAAGACTTATCAGTTTAACCAAAACAAAAGCATTTGATAATAGTAGTGCTGGTGAGGGTATGGGCAAAGCCACTTTTGTATGCTCTTGGTTTAAGTGTAAATTGATTTGATACATTTAAAGGAAAATTTGGAAACATTTATCAAACTTTTAATTACATATAACCTTTGAACCAGATATAACATTTCTAGGAGTTAATTATACAAGTTTATTGACACCAATGTGCAAAATTTGAAAGGTAATTAACTGCAACCTTCTTTGTGGTCAAAACTTAGGAAACAAACAAGTTGAAGATACTATACTTCCACACAATGGAGTACTGTGGAACTTTTAAAGAGAATGCAATAGTTCTTGTATATCATTGTATGAAAAGATTGCTACATGAAAAAAGATGTTGCAAAAAATGTATTTAATACACCTTTTCTGTTTAGATATTTTAGTTTTTCTTGTGATTTTTAAGAATACAAGTGTACATTATTTTTGTTTTAAACTTTTTATTGTGATTTGGGTGGAAGTTTACAGAGCAAATTGGTTTTCTATTCAATAATTCATACACATTTTGTTTCATGACATTGATTACAGTCCCCAAAATGTAACAGCGCTCTTCCCACTTCCTCCCTGTGTTTATCATTTCCTTTCATCTTCCTTTGCTCTCCCTTCCTGACTTCTGAGCTTTGTTCCTGGGGAAATGCTACCCTTTTGATCTTGTCTGGTTGCTTGTTCTAGTGAATGTGTGCATTCCTGGTGTTACTCTTTACCTTACAGGCCTGACATTTGGCTGAAAGTTGAGCCATGGGAATGAGTTCAGTTCAAAGTTTGAAGGGTGTCTAAGGGCCATAGTCTCAGGGGTTTCACCAGTTTTCATCAGACCAATGAGCCTGATCTTTTTTATGATTTTGAGTGTTGTTCTACATTTTTCTCCCACTCTGTGCAGAATCTCCTATTGTGATCCCTTTCAGAGCAATTACCTGTGGTAGCCAGGCACCAACTAGTTCTTCTGGTCTCAGGATCATAGAGGCTGAAGTTCATATAGTCTATCAGTCCTTTGTGTCTTTGATTTTCTTTACTTTTCCTTGCTCCAGATGGGGAGAGACCAATAGCTGCACCTTAGATGGCTGCTCACAAGTTTTTAAGATCCCAGTCACTACTTCCCAAAGTGGACTTTGTGGACTTTGTGTTATGCCTACTGACTTTGATGTCCCCTAAGCCATGGTCCTGAGCCCCCACACCCAGTGACTCATTCCCTCCAGCTGATTGGTTATGGCTAAGAAGTTTTCATAACTTTGCCCCCGTATACTCTACTATATTCATGGATGTATTTGCAGCACATGTAAATATATATGTAGAAATATCCTTTCTCAAAGCTAATTACTGTTGTTTTTGTTATGTGGTGTTGAGTTGGACACGACTCATAGCAACCCTTCATTGGGTGTCCGAGGTAGTATCTTTACAGAAGTAGATTGTCCAACCTTCCTTCTGAGGAGTGGCTGGTGGGTTTGAACTGCCAGCCTGCTGGTTAGAAGTCAAATGCCTTAGGCACTATGCCACTAGAAGTTCCATGCTTGTAGATTATTATTATTACAGTTATTGCAGAATTGTGTATATAATAGTACTTTTGTTCTTTTAACTCTTATGTTTCTCCCAGTGTCTTACCTTGCCTTGATTTTTTTTTGTTGACCTTCCCTTTATTGTATATTGCCTTTACCTTCGTTCAAGTTAATGCACATCTATCCTTTAAAACCAAAAACCAAACTCAGATCCAACTCATAGCGACCTCTCCTTGGTTTTTCAAGGCAGTATCACTACAGAAGTAGATCACCCAGCCTTCCTTACAAGGAGTGGCTGATGGGTTTGAACCACCAGCCTTGTGGTTAGCAGTCAAGTGCCTTAGGCACTACACCACCAGAGCTCCTTATCTACCCTTTAGTTACCAATTTGGTAGCACAGAGTAGCAGGCTGGAAGAGCAGGAGAAAGGGGTAAAACCCAGTCACTAGTGCTCAGACGGCTCCCTTGTTACCCTCCCGAGAGGGACCGGGTCTCCGGGAGCAAGGTAAGCACGGGCGGGCTGGTGCTTACTCACTGATCTGCACTGAACACTATC
>NW_006921590.1:29891701-29893457 GCF_000298275.1 Orycteropus afer afer
ATAGTGGCTAAGGCACTTGACTGCTAACCAGAAGGCTGGCGGTTCAAACCCACCAGCCACTCCTTGGAAGGAAGGTTGGGCAATCCTACTTCTGTCGTGATACTGCCTCAGAAACCCAAGGAGGGGCCGCTATGAGTCGGGGCAGACTAAACGGCAAACAACAACAACAATAGCCAATGGGGAGCTCTGGTAGCATAATGCCTAAGACACTTGACTGCTAACCAGAAGGCTGGAGGTTCAAACCCAGTAGTCACTCCTCGGAAGGAAGATGGGGCAATCTACTTCCACAGTGATACTGCCTCGGAAACCCAAGGAGGGGTCAACTATGAGTTGGGTCCTACTCGACGATACATAACAACAACAACAATAGCTAATGATCATGAGCATGTCTTCATGTGTTTTTGGCCATCCGAATGTCTTCTTTGGTAAAGTATCTGTTCAAGTCCTCTGCACATTTTTAAAATCACATTATTTGTCTTTTGTTGTTGTGATGTTAACTTTTTCTACAAATTTTAGAAATAAGTCCCTTGTCAGATATATTGTTGCCAATGTTTTTCCCCCAGTGTGTAGGTTCTCTTTTTACTCTTTTGGTGAAGTCTTATGATGCATGTAAGAATTTAATTTTTAGAAGGTCCCAATAATCTAGTTTATCTTCTGCTGTTTGTGCATTTTGGGCTATGCTTGATAGTCTATTTATGCCATAAATAGGCCCCTAAGTTTGTGCCTCTTTTTCCTTTAATGATCTTTATAGTTTTAGGTTTTACATAGAGGTCTTTGATCCATCTTGAGTTATATTTCTGATATGGTGTGAGATATGGATCCTGTTTCATTTTTCTGCAAATGGATATCCAGTTTTGCCAGTACTGTCTGTTAAAGAGACTATCTCTTGACCATTTAATGAGTTTCAGCCCTTTGTCAAAGATCAGTTGTCCATTGGTGGATGAATTTACTTCTGGGTTCTCAGTTCTGTTCCATTAATCTATGTGTCTATTGTTGTACCAATACCAGGCTGTTTTATCCAGTACTTTTATTTATTTATTTATATTTGTTCTTTAATTTTTATCATGATTTGGGTGAAAGTTTACAGAGCAAATTCATTTTCCATACAGCATCTCCTACACATTTTTGTTTCATGACATTGACTGCAATCCCCACAATATAACTGCTCTCTTCCTACTTCCTCTCTGTAGTTACTTCTTCCCTGTATCCTTCTTTCCTATGCATTCCTGCCCCCTGAGCTATCTCTCTGTGCAAATACTGCCCTTCTATTATCCCATGATTGATCGTTCTAAGGAATGTATCTATGTAGTGTAAATGTTCACCCTGTCTATGGCTTGGCTGGAAGCCATGGAGTGAACTCAATTCCAGGCCCAAAGAGTAACTAGGGGCCATAGTCTCAGGGATTTCACCAGCTTCTTGCCGCGGACCAGCACAGCCACTGGATTCGGCACTAAGCCCGAGGAAGACTTAAGGTGAATAGGGAGTCGGTGATTTGGCTAACAGATTACAAACAACTCAAAGGCTGAGTGTATCTGAGAGCATTTATTGCCTTTAGCTACATGTTTTTATAGTATAACCAATTCTTCTTTTGATCTTAATTTCACAAGCACAAGCTTACACAAAAGCACAAAAAGTAAAGTACCTTATCAAGAACAACAAGTTTACAAGTTCCCATTACATCACAATTCTAAGTACTACAACAATGATCATAGTTATTGTTTTGGCTTTTTGTCGTATACCCTGAGACTTTCCATTA
>NW_006921590.1:29893752-29917463 GCF_000298275.1 Orycteropus afer afer
TGCTTGCAGTACTGGAGGTAAATGTTCTTCTGGAAAATTTCCAGAGGGTTCTTTTGTGTCCAAATTACTCTTAGGTAAGTTCTTACGTTCTCCCTGCTCCATGAACTTTTCATTATAACTAGAAACAATCATTCCCATTAAAATTATTAAAATCATTAAAGAACAAGAGCAAAAGATAAAAATAGAGAGAGCACACTTAAACCCAGGAAGCCTGCTGTTTCCTTGAAACAATTGCTTCAGGCCGGTGACTATGTCACGCAGACCCCACTGGGGCTGTCGTGGCACTTCTACCAGACCCGTAAGCCTGGTCTTCTTCTTTTTTTTTTTTGTAATGATTTTGAGTTTTGTTTCACATTGTTCTCCCACTCTATCCAGGATCTCCTGCACTGATACCTTTCCGAGCGGTTGATAGTGGTAGCTGGGCACCATTTAGTCCTTCTGCTCTCGTGGTCACGTAGGCTGAGGTTTGGATGGTCCACTAGTCCCTTTAACTAATTGTTTCCCTGCATATTTTTTTTTTTCATTCTTCTTTGCTCCGGATGAGGAGACCAATTGTTGCATCTAGATGACAACTTTCAAGCAGGGGTCCTTGCCTTCTCCTGACAAAGGATTGAACAGGAGAGGCAACATGTCCACACAAACCAGTTTATTAAACAGACAAGAGAAGGGAGGGGCTTACAAGGGAGAGATGGTGATGGGCTTTCGCCTATGCTAGCCTCTGCTCTCTCACCGAACAAAGGACTTCCTAGGGTTTATAAAGGGTTTTAGTCAGGAATAAGGAATAGGTGGGGATTTCTGGGAAGAAGATGGGGTTATGAAAATCAGGTGCACATGCAGGAGATAGACAGGATGGATTCCACTGTAAAGGTTGTTGAAACAAAGCTGGAACCTGTTGCAAAAGCTGCTGGGATGTTGCCATGACTTGTACTGGGATGTTGTGCATGCGTGTTATCTCTGGACCCTGGTTCAAGTCTCGGCAAGGGATTCCTGTTCTTGACTGCCTCTGGTGAAAGGTGACTTTGTTGGTCAAGTTGAATTTTGCTGTGCATGCTCCACACCTGGTGATCCATGGTACTCCAAGGTTTATCAGCATCCTACAATGGTTAAGCTTGTGGGGCTTTTGAGATATAATTTCTTATCTTGCCTAAGAGCCTGGCTTGCCAGCCAGCAGTAAGAATTATGTGGAAGTCTGAATTTAGGCTTAAATTCCAAGGGTATTTTAGTCAGGGGCCTGTTTGACCTGGTTAGTCCAATTCCTTGCCTGTCTCAAAACAACTCCTCTTTGTCTATGTACAGGTTCCTCGTGATCACAATTATGTGTTCTGGAATTCACATTCTTCTCAATGTTATCCATAATTTGTTATAACCCATACAGACAAATGACTTTGCATAGTCAATAAAACATTGGTAAACATCTTTCTGGTATTCTTTGCTTTGCATTAAGATCCATCTGACATCAGCAGTGAAGTATCCCATTCCATGCCTTCTTCTGAATCTGGCTTGAATTTCTGGCAGTTCCCAGCCAATATTCTGCTTTATCATTATAATTATCTTTAGCAAAATTTGACTTGTGTGTATATTAATGATACGGTTTGATAATTTCCACATTCTGTTGCATCACTTTTCTTTGGAATAGGCATGAATATGGATCTCTTCTAGTCAGTTGGCTAGGTAGCTGTCTTCCAAATGTCTTGGCCTAAACAAGTGAACACCTCCAGGACTGCATCCATTTGTTGAAACATCTCAGTGGGTATTCCATCAATTCCTGGATACTTGTTTTTTTGCCAATTCCTTCAGTGCATCTTGGACTTCTTCCTTCAGTACCATCAGTTCTTGATCATATGCTACCTCCTAAAATGGCTGAACATTGACCAATTATTTTTGGTGTAGTGATTCTGTGTATTCCTTCTATCTACTTGGGTATATACCTACAAATGGACTTGCTGTATCATGGGATATGCATATGATTCACTTTTTTAAGAAGTAATATTTTACTGTATTTTCAGTGAAAGTGTACACAGCAAAACTTGTTCCCATTCACCAATTTCTATACATATTATTCAGTGATGTTGGTTCACATTTTATCAACATTCTCACTATTTCTGTTCTAGTTCTATTCCCATTAACACATTCTCACAGCCCTTCACCCACACCCCAACCTTCTCATCTATGCTTTAGAATAGTTGTTGACCATTTCGTCTTATATAGGTGGTTTTCTAAAACAATCACAGCACTCAAGGGTGATAGTCATTTCTTTATAAGCTAACTTGCTGTTTAGCTAAAAGGTGACTTCAGATGGCATTTTCTGTTCAGGGCTTAAAGAACATTTCAGGGCAATAGTCTCAGGGATTCCTCCTGACCCAGTGAGTCCAGTAAGTCTGGATTTTTTTTCTCCTTTTTGATCAGGATCCATCGATTGTGGTCCTGATCAGAACATATGGCAGTGTAGTTGGGTACCATCTAGTTCTTCTGGTCTTATAGCAGAGGAAGCCATGGTTAATGTAGACAATTAGTCCTGTAGACTGGTTCCTTCTCTAAGTCTTGAATCTCCTTCTTTCTCTTGCTCCAGATTAGCAAAGACCAATAGCTGTATCTTAATTGGACACTTGCAAGCTTTTAAAACCCTGGACACTGCTCACTGGACCAGGACACAGAACATAAACTTTAAGCACTGTATTATTCCAGTTGATCAAGTTGTCCCACAAGACTATGACCATAAGTCTTCAAACCAAGAAAACTACTCCCTTAAGGTGATTGGTTATGCCCCAAAAGTCTCAGTTTCTGTGACTCTTATTTGCTTTAAAGTATATAAATTATATATATACACATACATACATATATACATGATTTGCTTTTGTAAACAGTCAAAGGGGTTGTAGTAATTTACACTTCCACCAGCAATGTGTGAGATTTCCACATCCTCACCAAAATTTTATTTTCTCTTTTTTCACCATTCTGAAGTTATGTAGTGCAGCATGTTGTTGTTGTTGTGTGCCATCAAGTCGGACCCAACTCATAGCGACCCCTCCTTGGGTTTCTGAGGCAGTATCACTACGAAAGTAGATTGCCCCATCTTTCTTCCGAGGAGTGGCTGGTGGGTTTGAACAGCCAGCCTTCTAGTTAGCAGTCATGTGCCTTAGCCACTGTGCTACCAGAGCTCCCAGTAGTGCAGCATAGCACTAGAGTTTTCATTTCTTTTTATTAATTTTCATTTCCTTGATGATGAATTGGGAGCCTTTTCTTGTTTATTGGCCACTATTTTGGTATCTTCTATTATGAAGTTCTTGTTCAAGTCTCATTTTTCTTCCTACTTAAAGGCATTCTTTAATGGATGGATACAAGTTTTTGTCAAATATGTGTATTGAAAATAACTTATCCCTTTCTATATATTTCAATTTATCAATCTTTTCCTTTCTGGTTAGTGCTTTTTCAGCTGTTTAAGAAATCTTTGCCTACTATGAGTTTATGAGTTTTTCTCATACATTTGTATTAAAATATTATTATTCCTCTGTATCTATTGTGACATCCCCAGATACTGGTTGGTCACATCCCCTAAGCCATCCACTTTGGCTGATCCACCTTCCCTTCACTCCTAGGAAAGAACACTGCCCCATGGGCTAAGGATCTGAAGCAAGAAGACTTTGAGTTGCTGTGCCTTGATGGCACCCGGAAGCCTGTGACTGAGGCTCAGAGCTGCCACCTGGCCATAGTCCCAAGTCATGCAGTGGTCTCAAGTAAAGAGAAGGCAGAATTTGTTCGCAGGGTACTCCTCAACCAACAGGTAAAGATACCCAGGGCTTCCTGCACTCCTCCCTACAACTGAGTGCTCAATTTGTTGGTAGAAACACACTGACATACTCTCCCAGTCTCACAGCTTTCTCTCTGGGCAGTAAAAGTGGATTCTCCTATCCCTGCCTCTGATTAAAGTGGAAGGTTTGTTGCTATGTTCACTTCTTGCTCTGGGACTGTTAAGGATAATTAAAAAAACATACCGTTTCCATCAAGACAACTCTGACTCATGATGGCCCCATGTATGTTAGAGAAGAATTGTGCTTTATGTGGTTTTCAGTGGTTGATTTTTTGGAAGTAGATCACCATACCTTTCTTCTGAGGCTCCTCTGGGCAGACTCAAACCTCCAACTTTCATGGACTGGAAAAGTCTCAGACATTTGGATATCTGAAGTATCTTCCTGAGACTCATTTGACTCTCTGAGCAGATTCATGGTGCATCTTGGGCTTATTCAATTACTCCACAAAAGATATCCCTTTAGCTGTTCTTCTGCATCCTTCACACTAGGCTGAGCTGCATGTGGTGAAAAGCTGACTGGATGTAACTCTACCTGACATATGGATTGACCTGAATGTGTGTGCTGAACCTGGGCAGGCTGAGCACTATTTCAGCCTTCCTAAAATTGAGAGCAAACATTTGGAGAACTTATGACCTCCACAGGTAGCCAAACAGGGATGATCTTGATGGGTAGTGGACTCCCTTTATCACATAATTTTAAGGAAACCCCAAAGCCCTGTCCTCCTTTTGCACTATCACATCTCATTCTCAGAGGTGCCCCCAAACAAGTAATACATCACAATTAGACAATGATGATCCACGGAGACAATGATGACCCACTTAATCTGTTGGTAAGAGGCTCACAGTCTTGGACTTTTGAAAAGGTGAGTCCCACACAGGGGCCAGCTGCCACCTTGGCTACAAGGGAAGTATACTAAGGAAATGAAAGGAGAGGAAGTAGGTAGAAATGGTTGAGCATCTGGGGCATATCCAGAGGATAGAAGAGGCAAGGTAGCAAGGGCTCCATGAAAACATACAAGTAAAATGGAAAAGTTAAAAACACCTGGCAGTGGTGGGAGAAGTAGTGATACAGTGGCAAAGTTAAGCTCCTTCTATTTAACAGGTAGGAACTCTGGTGGTGTAGTGCCTAAGGCATTTGACTGCTAACCAGAAGGCTGGCAGTTCGAACCCACCAGCCACTCCGTGGAAGGAAGACTGGGCAATCTACTTCCATAAAGATTTACTGTCTCAGAAACCCAATAGGGGTCACTATGAGTCAGAATTGACTCGATGACAGTGAGTTTGGTTTGAGTTTTTGGTTTACATACATCAAGGAGCTCTGGTGTCAGAGTGGTTGAAGCATTTGGTTCCTAACCAAAAGGTTGGTGGTTCAAACATATCAGTTTCTATGAGTTGGAATCAACTTGATGGCAATGGGTTTTACAGTCATCATCTCACTACTTACTAATTCCATTTACAAATGAGTATAAGGCTCAGTAAAGAATTTGCCCAAAGTCACACAATAGGTAAAAGATAGGACCGGGATTTGAACCTAGTCAGTAACTCCAAGAACCATGCTTTTTGCCATTTTGCTGTGATGCCTCCTAAACTGTGGCTTGTCCCAGGTTTCTAGGAGGCTGGAGCCAAGCAGCAGAGAAGACTTAAGGTCTTCTGATGCAGAATACATAGCTCTGAGCTTCCTGGTGCTCATAGTCACTCACTGTCTGTCTGCCTGTCCCAGGAGCTCTTTGGAAGAAGTGGGTTTGAATATGCAATGTTCCAGCTGTTCACATCCTCAGGCAAGGACCTGTTGTTCAGTGATGACACCCAATGTTTGGCCAACCTTCAGAGCAAAACAACTTATGAAAAATACTTAGGACCCAACTATCTTATGGCTTTTGATAACCTGAGGCAATGTTCAACCTCCGGTAAGTAGAATAATTCATCAAAGAGTCTTGACAATGAAGGTCAAGGTAAATAGGTTTGTATTGAGGATTATTGTATGCCAAGCCCTAGGCAAGGACTGATAGGAATAAAGCCATGGAGGACCTGTGTCTTGCCCCACAGAAGGATTCAAACTCGCCGATGAGGCACTCAGTTACACAATAGCATAAGACACTCTGAAGAAAGGCCAAGTTGTTTGAAGAAGATAGTGAGTGCAATAGAACTTGAGATGACTTGGGAATTGAACATGTTTACATACATATTTTCACTTTTTGCTAATGAAATGAAAATGTATGTGTGAGCACTTGGCTTGAAAAATGACACAGGTATACCACAGATACAGGACCTATTTTCAAATATTTTAAGTAAATACATAAATAATATTAATAGAACAAATAAATAAAGCATATTCAACACTATAGTAGGCCCTTTCCATATATATATATGTATATATATACATATATGTATATATATACATATATGTTGTTCTTGTTGTTAGGTGCCATCGAGTTGACTTTGACTCATAGCCACCCTATGCACAGCAGAACAAAACACTGCCCCTGCCCAGTCCTGTGCCAGCCTCAAAATCTTTGCTATACCTGAGCCCATTGTTGCAGCCACTGTGTCAATCCATCTCGTTAAGGACCTTCCTGTACATATATATACACATGTATATATACATATATACGTGTGTGTGTGTGTATATATATATACACACACACATGTATATATATACATGTATATATTTATATATGAATGGCACAATTGCATTAAAAAGAAATTAATTGGGGGATAAAATTAGAACTAGGGGAATCAAACTGTTGGGAGTGATCCTGAATTTTTGAATTTTTGCATTGGAGATGATGAAAACAGGATGAAAGGAAAATGGAGGTATTCAAAGAAAACACTTAATCTGTTGGTAAGAGAATGTATTTGTATGTTTAAAAAATTTTTTTTAACTACCATTTATTTCTAGAAAATAGGTACAGAATTGTGTCAAGCAAGCACAGAAAGTACCTGCAGGTCTTTCTTTTATGTTCTTGTCCCACAGAACTTCTGGAGGCCTGCATATTCCATGGAAATTAAAAACTGAACAAAGTGGGGAACCCCACAGATGATCAGAGTCTATAAAAATGGTGGAGCCACATTCTCACTGTCCCTGTGTGAGTTGACATCAGTTGTCTTCATAATTCTGTGCTGTAACTGATGAAAAACTTAAATAAATAAAAGTGATTGTGTCTTCTTGGAAAACATCACTACATTTTTATTTTTTTTAAGAAAAACTATTTCTTTATCCTAGAATTGTGCTTCTGAATTTAGTATCTATTAAACTGTACTTTTAAAAAGAATTCTACAGCTCTAGCTTGATTTCTCATCCTATATTTTCCCCAAGAGTGAAGTCATTAAAGTATAATTTAAGCAATAAATGCCTCCAATTAGAGTCTGAATGGTGATTACAAGTGTGGAAAAAAGCATGCGTGGGTGTAGTATTGAAGGCTTACATAATTAAAAGAAAGTATAAGGTATGGTTTTGTGTACTTAAAAAAAATACATTTTAACATTTAAAATTAGTAAAATCAAGTGAAATTGAACTGTTGATTAATTGGAAAATTACTGCAATCATTCGATCTTACTACCTTTTTGCACTCAAATTCCTGAAAGTGTAATGTACACTCATTTCTTTTAAATGAGTTTATCAGAAGTTTTTCCATATATATTATTACAATAATTTTAGTCTATGTGAGTGCTTCAATGTTGAATGGAAATCAAATTACATATTAAAAGTTAGTTTTATGAATATGGACTTCTGCTTCTGTCCACAAAAGGGTAACCAGTACAGACTTGGTTTCCTTCCATAAACAACTTAAAAAAAAAAAAAAAGGACAAAATATATGAAGCAACTGTTTTCCAGTGTTGGACAATAGCAGTGCAGGACTCTAATCTCTGAAAGAAGCAAAGCAAAAGAGGTGAGCAGAATGAGGAACCTACTTTCTGCCTGGAGGCAATTCCCAGACAGTGGCCTATGGAGGGGGAAGGTCAACACTGATTTGAGGAACAGAGATTGGAGCCTGGGGAAGCCAAGGTGGCTGGAATTTGTGGGGTTGAATACCAGAAAGGATGGAGCTTAGCAAAGAAAAACCTCCACCAAATCTGCATAGAAGCCTCCCTGAGTCTTTGTTGAAATACTAATCTGCACTAATGTGTCCAGAATGAAACTGAAATCCATGAGACCAGGCAAAGAATAACTGAGAGACCTATAAACTGAACAATTCCCAGAGCTCACACAGGACTGGGAATCATTTGAGTTCCTACCAGTCAGCATAAAGAGAGACCTTGTTGAATACTTAAGGCTTTTATTCTTGGAAGAAGGCTAAAATACTCCTAGAATAACGGTTAATAGATGACTGCACTTCCAAACCAAACCAAACCAAACCTGTTGTCATTGAATTGATTCTGATTCATGGTGATCCCATGCATTACAGAGTAGAACGGAGAGCCATAGGGTTTTCTTGGCCATAATCTTTACAGAAACAGAAAACTAGGGCCTCCTTCCACAACACCACTGAGTGGGTTTGAACTGCTAACCTTTTGGTTAGTAGACCAGTAAAAAACATTTGTGCCACTCAGAACCTGGGTAGTCAATTATCTTTTAAAGAAGTTTAAAAATGAGAAAGAAAACTCTTTAATATTTATCCACATATTTACTATTTTTTGACTTCTTCATACATTTGAGTGAGCTAAAACAGATTTTAGTTGTTTTGTGGGTCTGATCTTTCTGGAAAATCTTCATTTCTATAGAGATGTTATTCTGGTTCATATATATATATATATATATATATATATATATATATATATATATATATAGTAATTTCATATGAGATTTGATCTTTGTACTTTCTGTCACTCAGATCTTTGAGGAAAATGGCTTTCTTGAATTTTCAGAATAAAGCTAGGATCATGATAGATTTCCTAACTTCACAGATATCTGTCTTCTGTTATTTTTGTGTAGTGTTCAAAAGCATGGTGGCTTGCTTTCTGGGAATTCCTGGTTCTGTTGCCACGCACTCTTTGATCTAGAGCTTCTTTTTCCTTCATTGTTTACCCTTCCTGCTCAAGTTTTATTTGATTCCAGCAACGCCTCCTGCTCCAGATTGAGCCAGCCCTTCAGTCCTTTATACTGTGGGGCCCTTGTAGCCATCAGTGTTATAGAGGGTAGAACCTTGCCAATTTTATGTGCTTTTCTAAAATTGGTCTGTATTTTTCAATAAAATACCTGTTTGATATATTGACATCTCCCGTCCTTAGTCCCTTCAAATGATGCACTTTTCTTCTCTCTTCACTGCACAGGTACCAATACAACATAGGTCTTGAGGCTGATGGTGATTAAGGGAAATCAATCCAGTCCAATTCTGTTCTGATTACTTTTGTTCTGACTCCAACTGCAAATTCAGTACTTCTTCCTCTGACCCTAACCACCAGAGCTAGGTCAAACTGATTTCACAAATTAAACAACACAGTCCTCTCCAGATGGACCATTTTTTCTAAGACTTCAACTTCCAGCCACAGCTTGAGGGCCTCCAGAGCTCCAGTGGCATCATTAGTGTTGATATCACACAGTGTGGTAGCTCATGGTATCACCCCCCCGGACTTCCTCTCATACCAGATCATACAGAATCCTTAGCAATATTTATTATCAATTTTAATCATAGAATAATATGTGATAAATATAGTTGAAAACTGCTTAAATGTAGTATTTCTTAGATTATATGAATACTAATAACAAAATTCTTTTGTAAAATCTTTCTGCACTGAATTACATTATTAGTTACAACATTATTAGCAACTGAGTTGAAGCCTTTTTTTTATTTTTCTCCTTTTTTTCCTTTAATTGCTGCTTCGTTTTCAAAAAAGTTATTGATATAAACCAAACGAAATTCACTGCCATTGAGTCAATTCTGACTCATAGTAACCCCCTTTGGGCTTCTGAGGTGGTAAATCTTTACAGAAGTAGAGTGCCCAGTCTCCCTTCAGCAGAGTGTCTAGTGGATTTGAACTGCCAACCTTTGAGTTAGTAGTCATATGCCTTAGGCACTATGCCAACAGAGCTCCGTAGTTGTTGATATAGGGTCACAAATACTACTTACCACAATATTGTAGGTAAAACACCAGAAAATTTGACAAAATCAGTGACTATTAAAACACTAGCAGCAACAAAAGGAATAGCATGTGCTTGTAGTGTGTGCAGATGAAACCACATATTTTGAAGCATTATTGTAATTGAGTGATAATGACAGCTTTGACCAGAATGCATTGTTGTTGTTGTTATGTGCCGTCGAGTCGGACCCAACTCATAGTGACCCCTCCTTGGGTTTCTGAGGCAGTATCACTACGGAAGTAGATTGCCCCATCTTCCTTCCGAGGAGTGGCTGGTGGGTTTGAACCGCCAGCCTTCTGGTTAGCAGTCAAGTGCCTTAGCCACTATGCTACCCGAGCTCCCTAGAATGCATTAGAAGGTTTAAAAAGTAAATTAGTGTGGTAGTTAAGGTTGTGTAACAAGTTGGCTGGGCTGTGATTTTGAGTGGCTTGGCAGTAGGATGTAGTTATTCCTCATGATGAAAGTGGACATGGTGCAAACACCTCCGTGGTGTAATCTGCTGTGAGCAGTTAATCAGTTGAAGGAGAGTTGTCTTTGGGGTGTGGCCTGCTTCCAGTGCATGTAGAAAGAATCCTGCATTTGGTTGAATCTTCGTCTCCAGTTCTTGGACTTCAACCAGTGGCCTGCCGTGTTGCTTGCCAATTTTGGAATTGTTACCTTCACAGTCTGTGAGGCAACAATCTGCCATTTTACCTGCCAATCTTGGATTCATCAGCCTTAGCAGCCAGCAGCTGCGTGAATCAGGAGACATGTCCAGCTTGCATCACTGGGCCTGGAAGGCAGAGCTGAAGACCAAGGTCAAGGGGCTTTCACCCAGCCCTTACAGTCAGCACTCTGAACTTGGACATCTAGCCTAGTCTTCTCCTAGAGCCAGTGCTCTGAATTTGGACTTCTAACCTCCTAAACTGTAAGAGAATAAATTTCTGTTTGTTGAAGCCATCCACTTGTGGTATTTCTGTTATAGCAACACTAGAGAACTGAGACAATTGGCGTAGAATTTTAGCATTGTAGGTATATTGATACATGTAACTGGGCTTATGAAAAAATGTTATGTTATAACTAACTACGGGGATACTTTTATTAAAAAATAATATATTTCTGCTTAAATAGTGCACAAAGTTTTTATAGACAGTCATTTTTATGTCACCCCCTCTGACAATGTCACCCAGTGCAGTCTGCACCCCCCCTAGTGATGCCACTACAGAGCTCCTTCACTTCTGACCTGTTAAAACCAAACCAAACTCACTGCATCAAGTTGATTTCAACTCATAGCAACCCTATAAAACAGAGTAGAACTGCCCTACCGGGTTTTCAAGGCTGGAAATCTTTATAGAAGCAAACTGCCTCATCTTTCTCCCACAGAACAGCCGGTAGATTTGAATTGCTGACTTTTTGGTTATCAGACCAATACTAGCAAAAATGGCATAGGGACAGTATCTGACCTCCTCTAACTTCATGAGGAGAAGAAAGAATCATTATTTGTATCAATAGCCCAAAGCTGATTTCTATGAGGTGGAGGTCAGACATGACTTCACCCTCCAACCTTTTTACCAATTCTGACAACTGCCCATCCTATGGCACTTTCTACTCCTCTGCTGGGTTTGATAATTTATTGCAATGGCCACACAGAATTTATAAACAATACTCATGATTTGGGGGTTTATTAGGCCAGTAACAGTTTACAGTCCAGGACCAGAAATGACTCAGGATACAGTTCTTCAATCAGGCGCTCTTTTCAGCAGTGCCTGGAGACACACCTCTGTCTGTCCCTCAGCCTCTAAGCCCTGAAGCTCCTTGGCCTCTGCCCTGCTAGAGTAAATATTACAAAGCCCTTTTAGCTCTGCCAATAAGTGCCCAGAGGCACCCACTCCACTGGTAAGCCTCGGACCAAAGCGCTCAGTTCGAGGAGCTCCATGGGTTGGCAAATTTATCTCCACCAAGTGCCTGGAGGCACACCACTCGGCCAGCAAGCCTTTCTTGCTCTACAAGTCTGGAAGTCCACTACGCCATCTCCTACCATTTTCCTGGTTCTGCTGCTGCCATTTCTCTGTCACTGCTTCTCACTGTCTCTTGACATCTCAGCAAGGTGTTACAACTCTCTTTCTGTCTCCTGGGTTGAGGAGGTTCTCACCACAGGGATCCTGGGTCTAAGGATGTGCTCTGCACCCATCTTTTCTTGGTGGTGGTAGTCAGGTCCCCCCTTTCTGCCCCTGGGATGGCTCATTTTAAGTCTAGTATCATAGCAAAACTGACGAATCTCCACATTATGGTTCCAAATGCCTTATTTGATTGGTCCTACACCCACAAAAGGAGCTCTGGTAGCATAGTGGCTTGCCTGCTAACCAGACGGCTGGCAGTTCAAACCCACCAGCCACTCCTCGGAAGGAAGGTTGGGCAATCCTACTTCCGTAGTGATACTGCCTCGGAAACCCAAGGAGGGGTCGCTATGAGTTGGGGCCGACTCGACGGCACATAACAACAACAACAACATACCCACAAAGGTGCCATGCACATTATGTATATTATTAACAACCTATCTAATCCCCCTGGTGGACCACCAACACCTTGTTTTTGCATAGTTCTATTTAGGGAACTCGGTTTCTGAGGCATTTGACTGCTAACCATGAAGGCTGGTAGTTCAAACCCACCAGCCACTCCTTGGAAGGAAGATTGGGCAATCTACTTTTGTAGAGATATCACCTTGGAAACCCAAGGAGGAGTCTCTATGAGTTAGAACCAACTCAACGCCAGTGAGGTTTTTTTTTGGTATATATGATGTCTATCTTTTTTTCTGGCTGCCTTTAAGATTTTTCTCTTTATCATTATTTTAAAAATTTGATTCTGATATCATAACCAAACAAGTACAGTTCTTAGCCACCTGCCATGAGGAGAACCAATTACTCCACAAGAAGATGAGGTGAAAAGAAAGAGCACTTTATTGGGTATTGATACCCAAGGAAACAGGGGGACCTTATTCACCAAAGACTGCCACCCTGAGCTGAGGAAAGGTTAGTGTTTTTGAAAGGAATTGGGCTATGGGGTGGGAGGTTTGAGGAATGCTGATAATGTCTTCTTGTTATTGGTGATGAGTTGTCTTTGCCTTGTGACCTTTCTGTCATTCTTCTGGTCACTGATATAAAACCAACGTTGGTCAGGAGGAGTTGTTTTGTAAGCCATCTGCACCTTCCCTGAATGATTAACTTTATGAGGAGGAAAGAATCTGGGGATGGGTACACTGAGGCCCACAAGGAAAGATAAGGAGGAATGTGGGAGTGGGTGCACTCAGGCTGAAAGCCCTGTAAGGAAGGAAAGGAAAAATATTGAAGCTTTGTCAAGGTGGTTGTTCCCTTAGTCTATTTTCCCCTGGAGGTGGGGGCTATAACAATATGTCTTGGTGTGCTTTGTGTTTAATTGCCTTGTGTTCACTGAAATTTTAGAACTGTGTGTTACAGTTTTTATCAATTTTGGAAATTTTTTGGCCATTATATTTCATACATTATTTCCTTCTCTCTTCTGGGGCTCCAATTATTTATGTGTTGACACACTTGATATTGTCCCACAGGTCACAGAGGCCTGCTCCCCTCTACTCTCACCCCCAGGCCTGGGCTCTAGAGCTTTCTGCCCAGGAGCTTGCCAGGCCGGGATCTGACTCCTTTTGGGAATAACATTTTCCTATCTGGTTCTGGGACCCTGGCCCTGCAGACTTCCCATAAGAAGCCACAGACTTGCCTATCCTTCATTCTGGGCTTTCTGGGAAGACTCTCTCCTGGAGTTTCGGCAACTACAAAGTTTTCAGGTCAGAGATCATTCAATCTAATGGGCTCAGGTTTCTCCCAGGTAGATGGAGCTGTTGCTCCCATCAGGAGAGCCAACTTATAGTCCTGAATGGCATCAGCCTGAAGCAGGAGCCTGAAGACTCTGGCCCAACAGGGCCCTTTCACTGGCACTGATAGAGAGCTGCTGAGTACACCGTCATCACTCCCCCCACAAAAAAAACCTCTACACCTCACCATCACCCCTATTCTAAAAACTTGGAAAGAAGGCTGGAGCATATGATTAATATTTAATATTTCAGGGATACTTGTAGTGTCTCTCTTGTGCGTATGTGCATGTGTACACACATACATGTGCGTATACACTCACACACACACATACATATTTGCATAGTATTTTAGTGCATTTATACCTCCAGTCCGTGATTCTTCTGTTCTCTTTCATTGCCTTCCCCAAGGGTGGAGTTACGGGGATAAGGCTAATCTGTATGTAGGCAGGTGTTATGCTGTAGAAGAGGCAAGTCTTGTTCAATTATGTGTATCGACAACTTGCACATAATTATGTAAATGACCTACCTGTGGGGAACATTCAGAACAAGTAAAAAGGTAAGATAATTCAATTGTAGAAACCAATAGGTTATATATCTGCATTTATTTCATCTATCAGGTTTACTTTGAACAGCTGAAAAACGGGGTGGACTTTGCTTCTTCTCTTCCCACGGAAAGCAGGGACATTAAGCAATGGTATTTGCTGTGGGGGCTGTAGAGGGATCAATGATATGTTTATTTTGGCCCCAGGAGCACTGGACTCTGCTCAGCTTAACTAGCCACCTCTCATGGGCCCTCCTGTAGATTTCAGGACTTGGCTTCTCTTGGTGAAAGATCATCAGGAAATGAAATGCCTAAATATCCTAGGAAACAAACAAAAGTGACACTTTCCAGGATGGTGAAAGCCAGAGACATAAGGAATGGGCACAGGATGTTGGGGATAGCTCAGGACAGGGAATCCAGAGCCTTAGGATCTGCCTTTCCCTGGCCAGCTGGGTGGCTTACCAATTGCATCCTTTGACTGGGCCTCATTTTTCCCATCTGCAAAATGAAGTGGCTGCACTAGATAGTATTTTGGAGTGTGTTTTGCTGAAGAGCCCATTAGAAACAGAGGGAGCTAGAAGGAAATTATATAGTCACTTCAAGAACTCATGGAGTGTGTGTGTATTCAGTATTTACTCCATGCTAAATGCTATGTAATAATAACAGATGTCATTACCACTTACATGCCAGAAAGAACTAGCTTTTTTTTTTTTTTTTTTAGGTAATAGTATTATATTTATTTGTTTTATTGTGCTCTGGGTGCAAAATTTGTTTTACATTCAATAGTATGTGTACATTTGATTTCATGCCCCAATTAGCATCCCCAGCCATAACCCATTCTCCTCCCCTCCCATCCTTGTGACACCTGCCCCCCCCCATCCCTTCTTAACTACGCACTCTTGTCTGTTCAGTTTTCCCTCCATGTGAATGCTGCCCCTCTGGTGCCCCATGGCTGATTGCTCCAATGGGTGTATCTCCCTAGAGTAAGTGGGTGCATCACTCTGGGTTGGGTGTTCTGCATGTAAGTCTTTCTCCTATTGGGTTGAGAGCCAATCCTTGGGAGTGACTAATCCTAGGCCAAAAGGTATCCCAGGGCTTTAGTCCTGGGTGTTCCACCAGACTCCATCCGACCAGTAATTCCGGTCAATTTTGTGTTTTTGAATTCTGTTCCACATTTTTCTTCCCACTCTATCTAGAATCTCCAGTTTTGATCCCTTCCTGAATGGTTGGCATTGGTAGCCAGGCACCATCTAGTTCTGGTCTCAAGGTCCATCACAGCCTTGGATTAATTGTTTCTTCACTCTTTTTCACTTCAGACAAGAGAAGAACAATAGCTGCATCTTAGATGGCCGCTCAAAAACTTTTAAGACCTCAGTCGCTACTCACCAAAGTAGGAAGGACCAGCATTTTAATAGCTATGTGGATAGCCTTTATCACAGCCTGCAAGGTAGATATTTGTATTCCCACTACTGATCAATAAATGAAGACAATAAATAAATGAATGTTCAGCATCACACAGCTTCTAAGTGACCCAGAATTCCAACCCAGGAATCTCAACTCCTGCTCCATAGCCATTTCACTATCCCACAGATTACACCTGATCAGTGTCAGATTATCCAATAAGCAAGGTAAGCATGGCTTATTTGTGTTTACTTACTAATCTGTAGTGAATACTTTCATGTGTTTTTCACCATGGTAGTGCCACAAATGGAAATAAGGAGAATAGTAATTTTCTGGGTACTGTACTAGATAAAAAGGGACCTGGTAATGCAGTGGTTAAGACATTTGGCTGCTAAACAAAGAGTCAGCAGTTCAAACCCACTAGCCACTCCACAGAAGACAGATGAGGCAATCTGCTTCGTAAAGATTTACAGCCTTGGAAACCCAATGGGAGTCACTATGAATCAGAATCGACCCAATGGCAGTGAATTTTTTTTTTTTTTTTAGGTGAAAGAATCTCTGGCAGTGTAGTCGTTAAAGCATTGAGCTGCTAACCAAAATATCAGTGGTTTAACCCACCACCACTCTGTGGGTGAAAGTGAGGCAGTCTGCTTCCATAATGATTTATAGCTTTGGAAACCATATCAACCAGTTCTACTCTGCCCTAAAGGGTCCCTATGAGTCAGAATTGACTCAATGGCAATGGGTTTGGTTTTGGGGTACTAGGTGATTTATTTTACTAACTAACTTAGTCCTCACAATAACCCTACAAAGTAGGTATTATTCTTTCCATTTTCTAGATGGGGAAACTGAGGCAATGAGAAGTTAAATAAGTTGCCCAATTCACACAGCTTAAAATAGCAGCCTGGTGTGAGTCAAAATCTGTCTAACCTGAAGGTCTTAATGTATAGAAACAAATGACCAAACCACTCTTTGCTGGTTCCCTCAGTCAGAGAAAACTGGGCCATGTTCTCCCCTTCTCTTAATCTTTACGTTTGTGATCACCTCCCACTTAACATCACTGCTGCCAACACTATGTTCTAGCTCTGCACAGTGCAGATAACTTCCAAATTCAAATCTGGCATGAGAAATGAGCTCTTCTACTTGAGATTCTAAAATTCAAGACTCTTGACACTCTGGCACCCTGGCCCATATTCACCGTGCTCTCAAAGTTCCCCAGTGTTCCTCTCTACTCCCTAGCATTCTGACCTGTGGCCTGGGAGATGTCAATTGATGAAGAGGCTTCTGAGGTTAGGGACTGAAGCAGCTGCTTGACAAGTGTTGCCTTGGTGCAAAACTATACCTCTGCCCCTGACCTCTAACCTCCTTTCCATCTCTGTTTAGCCTGCCCTAATGTCCTGCAAACATGTGCCAGAGAAGGCCAGCTGCTCCTGCATGCCTGCCTTTGATCAGGGATTTTTGTCTCTTTACACATGAAAGTTTCCACAGTCCATGCAACTCCAGGGTCAGTGGCCTCTCCAGCTGTCAGCCCTGAGGGTCAGTTGTGGCTTGGTTAGGCTGAACATGACACTGATGAAGAAAAGTTTTTCTTAGCAGATTCTATTGCTTGCAGAATTAATATCTCTGGCTGCTGAAACAAGTACAAACAGCCCCTAGTCTCTTCTGGTTCATTATAGAATGACTGAGTTGAGGAAAAGGAGCCCATAATCTCATAACATTGAGAGAAGCTGAACATCTCTGTTCAGTTATTTCCTCATTCTGCACATGATCCCTGCTATCTGTCCTCACAAGACAGCATGGGCTGTGGAGAGAGATGAAAAAGGCTTCCCTTCTCATTCCTCTTCCTATGGCTCAACAGCAACTAACAACAACAACAATTGGTAAAATTTGAGTGGAATATGTGGATTATATGGTTGTTGTTGTTATGTGCCATCGAGTCAGACCTGATGCATAGCAACCCCTCCTTGGGTTTCCAAGGCAGTATCACTACGGAAGTAGATTGCCTAACCTTCCTTCCAAGGAGTGGCTGGTGGGTTTGAACCGCCAGCCTTCTGGTTAGCAGTCAAGTGCCTTAGGCACTATGCTACCAGTAATAGTAATATAGTAACATGAATTTCCTGATTTCAACGGTTGTGGTTATGTTTGACAGTGTCCTTGTCATTTAAGCAATACTCAAAGTATTTAGGGGAAATGGGGCACCATGTTTATGTTTATCACTATACATAAATAATTTTTAACAGGCTGGCGGTTCAAATCCACCAGCCACTCCTCGGAAGGAAGGTTGGGCAATCCTACTTCCGTATTGATATGCCTCGGAAACCCAAGGAGGGGTTGCTATGAGTCGGGGCCGACTCGATGGCACATAACAACAACAACAACAACTATATATATATATATATGAAAGAGTTGAGAGAGAAGAGAGGAAGAGAGCTTGTTCAAACAAATATGGTAAAGTCTTAATAATTGTGGAAACTAGATGAAAGGAGTATGGGTTTTCTTTGTACTATTCTTGCAACTTTTCATGTGTTTGAAATTATTAAGGAAAAAAAAAACTTTCCTGATTTCAAGCAGCCCACAATCTAATTAGGAGAAAAGATATGAAAAGTGATATCTGAATAACAGTACAAGAGCTGTCTTGAACTAGTTCATAACTAAGGAAGCATATGTTTGAAGCTATCAGTCATCATGAGAGGTAGAAAGGGCTTTCTGTAAGAAGAGATTCTGTGTTTTAACAAGGGGCAGACGGCAGAAATCCCTGCTTCCTTTATTCACAGAGGCCCAGGTCCTATAAATGGCCTCAAGCATTTCCCGTGGTTTGCCTGTCTTTCTTGCTATTTGCCTCTGCCAAGCCACGCCTTGCCTTGCCATCCAACTCTATCCATTCATTCCTTCCATAAACAGTAAGTGTCTGTTTTGTGCCATACATCATTCAAAACACTGGGGACACAGCAGTGAACAAAATAAATAAGAATGTTACCCACAATGAAACTCATATTCTAGTCAAGGGGGATAACCAATAAAAAAATCATAATAAGTAAAATATATAGGATGTGAGGTGGTTATTTATAAGTGCAGTGGAGAAAAATAATTGGAAGAGGGGCTGGGGAAAATCTGTGAGGGTGTGTTTGCAATTTTAAGTCAGGTGATCTGTGACGGCCGAGTGATCAGGTGAAAGACCTGCAGAAGGAGAGGAGAAGCACCTAGTGGAGAAATAGTGCTCCTACCGAAGGAACCCAAGCATAGAGACCTTGAAGCAGGATCAGGCATGCTGTGTGTGGCTGCAGTGAAGCAACCCCGGGGGAGGGAAGTAGGGGAAGACGGTAGAGATAATGAGAGAAAACACAGAGAAGTTGTACGGGTCATGCAGGACTTTGGCTTTTGGCATAGGAATGAAAAAGGAAGAGGTAAACTCTTTCCGTTTGTAGAGGATAACACTGGATTCCTGAAGAACTGAAAAGCATCAGTGGAAAAATACTTCAAACAATAAGAGGAAAAATACTTCAAACAAGGGACAGCACATAACATTTATGTAAAGAAGTCTTCCTATATATAAGTAGAATATTTAATGAAAAATAAAACTCCATTTACAATAGCAACAACAATAATAATACTTAGACATTAACTAAAAGTGCAATCCTATTAGAAAAACCATCAAACATTGTTTAAAGATGCAAAAGTAAATTTTAGCAAATTAACAAAGGAAAAGATATAATTCTTTTTAGATAGAAAAAGCATCATGAAGGTATTTAATTCTCTCTAAATTCAATTCAATGTAATACTAATAAAAATAATATCATATTTCTGTTTCTCTGGAGCTAGACAAATGCAATATAAATATTACATGAAAAAATAAGCAAGCAAGGATAGACAAGAAATAATAGTCAAGAAAATCCTGAAAATAACAATAGTCAGGAAGAACAATTTGTGAGAGAAAATTAAAGCTTATTATAAAGTTTCAGTGGTTAAAACA
Source organism: Orycteropus afer afer (assembly GCF_000298275.1). NCBI lineage: Eukaryota > Metazoa > Chordata > Mammalia > Tubulidentata > Orycteropodidae > Orycteropus > Orycteropus afer. The sequence goes on from NW_006921590.1 coordinate 29,913,375, forward strand.
ATGTGGTAGTGATGAATGAAGCATCAGATCAACCAATGGAACATAACAGGAAAATCTAGAAATAGATCCAAGCACATATGGAAATATGAAGATGAAGATGGCATCTCAAATCACTGGAGAAAAAAAGTGAAATTTTAAATAAATATATTAAAAGATAAAACTAGGCAGAATTTTCACATGAAGCACCAGGATTAATTCCAAGTGGATCAGAGATCTAAACATATAAAACTAATTCATGTAAGAAAACATAGTGAGTTCCTTTAATTTCCTGGGAATGGGGAATCCAGAGCAATATGGGAAAGGATTAATAAAATAAATTACATAAATACAGGAAAACTTCTGCATAGCAAAATAAAACAGAACCAAAATGCTATTAAAAAATCAAGATAAAAACAATGAAAAATATTTGCAACTTACATCACAAAGAAACAGTCACTGTCTCTCTATATAAAGAACTTCTAAGAACTGAGACAAAAGGAATGACAACCCAGTAGAAAAATGGGCATAAATATGAACAGTTAACAGGAAAAAAAAACAAATAGTCCTTAAACATATGAAAGAGAAAAGAAAAAAACTTAATATAGCTTAAATAAAAGAAAAACAAATTTAAACTACAAGCAGATATCATTTCTGAGCCATTAAATGGGAAAGAGATAGTCTTTTTAACAAATGGTACTGGCAAAACTGGATATACACATTTGCAGAAAAATGAAACAAGATCCATGTCATACACCATACACAAAAACAAACTCAAGATGGATCAAAGACCTACATGTAAAACCTAAAACTATAACGTTCATCAAAGAAAAATAGAGGCAAACTTAGGGGCCTTAATTTATGTCATAAATAGGAAAAATGCACAAATAGCAGAAGATAAACTAGCTGACTGAGAGTTTCTAAAAAGGAAATTCTTATGCATATCAAAAGACTTCTCCAAAATAGTAAAAAGACCTACAGATTGGGAAAAAAAAATATATATTTGACAACAACATATCCCACAAGGGATTTATTTCTAAAATTTAAAGAAAACTGCAGCATCTCAAAAACAAAAAGATAAACAATCCAATTTAAAAATTGGACATGAACAGATGCTTTACTAAAGAAGATCTTAAGGTGGCCAACAAACACATGAAGAAGTACAATCATTTTCATAAGAGAGCTGTGAATCAAAACCACAATGAGATGTCAACTCATCCCAGCAATAATAGCAAAAGTTCAACAAGACAGAGAACAACAAATGCTGGCGAAGGTGTGGAGAGATTAGAATTTTCAAACCTTGCTGGTGGAACATTAAAATGGTGCAGTTACTGTGGAAAATGGTATGGAACTTCCTTAAAAAGTTTGAGATAGAAATACCATTTAATCCTGCATTCGACTATTAGGTATTTATTCTAAACAAGTGAGAGTCAGGACACAAGTAGATACATGCACATCTATGTTCAGCACAGCACTATTCACAATAACAAAGAAATGGAAACAATGTAAGTGCCCCTCAATGGATAAATTGTTAAAAAATAATGATAATAATGGTACATACACACAATAGAATACTACACAACGTGAAAGATCTGATGAACTTAGAGAATGTTATGGTGAGAGAAATAAGTTAATCGCAGAAGGACAAATATTGTATGAGTTCACTACTATAAAAAGTCAAGAAAAGGTTTACACACAGAAGAACACTTGTTTTGTTGGTTATCAGGGATGCAAAGGGAAGGAAGGGAAAATTGCTAACTAGGTAAGAGACCCATATTGATTTGGGTAAAGGGAAAGGCAATATACCAAAAGCAGATGACAAGCACAGTATCACCAAGGAAGAAGAAGACAGAGAGAGGTGCATAAGAGGTACAGAAAACAAAGGTAAATACTATCACATACACAATACTATCAGTAATAACAAATAGGGCAATCTACTTCCGCAGTGATACTGCCTCAGAAACCCAAAGAGGGGTTGCTATGAGTCGGGTCTGACTCGACGGCATGTAACAACAACAAACAACAATCTATGGGTGGATACATCAATAGACAGGCAAGATGATCAGGTATGGGTAGGCAAATGGTAATATACCCATGCCACATACAGGTTTGGCAGACAATATTTCTAGGTGAAGTCATGATAACTTCTTTTTTATTTTGATTTGGGTGAAAATTTACAGAGCAAATTCACTTTCCATACAACAGTTCACATACACTTTGTTTCATGACATTAACTACAATTTACCACAATGCAACAACTCCCCTCCCACTTCCTCCCCATAGTTACCTCTTCCCTGTGTCCATCCCTCCATGCATTCCTGCCCCCTGAGCTGTCTCCCTGTGCATAAGCAGCCTTTCTTTCTCCCATGATTGTTCTCTCCAAGGAGTGTATCTACCTCAGGTACATGTTCAACTCATATGCCTGTCTTTTGTTTGGCTGGCAGCCACAGGTGTGGGTTCAATTCCAGACCTGAAGGGCAGCTAGGGACCATAGTCTCAGTGGTTCCACCAGGATCTATCGGACCAGCAAACCTGGTCCCTCCCCCAAATGACTTTGAGTTTTGTTCCACATTGTTCTCCCTCTCTATCCAGGATCTCATACATAGATGCCCCTCCGAGTGGTTGACAGTGGTAGCCAGGAACCATCTAGTTCTTCTGGTCCCATAGTCATATAGGCTGCGGATCTCATGGTGTATCAGTCTCTAGGACAAATTGTTTCCATGAATCTGGTTTTCTTCATTCTTCTTTGCTCTGGATGAGGAGAGACCCATAGTTGCATCTAGATGGCTGCTTGCAAGCTTTTAAGATCCCAGTCGCTATTCACCAAAGTAGGAGGTGGAACAATGTTTTGTGTAGTATGTTATGCCAATTGAGCTTGATGTCCTCTGCAACTATGGTCCCAAGCCCACAGGTTCAACTACTTGCTCCCTCTGGGTAGCTGGCTGTGACCAAGCAGTGACTACAATCTTGCCCCTTGTCAGCTCTACTATACATCTGGGAATTCAGATCATACAAATACACTTATAGGACCATCGTCTGCCAACCCTATATATGGTCTTGGATACACTCCCTGCTTCATAGACATACCTAATAGTTCAGCCTGTCCACCCATCTATCCCCCCGTATACCCATGTTTGCCTTCACAGACAATGCAGTACTGTATGTGCAAAAGGGTATGTTGTCTGTACCTCCCTTGTACCTCCCTGTCTTCCTCTTCCTCAGTGCCACCATGTTGATCACTCACATTTGGTACATTGCCCTTCTCTTCACCCAAATCAATACTTATCTCTACCTATGTAACAGTGTTCCCACCCCTGGTAACCAACAAGGAAAACTTCCTTCCATATAGAAACCTTTCCTTGACTTTTACAATCATGGACTAATTCAATATTTGTCCTTCTGTGATTGACTTATTTCATGCAGCATAATGTCCTCTAAGTTCATCCATGTTATGCGCTGTTTTGCAGATTCTAGGTTATTCTTTAGAGTTGCATGTTGCTGTTGTTGTTGTTGTTGCTATGTGCCGTCGAGTCGGCCCTGACTCATTGTGTACCATAGTTTGGTTATCCATTCCTCAGTTGATGGACACCTAGGTTGTTTCCATCTTTTGACTATTGTAAACAGTGCTGCGATGAACATGGGTGTGCATATGTCTGTTCTTGTCATGGTTCTCGCTTCTTTAGGATATATACTTAGTAATAGAATGGCTGGGTCAAATGGTATTTCTAATTCCAGCTTTTTAAGGAATTACCATACTGCTTTCCACAGTGGTTGTACCATTTTACAGTCCCACCAGCAGTGTATGAGACTCGCAATCTCTCCACATCCTCACCAGCATTTGTTATTTTCTGTCTTGTTGAACTTTGCTACTAGTGCTGGGGCAAGATGGTACCTCATTGTGGTTTTGATTTGCATCTCTCTAATAGCTGATAACCGTGAGCATTTCTTCGTATATTTGTTGGCCACCTGAATATCCTCCTTGAAGTCTCTATTCATGTCTTCTGCCCATTTTTAAATTGGATTGTTTGTCTTTTTGTTATTGAGGTGTTGGAGTTTTCTGTAAATTCTAGAGATAAGTCCCTTCTCCGATATGTCATTGCCAAATATTTTTTT
>NW_006921590.1:29920902-29926625 GCF_000298275.1 Orycteropus afer afer
TCATCTTTCATCATATCAGGGAAGTTCTCCTCCAACAAATCTTTTTTTTTTTTTTTTTTGAAGAGAGAAAACAAAATGTTTGTTGAGTATTGACACCCAAGGAGACAGTGAGAATCATTTCTCCAAAATGTCCATCTCTCCTCCAACAAATTTTGGACAATTTTCTCATTGGTTTTATTTTTCTCTTCCTGTTCTGGAATTCCAATGACACATAGGTTATTCCTTTTGATGGTATCCTACATGAACTTTCATCTGTCTTCATTTTGTTTTGATCTTTTTTTCTGATTGATCCCTTTCCATAGAAATATTCAGATATTTGTCTTCAATGTCCTTAATTCTGTCTTCCATTGCATCAATTCTACTCCTTTGCCCTTTCAATGTTTTATCTATTTCTAACAATTTAGTATTTATCTTCTGGATTTCTATCATTGCTAATTTTTCATTTATTTTGGCATTTTGTTCTTGTATTTTCTTCCAAAATTCTTCTAGGTTTTTTTCTGTGTTTTCCTTGGTCTGTCTCTCAATCCTTTGAAAATACCTATATATAATTCTTTTGAATTCCTTGTCAGAGAGTTCCAATGCTGCTTCTTACATAGGGTGGGTTCTGGGTCTGTATCCTGCTCCCTTGTTTCTACTGTGATGGTCTGTTTTCTCTGAGACATCGTGGCATTGTATTTAGATCTCTGTTAACTGTTTGTGAAGTGCAACCAAGTGTGAGTCAGGCTCTTCTTGGTGGTTGTTTATTATTGGCCCATTGGTGGAGAAGGAAGTGGTGGTTCTCACTCAGTAAGTGAAGCTGCAAGAGGTGTGGGTGTAGTTGTGTTGTATGGTGACTCTTGCTGTCTTCCACTCAGTTAGACAAAAATAATAATTGAAAAGCCATAAAAAAAGTAAAAGCATATGGACAAAAAACATAACCATGTAATCACACAAAAAAAAAAAAAAAAGAAAGAAAAAACGGGAAAATAAGAAAAAAGCAAAAATAACCCTGCAATATCTGGGTAGAGGGCAATAAGAGAAAAAAGATAGAGAGGAGAATAATGAAGAAAAAAATGGGAAAAACACAAAAAGAAAAACAAGGAATGGGGTTAACCATGAGAAAGAAAAAAAAAAATTGCAAGCAAGTATGGGGAAGCAATAAAAAGCTGAAAACTAGAACCTGGGAGGGGAATAATAAAGAATAATGGTTAAAAGGACAAAGGCAATAATAATAGTATTAGTTTTAAAACAGGCAAAAACAAACAAAGTAAAAAATAAAGGAAGGAAAAAAAAATCAGGGCAGGGCACCCAGGCTCCGTCTGAGCACACAGACTGGGATGGAATTCCTGCCAGCCCAAAAAGTGGGTGGGAGTGAGGGATGGCCACACCTCCATTTACCAAGAGGATGTGGGGTATAAGAGTAACAAGGGAAATGTTGCACCTTTCCGGTAGTCTGGGTCCGGAATATCCTTGGAGTTCCCAGCAAGTGGAGCCTGTTCTTAAGTCCCTGGAATCTGTGAGAATGCTGTTGCTTTAAATATCCAAAATGGTCAAGCTGCTTGTAAACATTCAAAATGACTTCTCCCTCTGGACAGACAAAAGTCCACAGCTCAGCCCGCCTTCCTCTTCGCTGCTTCCCCTTTTATTCCCCAGCCACCAGAACAGTCCTCTGTGCAGTCCCTGACTAGCAGGCCAATTTTTAGGTTAATTCTTAGGTCCTACCACCACTCGGCAATATCCTAGCTGTCTGTGCCGTCAGGATCCTTGCCAGACCTCAGCTCCGTATGTCTCCTTTTTTTGGGTTTTCATGCAGATTCTTCTGCTAGTTGGAGTTTAGTCCACTTCTATATCCTTCCCTTCAAGGTCAGGCATCCAGGATTATCTTCTGTATCTTTGTTAATTGGTTCCCCTTTTCTTTGTTGAAGAGGGTCTGTGCAGTCTTTCTGCCTTTTTGACCATCCTATCAGAGTTCTCCCATGATAACTCCTTGGCTTTAACCAAATACCTTGAGGGAGTGATTCACTGGGCCTGTGGGCTCAGGACTATGGCCACACAGGCCATCAAGCTCAGTTGGCATAACATAATACACAAAAACTTTTTCTACATCCCACTTTGATGAGCAACGACTGGGGTCATAAAAGCTTGCAATCATCCACCTAAGATGCAACTATTGGTCTCTCCTCATCCTGATCAAGGAAGAGTGAAAAAGAAAAAGAAAAAATCAAAGATGCATGGAAGCAATTAGTCCAAGGAACTAGTGCATCATGGGAACCTGAGCCTACATGACCCTGAGACCAGAAGAACTAGATGGTGCCCAGCTACCACTGCCAACCATTTGGAAAGAGATAAAAATTGGACATCCTGGGAGTGGGAGGAAAATGTGGAATAAAACACAAAATCATAAATAAATAAACAGCAACAAAAAAAACCAGGCTTACTGGTCTGATAGAGACAGATGAAACCCCTGACACTATGGCCTCTAGTCACCATTTGGGCCTGGAATTGAACTCACTTCTATGGCTTAACTTTCAGCCAAACAATAGACAGGCCTACAAGGTGAACAATTTCATCAGGGAAGTACACTCTTAGAATAATCAACCAGGGGCAGCATTTGCTCAGGGAGAAAGCTCAGAAGGCAGGAATGTATAGGAAAGAAGTACACAGGGAAAGGTAACCACTGGAAGGAAGTAGGAGGACAGCTGTTACACTGTGGGAATGTAATCAATGTTATGAAACAAAAAGTATATAGATTGTTCAATGGAAAACAAATTTGTTCTGTAAGCTTTCACCCAAATCACAAAAAAAAGTTTAAAAAAAAAAAAAAAAAAAGGAGATACCACTTCTTGCCTATTATGGTGTCAGAAATCCAAACATTTGGTATTTATATTGTTGAAATATTATGGAGAAACAGACACATTCATACACTATTTTTAAGGATGCCAAATAGTGCAATCTCTATGAAGAAGAACCCAGCATTATCTAGCAAAATTATATATGCATTTACCATTTGATGCAACAATTTTACTTCTTCATTGTGGCATGATTTATAACAACAACAGCAACAAGAAAAAGAAACTGAAAGGGCATCAGTGAGAGACTTGTTGAATAAACTGTTGTATTCCTAAACAATGGAGCAACACCATGGAACTACAAAAGGAGTGAGAAACGCCTTTATATACTGATGTGAAATAACCTTAAGGCTTTATTAAGTGAAAAAGGCAGGTACAGAACAGTGCATAGTGTATCATGCTATGTTTTGTATAAGAAAATTAGTAAATTAAATATGGATATATTTTTATATGCATACATTTGTTTTTGCAACAAGAATCACAAAATAATTAGAAACTAATAAAAATGTTATCCTTAGTACGTGGACCAGAGATAGGGTGGAGATGATATGGAATGAATTCAACTGCTTTTCATATAGTTATGACTTTTGAGCCATGTAAACATTTTATAAAATTAAAAAATCAAATGAAAACTAAACTCAAACAAATGAACTTAAAATATCGTGGATATTATACAAGAGAAACAACTATTTCAAGTGACATTACACACTATATTTTGACTGTGCATCTCTGATAGGATGTTGTTGTTGTTATAGTTAGGTGCCGTCAGAGTCGGTTCTGACTCATAGTGACCTTTGTACAACAGTACAAAATACTACCCAGTCCTACACAATACTCACAACTGTTGCTATGCTTGAGGCCATTGTTGCAGCCACTGTGTCAATCCATCTTGATTTTCACTCACCCTCTTCTTTTCTAGGGACTTCTGACACAAGACCAAAGTATGACAGGTGAAGTTTCACCATCCTTGCTTCTAAAGGAGCATTCTGGCTGTACTTCATCCAAGACAGATTTGTTTGTTCTTCTGCCAGTCCGTGGTGTATTCAATATATATATATATTTTTTTTTTTGCCATGCCACAATTCAAATGCATCAATTCTTCAGTCTTCCTTATTCATTTTCCAGCTTTTGCATACATATGAGGCAATTGAAAATACCATAGCTTGGGTCAGACGTACTTTAGTCTTCAAAGTGACATCTTTGCTGTTTAACACTTTAAAGAGCTCTTTTGCAGTAGATTTGCCCAATGCAATAAGTCATTTGATTTCCTAAGAAAAAACAGTATCACAGAAAGAACTTAATCTGCATTGCTAGTAGCATTGGTATTAATATTTTGATGCTATCAATTGCATGCTATAGAGTGAAATAATATGCAGTTATATTAATATCACTGTTGTTGTTGTTATATGCCGTCGAGTCAGACCTGACTCATAGTGACCCCTCTTTGGGTTTCCGAGGCCATATCACTACAGAAGTAGATTGCCCAACCTTCCTTCCGAGGAGTGGCTGGTGGGTTTGAACCACCAGCCTTCTGGTTAGCAGTCAAGTGCCTTAGGCACTAGGAACTAAGATTTTCAGTTAAGAAAGAGACAAACATAAGATCAAAAGAGTTAAGTAAAAATCTTAAATTTGAATTAAAAATATAAGTATAAACTTATGATTTATTTCTTCCTTCCTACAAAAATTAACTATTTCCTATCTTTGTCCACTGATGCTATGAGAACCACAGGCCCCAAAACTGTAATTTCTAAATAACATTTTGCATCTGAAAGAGCTAGAACTTCTTGGGAAAGTGCCTTCCCAGGTTGGGAATAGACAATGTTTTAGATGGGCCTGTGGTATTTTGTTATGCAGAAAACAAGGTAGGATGCTAGGATCACATCAAAGGTACACAGGAGCCAACTTGAAGGAACTCCACTGGTCAAAAAGGAGAATATGTATCAAAAAAGAATAATTCCTAAAACAGATCAGAACACATCAAATGTATTCCAAATGATTTCATATTAAAACAGCAGTAACAAAACTCACTGGTCACCAATGGAAACTTCTAAGGCATCACTTATTATTCTGAAAATTTATAAATAAAGGGAAAGAATTGTACATTTAGACAAGAATAAGTAAGTATATAGAAATCAATGTTATTAGTTTAGTGGTTACAGTGGGGGGAGCGGAGAGGGAGAGGGAATCATTCTCAAGGAAACAGTAAGTTTTTGTCCTTGGTGATAGAAACAAAAATTGACATTGAGTAAGGACAATAACTATATACAACTTGACCAATTTAACTGTTATCAGTAAATGATATAACAGAAAAACAGTGAAATGGCAAATATTGTGTTATATATAACTTTAACCACCACTTGTCTGTCAGTTTGTTGTACTGTGGAGGCTGGAGGCTATGCCACCAGTATTTCAAATACCAGTGGTGTCACACATGGTGGACATGACATGTTTTAGTGGCACTTCCAGACAGGGAAGAAGGAAGGAGCCATCCACTTCTCAAAGAATTGGCCAGTGAAAGCCTTATGAATAGCAGTGAAACATTGTTGGATATATTATGGGAAAACTTTATGAACAGCCCTGAAACATTGTCAGATACAGTGCCAGAAGATGAGTCCCTCGGGTCAGAGAGCACTCAAAATATGATGAGGAAAGAGTTGTCTCCTCAAAGGAGAGTTGGCCTTAATGATGTGGATGGACTAGAACTTTCAGGACCTTCATTTGCTGATGGGACATGACTCAAAATGAGAAGAAACATTCATTAAACTTATTAAAATGTACATAGTATGAATCCACAAAAATTGGTGTATTAAAGTCTCCCACTACGAGTGTGGAGTCATCTATTTGGCTTTTCAACTCTTTTAACGTCTGATTTATGTATTTGGGGGCTCTTTCATT
>NW_006921590.1:29929200-29932460 GCF_000298275.1 Orycteropus afer afer
ATCTTCTGTGTCTGTGTTAATTGGTTTCCCTTTTCTTTGTTGAAGAGGGTCTGTGCAATCCTTCTGCCTAGTCCGCCATCTTGCCCCGCCTCCTGAATCCACAAAAATTGGAAGTTGTAAAAAATTAAATGGAACACAAAGATCCTAGGTGATGAAATGGACTGTTTTTGACCATTTCAAATCAGACAATCATATGATTTACTTTGTTGTGAATGACAAATTGAAAAGGAATGGCATGGCATTCATCATCACAAAGAATATTTCAAGATCTATCCTGAAGTACAATGCCATCAGTGACAGAATATTCATATGCCTACAAGGCAAGTGAGTTAATACTACTATTATTCAAATTTATGGACCACCTACTAAGGACAAAGATGAAGAAATAGAAGATTTTGACCAACTTCTGTAGTCTGAAATTAATGAAACCTGCCATCATGATCTATTGATTATCACTGGTGATTGGAATGTGATATCTGGAAAAGAAGAATCATCAGTAGTTGGAAAATATGGCCTTGGTGATAGAAATGATGCCAGAAATCACATGATAGGATTTTGCAAGACCAATGACTTATTTATCACAAATACCTCTTTTCAACAACATAAACAGCAGCTATACACGTGGACCTCACAAGATAGAATACACAGAATCAGATTGACAACATCTATGGAAAGAAGCTATGGAGAAGCTCAATATCTTCAGCCAAAACAAGGCCAGGAGCTGACTGTGGAACAGACCATCAATTGCTCATATGATCTTGAACATATCCCTCTTGGATTTAGAGACCATCTGAAGAATAGATTTGATGCACTGAACGCTAATGACCAAAAATCAGATAAGCTGTGGGATGATATCAAGAACATCATACATGAAGAAAGCAAAAGGTCTTTAAAAAGACAGGAAAAGAAGAAAAGACCAAAATGGATGTTAGAAGAGACTCTGAAACTTGCTCTTGAACAGAGCGTAGCTAAAACAAATGGAAGAAATGACAAGATAAAAGAGCTAACTAGAAGATTTCAAAGAGCAGCTTGAGAAGACAAAGCCAATTATTATAATGAAATGTGCAATTATCTGGAGTTAGAAAACCACAAAGGAAGGACATGCTCAGAATTTCTCATGCTGAAAGAACTGAAGAACAAATTCAAGCCTCAAGTTGCAATATTGAAAGATTCTATGGGCAAAATATTGAATGATGCGAGAAACATCAAAAGAAGATGGAAGGAATACACAGAATCACTGCACAAAAATGAATCGGTCAATGTTCAACTCTTTCAGGATCTGGCATATGATCAAGAACCAGTGGTAGTAAAGGAAGAAGTCGAAGCTTCACTGAAGGAATTGGCAAAAGACAAGGCTCCAGGAATTGATGGAATACCCATTGAGATGTATCAACAAATGGATGCTGCGCTTGAGGCACTTCCTTGTCTATGCCAAGAAATTTGGAAGACAGCTACCTGGGTAACTGACTGGAAGAGATCCATATTTGTACCCATTCCAAAGAAATGTGATCCAACAGAATGTGGAAATTATTGAACAATGTCATTAATATCACATGCAAGCAAAATTTTGCTGAAGATAATTAAAAGATGGTTGTAGTAGTATATCGACAGAGGACTTCCAGAAATGCAAGCTGGATTCAGAAGAGGATGTGGAATGAGGGATATCATTGCTGATGTCAGATGGATCTTGGCTGAAAGCAAAGAATAACTGAAAGATGCTTCCTTGGGTCTTATTAACTATGCAAAGGCATTTGACTCTGTGGATCTTAGCAAATTATGCATAACATTGTGAAGAATGGGAATTCCAGAACACTTAATTGTGCTCATGAGGAACTATACATAGACCAAGTGGCTGTCATTTGAACAGAACAAGGGTATACTGCATGGTTTAAAATTAGAAAGTGTGTGTGTAAGGATTGTATCCTTTCACCATACTAATTCAACCTGTATGCTGAGCAAATAATCCAAGAAGCTGGACTCTGTGAAGAAGAGTGTGGCATCAGGATTGGAGGAAGACTCATTAGCAACCTGCCATTTGCAGATGACACAACGTTGCTTGCTGAAAGTGAAGAAGACTTGAAGCACTTAGTGATGAAAATTAAAGACTACAATATGCAGAATGCATTACACCTCAACATGAAGAAAACGAAAATCCTCACAACTGGACTAATAAGCAGCATCATGATTAATGGAGAAAAGATTGAAGTTGTCAAAGATTTCATGTTACTTGGATCCACAATCAACACCCACGGAAGCAGCAGTCAAGAAATCAGATGTCATACTGAGTGGGCAAATCTGCTACAAAAGACCTCTTTAACGTGATGAAGAGCAAAGATGTCACTTTGAAGATTAAGGTGCACCTAATCTAAGCTATGGTATTTTCAATTGCTTCATATGCATGTGAAAGCCAGACAATGAATAAGGAAGATGAGAGAAGAGCTGATGCCTTTGAATTGTGGTGGTGAAGAATATTGAAAATACCATGGACTGCCAGAACAACCAAATCCATCCTGGAGGAAATGCAACTGTAATGCCGCTTGGAAGAGAGAATGGCCAGACATCATCATGTTTACTTTGGTCATGTTGCCAGAAGGGACCATTCCTGGAGAAGGGTATCATGCTTGGTAAAGTGGAGGGTCAGCATAAAAGGTGAAGGCTTTTATGAAGATAGATTGACCCAGTGGCTGCAAAGATGGATTCAAGTATAGCAAGGATTGTGGGGATGGTGCAGGACCTGGCAAAGTTTTGTTCTGTTGTACATAAGATCTCTATGAGTCAGAGCCAATTAGATGGCACCTAATGACAACACCTAAGGAAAAGACCCAGGAACTGGGACAGAGGAGCAGTTAGCCGCAGGAATCCAGGTGAGGAGAGGGAACCCAGGCACACCCAAAGCAGCAGGGTGGGAGAGTGGGAGAAAGGGGATTAAAAGGCCCAGGAACCGGGACAGGGGAGGAGTCAGCTGCAGGGACCCAGGTAAGAGTGGTAGAAGAGGTTTCCAACAGGGAGACAAACTTGTCTGTCAGTTTGTCCTACTGTGGTGACATGCTGATGTGAGTTTTGAGGCTGAGCCACTGGTGTTTCAAAGTCAGTGGGATGCACATGGTGCACAGGTATCAGCCCAGCTTACAGACTGAGACAGACTAGGAAGAAGGAAGAGGCCATCCACTTCTCAAAGAATTGGCCGGGGAAAACCTTGTGAATTTCAAAGAAACACTGTCTGATACATTACCATGCAACTTTATGAATAATCCGGTTAG
>NW_006921590.1:29934745-29936345 GCF_000298275.1 Orycteropus afer afer
TACATCTCAATATAAAGAAAACAAAAATCCTCACAACTGGACCAAAGAGCAACATCACAATAAATGGAGAGAAGATTGAGGTTGTCAAAGAATTCACTTTGCTTGGTTCTACAATCAATGCCAATGGAAGCAGCAGTCAGGACATTAGATGACATGTAGCATTGAGAAAGTCAACCGTGAAGGAACTATTTCAAGTGCTGAGGAGCAAGGATGTCTCCTGGAGGACTAAGATGCACCTGACACAAGCCATGATGTTTCCAATGGCCTCATATGCATGTGAGAGCTGGACAATGAATAAAGAAGACTGAAGGAGAGTTGATGCTTTTGAGTTGTGGTGCTGGCGAAGAATGCTGTAAGTACCATGGACTGCTAAAAGAACTAACAGATCTGGAGGAAGTGCACCCAAAATGAGGAGCGAGAATGACCAGACTTCGTCTCACCTACTTTGGTCATGTTGTCAGAAGGGACCATTCCTTGGAGAAGGACGTCATGCGTGGTAGGGTGGAGGGTCGACGAAAGAGGGGGAGGCCTTCAACGAGATGGATTGACACAGTGGCTGTGATGATGGGCTCAAGTACAGCAGGGATCGTGGAGCTGACACGGGATCTGGCAGTGTTTCGTTCTGCTGTGCACGTGGTCGCTATGAGTGGGAAACGACTCGACGGCATCCAACAGCAACAACAACAACAACAACAACAACACATAACTTTAAAGCAACAAAAAGCCCTCAAAAAAGGGGGAGAGTGCAGCTGTTGATACTACTTAGGTACAACTGAAAACCTCATGGGATTAGTTTTCTTGGTTCAGTGGCTTGGGGTTATGTCCCTCATGGGACAATCTAATCACCTGGTCTAATATAGCTCTTAGTGTTTCTGTTCTACCTCCTAGTTTGGTGAGTGGTGCCTGGGGTCTTCATAAAAGCTCATCCAAATCAAAATTGGCATCTATTCACCTGGAGCAGCAGAGGAAGAAGGAGACCCAGGAATTAGAGAAAGAACTGGACTGCAGATCTAATAGCCTACATGAATTACTGCCCCTTTTGCTATGAGACTAGAAGAACTGGATGGTGTTCAGCTACACTTATTGAGTATTTTGATTAAGGACTTAAATGGATCCTGATTAAGACAGGTAAAAAAGCAGAACAGAATTCCAAATTCCTATGGAATCCAGACTTACAGGTCCCATTGAAACTAGAGGAACTCCTGAATCTACTGCCCTCAGATAAATTTTAAATGGAAAATGTCCCCTGAAGTTGTGTTTAAACCAAACAACAGCTTAGCTCAATAGTAAAAATTGTTCTACTTGAGCATTGAGGTTCCTTAAAGAATTATCTATATATTATTAAATTGACAATAGTAACTGTAAAGCATAGTTGAGAAGTTTAGGGGGCAGTGACTCTAAGTTGATGGTAATAAAAAAATCTGGGTACCTATAGGGAGAATGATGTCACCGGATTTTATGCATAAAAGTTGTTGAGTGGGTGTATGCTTTGCTGTGTATGTATTTTTATCCAATCTGCAACTCTCCGTCTCTTGAGTGGTGCATTTAATCCATTAACATTCAGGGTGATTATTGATAAGTTTGAATTTGTTGCTGTCAT
>NW_006921590.1:29939624-29941833 GCF_000298275.1 Orycteropus afer afer
TTCTGTGTCTGTATTAATTGGTTTCCCTTTTCTTTGTTGAAGAGGGTCTGTGCAATCCTTCTGCCTAGTCTGCCATCTTGCCCCGCCTCTGTGTATGTATTTTTGCAAAAAATAAAATATATATTAAAGAAAGAATTGAGTTTTTAACCTGTCTTTCTTGTGTACATTACATTTTATTAAATTAAATACTGATAAGGAAAATTCTTCCTTTATGGAAAAATTGAAGCTAATAAATGGGAAAAGAGTGACAAAATTAGAAAATAACCAGTTTTTAATCCTTGATAAATCAACAAACCAAGCCAACCATCATTAGTGGGTTCTAAAACCAGTAAGAGATGGAGAAGGTACTTGGTAAAGCTGGGATCAGGCTGTCACCTCCTCAGCCTACTGATCAGTTTTAACCCCATTGATCAATTAAACAATAGGAAGTACACAACATCACTACAAAATATACTTACCAAAAGAATTAAATCTGAATCTAGTTACTCCATTAGATCTAATTATTGCCTTAAAGGAAATACAAAGACTAGAGGAACATGTTAAATCATACCGTGAGGACACATATCAGCCAAATCCAGAATGTGGGAAATTCTAAAGGATAAACCATCCAGTCTATTCACCAAATAAAGAGCATAAAGGCAGAAAGACTAGTCTAGAGTAACAGGTATGTAAGAGATATAATCAAATGCAACCTGTGGATCTTGTTTAGGTTCTAATCTGAGCAATCTGATTTACGTGTTTTTTTCACACAACTAGGGAAATTGGAACATTGACCAGTACTAGATGGTAATAAGGAATAATTGTTAATTTTAGTTGTGATATAACTTTATATGATACTAACATTATAATTATGTAGAAAAAAATCCTTACTATTAAAGATGCACACTTTTGTGGGTGAAAGAATATGATGTCTTACTACAAGAAAAAAAGTGGGGAGGGAGAATAGATGATAAAAGATCAGTAAAATAGTGACAATTACTAAAGCTGGGTAAGGAGTGCATGGGACTTTTGTGTATGTTTGAAAATTTTCATCTATATATCAGAAAAAGAAGGAGGAGCAAGAGGCGATGAATCCAAAAGGGACCTTAAACCATAGTTGGTAAAGAGTTTTATTTATTAGTTATAAGAATTGGAATTAACATAAAGAGTAAACTATATACCAATTGTGTTTGGTGTACATATTCTCAAGCTTTGAGCCAGTTGTATATATTTTCTTCATTCCATGTTATTAGTCCTGTATCAAGTGAAAGAACACACTTAAGTAACTTCATTAGTAAGCAACACTTGAATTGAATGGACCTGACAGTTGTATTTCAGATCTTAGTGCTCAGAGTTGGATAGACAAGATTAGAAAAATCAAATACACCCTGTTCTTATCTTGGTATACCTTACTGTACACAACCAATCAAATGTATATTTCATGTCCTTTGCATTTTCATATAAACTTTAGAATTATATTACCTATTTCCACCAAAAAATATAAAACATTTGTTGGTAATTTAAGAGTGTGTTGGATCTATAAATCATTTAGAAAAGAACTAGCATCTTTTCAATATTTGGTCTTCTACTCCACGTTCAGGGTAATAGTTTTCTGTTTTAGAGTTTCTTTACTTTCTCTCAGGAATATTTTATAGATTTATCCCTAACCAAGAAAACCAAACCAAACTCAATGCAGTCAAGTCAGATACAACTCATAGCAACCCCTCGTTGGGTTTCCAAGGCAGTGTCACTACAGAAGTAGATTGCCCAGTCTTACTTCCGAGGAGTGGCTGGTGGGTTTGAACTGCCAGCCTTCTGGTTAGCAGTCAAATGCCTTAGGCACTGCGCCACCAGAGCTCCCAGATTTATCGCTATTCTTATGGTATTTTAAATAGTACTTTTCATGTTCTTTTTTTCATTCTGTATGTAGAAATACAATTTATGTTTGTATATTTACTTTGTACTCAACAATCTTTTCTAACTCACTTATTCTAATATTTAATCTATAGTTTCTTTAGAATTTTATACATATATAATCATATCATTTGTGAAAAAGACAGCTTCCTTTTTTTCCTTTTCAAAACTTATGCATTTTATTTTATTTTATTAGTGAATAGAAATGATAACAATAGACATTTTGGCTTTATTCTTGATCTCAAAGAGAAAGCTTTCATTCAACATTCCACTACTGTTATGATTTCTGTATATATATATATATATATATATATAT
>NW_006921590.1:29942068-29983033 GCF_000298275.1 Orycteropus afer afer
ATTTTCTTTATCAGACTAAGGATATATTCTAGGATGAGTTTGTGAAGAGGTATAATTATGTATGGATATTGAATCTTTACCAATTGATATGTCACACAATTTTTATGTTCACTGGTAATACTGTCTCTTTTCTGATATATATGGTCATATAATTTTTCTCCTTTATTCTGTTAATGTGGTCAATTACACTGATTGATTTTTCAAAAAATAAGATGCATTCTTGGAAGAAACTCAACTTAGTAATGGTTTATTATCATTTTTAGATATTACTGGATTCAATATGATAATATTTTCTTTGGGATTTTTGTACCAATGCTCATAAAAGATATACTGATAATTTTCCTTTGACATAGTGTCCTTATTGGTTTTTGCTTTCAAAGTATACAGATCTCGAGAAAATACTTGGGTAATAGTTCTTCATCTATTACCTGGAATATTAGTGTTATTTCTTTTTAAATATTTGGTAGAATTCACAGGTGGAGATATCTGAGAAGGATATTCTTATGAATTTCCCTGGGAAGAGAGTGAGGACTTTGAGACTATTGCATTGTCGGGAATTCCTGATGGGTGGAATAGAAAGACAGAGAAGGTATGATGTGACATTTCAAATAGCCTGGGATTTTCCTAAAAAGACACTGTCCTTGGCACTCACGTACCTCACCATGCCCCCACCACCCAGCAGGCCTGCAAGGTATCTGGCTTTAGAAGCATCAGTTCTGAGGCTGCCTGGTCACGTCCTCCTGATGACCCAGATCTGTGTTCAGAGATGGCCCTGGTGAAGGGCAGAGGGCACCGAAGGGGAGGATGGAAGTGAGAGGCTAAGGAGGGGGTGCTTGAAGACAGAGGCTCTTTGTTTGCTCTCCTTTGTAAGTTGGACAACATTTGGAAACACAAATATTGGTTCAGAAGGCCACTGCCTTCCTGCCCATCCCTTCTTGTCAGCTTTCCCAGCTCCCTGCACGTACATACCAGTTCAGCTCTTTCTACAAGAGGCCAACCTTGTGACTGAAAATTAAGTTTCATTCTGTTTATGCTGGAAGATTTAGGTCATGACTTGAATTGGTCTGGAACTGGAAGCACTCCTAACTTCATTCTCTCTCTCATGCTCTCTCTCTGGCCTCTTTCCTCCTAACCTCCTTCCCCTTCTCTTCTGAGCAAATAAAAAGAAGATCAATATCAAAGAGGCTGCCATGGTCTAGAGAAGATTGGGGCCCAGGAGTTTTCGGTTCAGGTCCCAGAGCTCTGTGAATGAAGACTTTGTTTTCTGTAGCAAACAACAGTCTACATCTAAAATTGGGGCCACTGATCATATCTTGTATAGGAGCTCTGGTGGTGTAGTGCCTAAGGCATTTGACTGCTAACCAGAAAGTTGCTCGTTCAAACCCACCAACCACTCAGCAGAAGGAGGATGGGGTGATCTACTTCTGTAAACATTTACTGCCTTGCAAACCCAATGGGGGCGGCTGTGAGTCAGAATCGACTCAATGGCAGTGAGTTTGGTTTGGTCTGATTGATCATATCTTGGAGGGCTACTAGTCAAGATTAGAGATGCTGGGCTTTGGAAGAATGTTCCTAGAACAGTATCTGACACACGGAAGGGGTTGAAAACATGATCCTTTCCTTCCATCTGGGCCTAAGAAAGGCAGCCCTTTCCTGGGGTCCTGTAGTGGAGATACTCAGACTTCTCTCAGAAAGACTAGCCCCTCTGCAGGAGGAAACCCTGGGGTGCATGTCCATGGGGAAATGATAGTGCTGAGACTGGTGGGTCTTTTCCTCTCCGAGTGTCCTCAGATAAGCCTCTTAGCCTGTGTGTGTACAGGTTTCCTTGGAGGGGTAGTGTGCGTTGGCAGATAGATACACACATTATGGACCATATTCCGACTCACCAGCTCTCCTATTAACCCTTTCTAGGCCTCAGTTTCCTTATCTCATCTATAAAATGGGGATAATAATTCACCCTCCTTAAAGGACTGTGGTAAGCACTAAATAAAACTCTGACAGTAAGTAAGAGCTAGCTGTCTTTATCTGTCAAATAAGGACAATGTGTGCTGATTCCAGAGTGTTTCGGGTCTAGAATTATGCAATATAAATGAGAGCACTGCCACAAGTGTCAAAGGCCACCTAGGAAATGGAGCACTGGAATGTTACCTCAAACCTCCACACACCCTCACACACATATATAGATGTGGGCACAGCTATACAACCAGGGCCATGCACACATGCACAGACCTCATCCCCTGCTTTCTAAGATGGCAAACATAGGATCCTGTGGCTGTCCTCATGAGCAAGAAACAAGGCCCTAGATTTTTGACCAAGTGTGAGTAAAGGATGCAGGAGCTCCTATTCTCTTGTCCCACTGGAGTTTTATCCAGACTTCGTGGGGCTGTGTACATCCTTCTCAAAACTTATCTTGGGCTTGGAGACACCAGGCTCCACTGAGGGCAGGGCATGGGGTATGCTGGTCTGGAGAGGGCTCAGCCTGGCTTGAGGTTGCTCCTCACCACTGAGGGGCTCAGACTTGGCTGTGGGCTTACCCTCGGAGGAGCTGTTCTCAGAAAGGGCTCACTACGTGAGGTTAGTAGGGGTCTATGGAGGGGGAATGATTGTCCATCTGCCTGTTGAATGATGAAGGCTTCCAAACCCTCCACTGAGCTTTCCTGTATTTGTGGCATTAGCTTAACATTTGGCAACACTCTCTACTTTCTGGCAAATGCTGCAAGCTCACTGATGAGCCTCTAGAAGGCAATGAGTAAGCATCACCTGAATGTGTGCATTCCTACTCTGGGGAGTCATCTTCCAGACAGCTCAGCCTTTGTCTCCCCCTCCTCTATCTTCACGTCCCCTTATGAAGCCAGACCATACTTTCTGCAGAGTGGTGGTAGGAATATGTTCTTCCTGCCCAGATGCTGGGTTTCCTATGACTTAAGCAAAAGAAGGCAATCGGGGGCAGCAGACAGAAAGTCAGGGCAGTCACCGCTCTTCCTCATTGGAGAGGTAGATGATTGTTTTTATGATCCCACTATAAACAGAAAGCCCTGACAAAGCAATGATCTCTAAGAGAGATAATGTAACCCCTTTGTATATGTGGTGATCTATTGGGATGTGGAGAGAATTTAACTTCTAATTTTATTTATTCTTACTGCAAAAGATTAACAAATTAATATTCACTAATATTTCACTCGTCTGTCAGTTTGTCGTACTGTGGTGGCTTGTGTGTTGCTTTGAGGCTAGAAGCTATGCCACTGGTATTTCAAATACCAGCAGGGTCACCCATGGTGGACAGGTTTCAGTGGACCTCCCAGACTAAGATAGACTTGGAAGAAGGAAGGGGCCATCTATTTCTCAAAGTACTGACCACTTCAATAACATTGAGACAATGTCTGATATATTCCTAGAAAACTTTATGAATAACCCTGAAACATTGTCTGATATAGTGCCAGAAGATGAGCCCCTGAGGTCAAAAGGCACTCAATATACAACTGTGGAAGAGCTCAAAGTAGAGTTGGCCTTAATGATGTGCATGGAGTAAAGCTTTTGGGATCTCCATTTGCTGATGTGGCTTGATTCAAAATGGGAAGAAACAGATGCAAATAACCATTAATAATCGGAACATGGAATGTATGAAGTATGAATCTAGAAAAATTGGAAGTTATCAAAAATGAAATGGAACACATAAAGATCGATATTCTAGGCATGTTGTTGTTGTTGTTGTTGTTTTGCCGTCGAGTCGGCCCCGACTCATAGCGACCCCTCCTTGGGTTTCCGAGGCAGTATCACTACGGAAGTAGGATTGCCCAACCTTCCTTCCGAGGAGTGGCTGGTGGGTTTGAACCGCCAGCCTTCTGGTTAGCAGTCAAGTGCTTTAGCCACTATGCTACCAGAGCTCCTATTCTAGGCATAGTGAGCTGAAATGGACTGGTTTTGGCCATTTTGAATTGGACAACCATATGATCTACTATGCCAGGAATGACAAATTGAAAAGGAGTGGCATGGCATTCATCATCACAAAGAATGTTTCAAGATCTATCCTAAAGTACAAGGTTGTCAGTGTTAGGATAATATCCATATGCCTACAAGGAAGACCAGTTAATACAACTATCATTCAAATTTACACACCAACCACCAAAGCCAAAGATGAGGAAGTTGAAGACTTTTACCAATTTCTGCAGTTTGAAATTGACCAAACATACAATCAAGATTTATTACTACTTGTGATAGGAATGTGAAAGATGGGAACAAAGAAGAATCACCAGTAGCTGGAAAATATGGCCTTGGTGATAGAAATGATGTTGGAGATCACATGATAGAATTTTGCAAGACCAATGACTTATTCATTGCAAATACCTTTTTTTCAACAATATAAATGGTGGCTATACACATAGCCCTCACCAGACGGAATACACAGGAATCAGACTGACTACATCTGTTGAGGTGGAGATGGAAAAGCTCAAAATCTCCAGCTAAAACAAGGCCAGGAACTGACTGTGAAACAGACAATCACCTGCTCATATACAAGTTCAAGTTGAAACTGAACACAATTAAAGCAAGTCCACTAGAGCCAAACTATGACCTTGATTACATCCCATCTGAACGTAGAGACCATCTGAAGAATAGATTGATGCATTGAATATCAATGACCAAAACCAGACAAACTGTGAGATGACATCAAAAACATTATCCATGAAGAAAGCAAAAGGTCATTTAGAAGACAGGAAAAGAAGAAAGGACCAAAATGGATGAAATTTCAAGAGACTTTGAAACTTGTTCTTGAATGGAGATTAGATAAAGCAAATGACAAAACTGACAAGATAAAAGAGCTGAACAGAAGATTTCAAAGAGCAGCTCAAGAAGACAAAGTCAATTATTATGATGAAATGTGCAAAAATGTGGAGTTAGAAAACTGAAAGGAAAGAACATGCTTAGTATTCTTCAAGCTGAGAGAACTGAAGAAAAAATTCAAGCCTCAAGTTACAATACTGAAAGATTTTATGGGCAAAATATTGAATGATGCAAGAAACATCAAAAGAAGATGGAAGGAATACACAGAGTCACTGTACCAAAAAGAATTGGTTGCTATTCATCTATTTCAGGAAGTGGCATATGATCAAGAACCAGTGGTACTGAAGCAAGAAGTCAAAGCTGCACTGAAGGAATTGGCAAAAACACAAGCCTCCAGGAAATGACAGAATACCCATTGAGATGTTTCAGCAAATGGATGCTGTGCTAGAGGCACTTACTCATCTATGCCAAGAAACTTGGAAGACAGCTACCTGGTTAACTAACTGGAAGAGATCCATATTTGTACTCATTCCAAAGAAAGGTGATCCAACAGAATGTGGAAATTATTGAACAATATCATTAATATCACACCCAACTAAAATCTTACTGAAGATAATTTGAAAACGGTTGCAGCAGTATATTGACAGGGAACTTCCAGAAATGCAAGCTGGATTCAGAAGAGGACGTGGAATGAAGGATATCATTGCTGATGTCTGAAAGCAAAGAGTACCCGAAAGCTGTTTACCTGTGTTTCATTGACTATGCAATAGCATTTGACTGTGTGGGTCATAAAAAATTATGGATAATATTGAGAAGAATGGGAATTCCAGAACACTTAATTGTGTTCATGAGGAACCTGTACATAGATCAAGAGGCTGTTGTTAGAATAGAGCAACGGGATACTGCATGGTTTAAAATCAGGAAGGGAGTGTGTCAGCGTTGTATCCTTTCACCATACTTATTCAATCTGTATGCTGAGCAAATAATCTGATAAACTGGACTACATGAAGAAGAGTGTCGCAATAGGATTGGAGGAAGACTCATTAGCAACCTGCGATATGCAGACAATACAACCTTATTTGCTGAAAGTAAAGATGACTTGAAGCACTTACTGATGAAGATTAAAGACTACAGTCTGCAGTATGGATTACACCTCAATATAAAGAAAATGAAAATCCTCACAACTGGACCAATAAGCAGCATTATGATAAATGGAGAAAAGATTGAAGTTGTCAAAGATTTCATATCACGTGGATCCACAATCAACACTCACGGAAGGAGCAGTGAAGAAATAAGATGATATATTGCAGGGAGCAAATCTGTACTTTAAATGTGGGCAAATCTGTACTTTAAAGACCTCTTTAAAGTGTTGAAGAGCAAAGATGTCTCTTTGAAGACTAAGGTGCATCTAACCCAAGGCATGGTATTTTTAATAGCCTTATATGCATGTGAATGCTGGACAATGAATAAGGAAGACCAAAGAAGAGTTGATTCTTTTGAGTTGTGGTGTTGGCAAAAAATACTGAAAGTACTATGGATTGTCAGAAGAAGGAACAAATCTGTCTTAGAGAAGTGTAGCCAGAATGCTCCTTGGAAGTGAGAATGGCCAGACTTCATCTCACCTACTTTGGTCATGTTGTCAGAAGGGACGATTCCTTGAAGAAGGATATCATGCTTGGTAAAGTAGAGGGCCAGTGAAAAAGGGGAAGACCCTCAATGAGATGGATTGACACAGCGGTTGCAATGATGGGCTCAGGTATAGCAAGGATCATGAGGCTGGCACAGGACTGGGCAGTGTTTTATTCTGTTGTATATAGGGTTGCTATGAGTTGGAGCTGACTTGACCTCCCCTAACAACAACAACAACAACAATATTTCATAGTGGCTTGGCACTGCCTCCCCCTACCCCATCTTCCAGTCTGTAGGTTAGACAGGTGACTTTGAGGTATCCTGTGGGAAGGTAGGGGATGCCTCACAAGGCAAAGGTGCAGCATCATTGTGGCACCCTGACCCTGTCCTTTACTAGTTTGCGTGTGCCTAGTCAAATGGAGCTCTGGTAGCACAGTGCCTAAGGCACTTGACTGCTAACCAGAAGGCTGGTGGTTCAAATCCACCAGCCACTCCTCGGAAGGAAGGTTGGGCAATCTACTTCTGTAGTGAGACCACCTCGGAAACCCAAGGAGGGGTCGCTATGAGTAGGGGCCAACTTGACAGCACATAACAACAACAACAGTTAAATGGATGTAGAGCTTGCACCACCTGGCTTTAACTAACTGTCCTTCACAAAGTGCACAAATGCCTGAAAAAGATTCCTGCAAAGATACTAGAATTAGCAGATCATTCTGATGACACAAACAGAACAAAAATAAAATGGCAGAAATGACACTTTAGACTGTCAGCTAAAATAGGAGGTAGAATCAGTGACCATCTAGTCAGATTGGATAAGAAGCAATTTTTCGAAAGCCCTAAAATTATCATGACACTTTGAAGTACGGATTCACATCTCCCAGTAGCAACCCTGCCCTTTCTCTAAATGTGTATTGTGCCTTGAGATATTAATTCATGGCCTGTCAGGCATTGTAAGCAAAGAGGCATTTAAAATATCAGTATTCACCTTTAGCTCATCCTTTTATTAATTTCTTCCTTATGCATGATTGAAATGTACAACAAAACAAAACAGATACAGAAGGCACAAACACAGTAGTTTTACTGATGAAGAAGTGTAATCCAACTGGTTTAGAGATTACTTGGCTAGAGGGGAGATAGGGATGGCCAGGGAGTTGAGAACAGGCCACATCTGTCCCTAGTCCCGGAGGAGGATACTGGAGGGGGACTTCTGGACCTATTTCTCTTCCCCCTCCCAGGTGTTCCAAGCTGGCGATGTGCCCACAGACAGCCCGTTCTTTCCCCCGACCTTGGTCTCCCACCTGCCTCCGGCTGCCCCCTGTGCTCAGGCAGAGGTGAGCCTTTCAGCGTGAGGGATTGTCGTCTGTTCTTGGCCCGACGTGGGCAACAGCACTGCACCTTCCGGAAGTCCCTGGGTGGGAGTTCCACCTGGTCTCAGGGCTGTGGATCACACCTGAGCACCCCCATTTCCCTTCCCAGGTGCCATGGCCTCTGATGGTGGCCTCCGCATTCCACACAGCCAAGGAGGCTCTAGCCATGGCCAACGGGACACCCCGGGGAGGCAGCACCAGTGTGTGGAGGGAGAGGCTGGGTCAGGCCCTGGAGCTGGCCTATGGGTCAGTTCATTTCCACAGGGCACAGATGGCTGCTGGGATGGCCCGAGCCCTGCCCTTTCTCTGTCATGAACAGTCTCTTCTCTCTGAGTCTCTGTTCTCCATCTTTACCTGAACCTCTGTCTCCCTGGCTCTTGGGTCTCTATCCCTCGCTCTCTGGGTTTCTGTCCCTGTGGCTCTCTGGGTGTCTGGCCCCTGCTCTGTGTGGGTCTCGGTTCCCCTCTCTCTCTGGGTCTTTGTCTCCTTCTCTCTGGATCTGTTTTCCTCCCCCTCTGGGTCTCTGTCTTTCTCTCTTTGGGTCTCTGTCCCCCAAGGTATTCAAATAGTCTTTATGTTAACATGGCACTTTGTTCTGAGTCTCACAGTGTCTTGACTATATTCCCCAGGGGACCATTATCTTCTTGTGCAAGGGGATCATCTCTCCTCTGACTCTGCCTCTAGCAAGGCAGTGGCCCCTGCCAGGGGCCTGTGGACAAGGAAAATTTTCAGGCCAAAGAGCCTTAGCTCAGAGGGCAAGGGGGAGAGGCAGCAGCTCATGGGGTGGGCCATTAAGATTGGAGAAGCAAGATTTTGAGGACACCCAAGGAAGAATGAAAGGTGTTGGGCCTGACATTCTTGACTTTGAGCCCAGCTTTGTTCTCCTTCCACATATACTCCCTGGAAGGTCTTTGCCTGTTATTCTCAGGCTCTAGTCCTCCCTGAGATCTAGGGAAATTAACTTTCTTCTTTGGCCCTCAAGGTTGCCAAATGTCCAATGAGAGAAAGGACAAGAGGCACGTCCAGCTCTGGCAACCTGGGATTCAGGAGCAGAACAGCCCCTGTCCCCCCCCCCCCCCCCCCCCCCCCCACACACACACACACTCACCACTCGCTTTAGCCACATTCCTGGAACAGAGCAAGTGTACAGTACTGGCATGGGGTTGATTTGATTTAATTTTATTTCCATTCCAGTCAGCATTTTTGATAGATTCCATCTGCGGGGCTGTCCCAGGGCTCAGGAAATGAGATGATCAGCAAGGGTGAAGAAGGAAGGGGGAGAGGGTGAGGGGCGATTGGGTAACCAGGCTGCTCAAACATGGTGAGGTCAAAGGTTGTGCCCAGCCGACTCCCCGCCGGATATAAAGAGGCACGGGAGCCCAGGAGAAGTAGCACAGAAGCGGGGTCTATCTGTGCTCGCCACTCAGCGCCGCAGACCTGAGAGGATGAGGCTCACCGTCTGCGCCTTGCTTGCCTTCGGGGTTCTGGGTAAGTGCAGCAAAGGCCCGCAGACTCGCCGGCCTTTGGGCGCCCCTTCTTCCTCCGGAGCCCGCGGGGCGCCCCTGCACTGGATCTGTGCTCTGCGTGGTGGTTGTAAACTGAGTGCTTTTCCGTCGCTCCTCCCCGCCACATCTCCAGTCAGTCATCTTTCTGACCACCAAGCAAACTGCTCTGAACTTCTCTGCGGTTGAGCGGGTGAGCGCCTCTGAGGGCTCTGCCTTGAGCCTCTTGCCATCATTTCACTGCTCACTCCTCGCCTTCCTCTTCCTTCGTGTCCTTCCCTCCTCTTTCTCCAAATCGCTGTCCTCCTTCTTATCCGATAACTCTTGCAGCGGTACAATACAGTAAATGAGAACAATTCTAATCACATTTTATCAAAACTCTTCCAGCTGCCTCCTCAGTCAAGTACACATTCCCAAAGCCTCACTTATCTGACTCCCCCTCCCTGGGCAGTCTGATGCTGCCTCCCTGAGGAGACAAGTGCAGCCAGGTGATTCAGAACATGGGATTTGAACTCAGACATCTTGGGTCCAAATCCTGACTCCACTACTTGCTGTGTCCCACAGGTAGGGGTGGATTACTCAATAAGCAGGGTAAGCACTGGTTTACTTGTACTTAATGATTAATCTGCAGTGGACAATTTCACATGGGTTTCACCACATATGGGAAAACATGTGAAACTATTCACTACAGAGTAGTAATTAAGCACAAGTAAGCTTGTGCTTACCTTGCTTATTGGGTAATCTGACACTGCCCACAGGGGTTGGGGTTTCTTTGCTTCTCTAGCTGCCACCAGAAAAAAAAAAAAAAAGCAAACTCACTGCCATCAAGTCATTCGGACTCATAGTGACCCCCTGTGGGTTTCCAAGGTGTTACGGAAGTAGATTGCCCAGTCTTTATTCTCCAGAGTGGCTGGTGGGTTTGAACCGCCAGCCTTCTGGTTAGCAGTCAAATGCCTTAGGCACTATGCCACCAGAGTTCCTTAGCTGCCATCAGAAAAGGGCATAATAGCACTCACCTGGTGGGGCCAGGTGAGGCTTAAATGAAATCCTCTGGACCCCCTTTCTTTTCTAACTTCCACTTGGGTGCATTTTTTCACATCTTTAGAGCCTTCTATGTTTAGTGACTTGCTTGATAAAACTAAACTTCTTAAGTGATGGCCCCACCTTATTTGCCTTTGTCCCCAGTGCATCTCATAGGGCTGTGCAGAGTGACTGCCAGACTGAGAGGCACATTCCTGCAGCTGGACCTGGGAGGGGTGGTACTTGTGAGGGTCTGCTGTTGACTCAGGCTGCCTCCTCTGATTTTCCATGGGCAGAGGCCTGGTAAAGGGGGCTTGGGGCAGTCAGTCCCCCATGGCTCCCTCCTGTTCCCTCCTGGAGAACTCTTGGTCTTCCCCTATCCAGCTTTGTGTTTTGTGGCTTTTCACCAGATTCCCTGAGTCAGCCCTGCTGTGAACCTGTTGGCCCACAGAGAGTGGAGATGACCGAGGCCTGTGGGGACAGCACCAAAACTCACATGATGGAGAACAAACCATCTGCAACCACATGGATTTTAATAGCTATAGATGTGGGTGGATTTAGCCTTCTCTCTAAATGGCAGCCAAAAAAAAAAAAAAAAAACACGTAGTGAAAACTGAGGGAGGGGTAAGTGGAAATGGAGAGAAGACCATTGAGTATATGGAACTTATTCCTGGAACAGAGGATGACAGAGAATGGTTACAGGCAAATTCATGATCTTTCCAATCATTTATTCCCAACTACAAGCAAGGAAGAAAGTAATTTGGAATACTATCTTCTTTTGTCCCCTGGGCTGCTCTCTGTGGATAGCCTAGTGAGCAAATCAGCCCAGAGACCTGGTTTCTAGGCCTGGTGTGACCACTAACAAACTAGGTGACCCTGGATAAAACATCAAGTTCTCTGACCCCAGTTCCTACCCTGCTGGCTTTCCAGCATTGTGGGACAGAGCCAATGTGTTGAGATACTGGATACACTGTGTGCGCATTAATAGAGAATCTTCTTGTTCCATGGCAAGTCAGGGGTATGACGGCAAGGGGAGGAGGCAAGAAGTCAGAGGTTCAGTCTGCTGTATGCAATTGAGAGTTGATGGTCAAGCCGGTACCCCTCTGGTCAGCACAGGGTGGTCAGCTGTAAACTGGGAGGTCATTAGGGTGCCTTTACTGTAGCCCCAGCCTTGGAATGCAGTGCAACTTGTGCCCAGCTGCATTTGTGGAACAGGAGTAGAAGGAGGATGGGACAGAGAGGATGTGGCACTTTTAAAAACTCCCCCCTTTTTTTTGAGGTTCAAAATTTTTTTATATTTATTTATTTATTTTCAAAATTTTTATTGTGATTTGGGTGAATGTTTACAAAAAAAATCATTTTCCATACAGCAGTTTCTACATATTGTTTCATGACATTGACTGCAGTCTCCACAATGTAATGGCTTTCTTCCCACTTCCTCCCTGTAGTTATCTCTTCATTGTGTCCTTCTTTCCTATGCATTCCTGCTCCCTGATCTATCTCCCTGTGCAAACACTGCCCTTCTGTTCTCCCATGGTTGATCGCTGTAAGGAGTAAATGTTCACCCTATATGCCTATCTATTGTTTGGCTGGAAGCCACGGAGTGAGTTTAATTGCAGGCCTGAAGGGTAACTAGGTGCCATAGTATTGGGGGTCTCACCACCTTTGAGGACCCTTTGGAGGGTGGTGCTGTCTTTCTGACTGGCACAGGGAACAGGGTCCTTACACCTCTGGCCTTTCTTCCCTAGGGCTGTGTCTGGCTGTCCCTGACCAAACTGTGAGATGGTGCACCACATCAAAACCAGAGCATGACAAATGCAACGATATGAAAAGTGTCCTTCCAGTCTCGTGTGTGAGGACAAATTCCTACTATGAGTGCATCCAGGCCATTGTAGTAAGTAACTACTGCCTAAAGGAGAGTGGAAGAAAACCCATCATTTCTCTTTCTCTTTCACCTGTCATTTTGAAACAATTCTTTATTCACAAGTAGGGGCTGGTATGTGGGGCCGTCAAAGCTGCTACTAATAAAATCACTTCAAAAATGGAAATGGGAGGGATTTTTAGTAAGTCTTACAGCAGAAGTCAACATAGTCTGGAAAGTGACTATTTTGAGGCAATATGTTCTCCAAACTTGGGTGGGAAATACCCCAAAGATATCTGCTATTAAAATTATCATAAAACATTGTTTTGGAAGTTCCTGATATACCTTGGGGAAGTAGGATGATCAGTAAACACAGTATCTAGCTGCAGATGATGTCTGATCCTTTTGTTTTCTAGGTTTATCACAATACAATTCACTCATCCAACATATCTGAACATGTAGCAGATTGTGCTAGGCAATGGGTCTGCAGTGGTGAATGTAAACACACATGGTCTTATTCTCAAAGAGCTTATAGTCTAGTCAGGAGAGAAGAAAAACAAACAATCAATGGTTTGATATAAAGAACAGGTCTGGGGTGTTGTGTGTGTGTGTGTGTGTGTGTGTGTTAATTGGCCATTAATCCCTATAATAGTTTAATTATAACCCTTAACTCATGACACACTTTCTTGGTCTATGTGTCATGCCCATTTCTCAATTTTTGGTTTATGTCAATAAAAAGTAGTGTTATCCATGGAACCTACCAACTGCTTCAAAACGATAATCCAGGCCTACTGTGTATTGGATTCCACGTGAATGGCATCCTTTGGGTGCCCTACTTAATTATGTGTTCACCCATCCAGAGGAAACAGAATCCTGAAATTCTCTTGCCTTTTTATTTTAGTCGTAAGATATGTATATCAAATGAAATCAAACCTATTGCTGTTGAGTCTATAGCAATCTTATAGGACAGAGTAGAACTGCCCCATAGGGTTTCCAAGCCTTTAATCTTTACAGGAGCAGACTGCTACATCTTTCTCCGTGGAGAGGCTGGTGGGTTCAAATTGCCGACTTTTAGGTTAGCAGTTGAGTATTTATCTGCTGTGCCACCAGGGCTCTAAGACATATGTTTAAGACATATGCAGGTATGCCTAAATGATTATATAGCTTAAAATTTTTTCTTATAAAGGTGGTATATTACTGTATGTAGTCTTCTGAGACGTGCTTTTTCTCCTTAATATTATGTTACTAAGATTCACCTATAAAATTGAATGTAGTTATCATTCATTAATTTCCACAGCTTCACAGCAATCCATTATGTTAATATACTACAGTGTATTCATTTTCTAGGGAGCTCTGGTAGTGTAGTGCCTAAAGCATTTGACTGCTAACCAGAAGGCTGTCGGTTTAAACCCACCAGCCACTCCTCAGAAGGAAGGTCGGGCAATCTACTTCCATAGTGATACTGCCTCAGAAACCCAAGGAGGAGTCGCTATGAGTCAGGTCCGACTCGATGGCACGTAACAACAACATTCATTTTCTACTTAGTGGCCATTGCGATTGCTTCTATCTTTTTGCTTATTATAAGCAGGTCTGCCTTAAATATTCTTATACATATTTCCTGGGACACACATATTAAAAGTTTCTGTTGAGTATATATGGGAGCAAACTTGCTGTGCCACAGGGTATATGAGTATTTGATTTTTAAGACAATGCCAAATTGTTTGTTAAAGTGGTTGCTCCAATTTCCACTACTACCTGCAGTACATCAGAGATTAATCCATGTCATTCTAGGCGAATTAGATATTTTATCCTTATGAAATAATCTTTCTATCTCGGACTGTGCTTTTTGCCTTAAACTCTGTTATGTCTGATACTGACATACTACACCAAATTTCTTTGGTTGTTTTTCTCTGCCATGTCTTTTTCTTTTCCTTTATTTTCAGTCTCTGTGTCTGTATGCTTTAGATGTATCTTTTTTTAAAACAGCATATTGTTTTGTTTGTTTTGGTTTTGTTTACTCAAGCAATCTGACAATCTCATTTATTTCATTTAGTGAATTTAGTTCCTTAACATTTATTGTGATTACTGATAAATTCAGATGAGTTTCCTCCATCTAACTTTTCTTGCCATTTTAAATTGTGTGTGTGTGTGTGTGTGTATGAATCTGTATTTTTTCCTTTTATTCCACTTTTTTCTCCCCCCACTCTATTTGTTTTGGAATTAAGCATTCTATATTCTTTCGTAGGAGGGAGCTCTGGTAGTGTAGTGCCTAAGGCACTTGACTGCTAACCAGAAGACTGGTGGTTCAAACCCACCAGCCACTCCTCAGAAGGAAGGTTGGGCAATCTACTTCCATAGTGATACCGCCTGGGAAACCCAAGGAGGGGTCACTATGAGTCGGGTCTGACTCAATGGCACATAACAACAACAATATTCTTTACTGGTTTTCCTTGGATAATTGTCTTATACGTTTAACCTTAATATTTAGTAAAATATTCTTGATTCCCTTCCAAACAATAACTGTATTTTGGAATACAGTATCTCAGACATCCCCTTTCCTGTTTAGATATTATTATCATCCAGCATTTTATTTCTATCTTTTCTTAACCTCCAATGTAGTTATTTTACACACACCAAAAACAAAACAAAACAAAAAAAACCCAAACCCACTGCCATTGAGTTGATTCTGACTCATAGTGACCCCCATTGGGTTTCTAAGATGGTAAACATTTATGGAAGTAGCTTGCCCCATCTTCCTTCCATGGAGTGGCTGATGGATTTTAACCATGAACCTTCTGGTTAGCAGTCAAATGCCTTAGGCACTGTGCTACCAGAACTCATTTCTTTATATATTTGTTGTTTTTGTTGTTATGTGCCGTCGAGTCGGATCTGACTCATAGCGACACTTCCTTGGGTTTCCGAGGCAGTAACACTATGGAAGTAGATTGCCCAGGCTTCCTTCTGAGGAGTGGCTGGTGGGTTTGAACCACCAGCCTTCTGGTTAGCAGTCAAGTGCCTTAGGCACTATGCTACCAGAGCTCCTTCTTTGTATATACATTTATATATGTATATGTATATATGTAGACACGTGTGTGTGTGTGTGTGTAGAGAGAGAGGAAAAGAGAGAGATAGAATGAACGTTTGTTTGATTTTCTGATATGTTTGCAATTTTTTCTGTTCACTATTCCTTTCCATATCTCAGCTCATCCTTCTGGGATAACTTTTCTCCCTGAAACATATTATTTACTTGATCTTTTAGAGTCAACCTCTTGGTTTTAAATCCCTCAGTTGTATTTTTTCTCTGTGAGTGCATTTTCTTCCTCTTACTCTTGAATGGAATCCCTGAGTGGTCAACTGAAAGGTTGGTGTTTTGAACCCACCCAGAGGAGCCTTGAAAAAAAGGCCTGGCGATCTGCTTTAGAAAGATCATTGCCATGCAAACTCTATGAAGTGCTGTTCTACTCTGCAGCATATGGGGTCACCATGAGTTGGAATCAACTTGGTGGCAACTAGTTTGGTTTAGTTTTATTCTTGAATAATATCTTTAAACCAAACCAAAACCAAACCCACTGCCATCAAGTTGACTCTGACCCATAGAATACCCATAGAAACCCATAGGATTTCCAAAGCAGTAAATCTTTATGAAAGCAGATTGCCCCATCTTCCTTCCACAGAGTGGCTGGTAGGTTTGAACCACCACCTTGATTGGCAGTCAAATGCCTCAGGCATTGTGCCACCAGATCTTGAATAATATCTTTACTATATATGTAATTCTAAGTTGAAAGTTATTTGCAGATTATTTCTAAATATTATTCCACTGTCTTCTGGCTTCCATTGTGGTTGAGAAATCTTGTGTTCTTCAATCATTCCTTCCATCTTTTCCTTCTCCCCAGCTGGTTTTGCAGTCATATTGCCTTGGTCTATGATGTTTCACAGATTCACTACGAGAGTCCCAGATGTGGAAATCTTTGTGTTTCGGATATTTTGGGATATGTGGTGTTTTCCAGACGTGTGGATTCATGTTTTTCTTTCATTCTGGAAAATTTGTAGGCATTTTTTTTCTTGAAATAATGCCTTTTCTCCTCTCCATTTTCCTATTCTAGGATCCTAATAAGATAGATGAGGATTTTTGGTCTATTCTCTGTATCTTTTAACCTCTCATTAATAATTCCCATCTCTGCACTCTTTTTGTCAGCATTCTGGATAAATTCTTCAAATTTACCCTCTAGTTCACCAATTCTCACTCACATTAATCATATCTAATCTTCAATGTAACACATCCATTAACTTTTTAAAAATTATTTATTTTGCTGTTGTTGGCAATATATGGAGCAAAACATACACCAGTTCCACAGTCCCTACATGTACATTGATTACATTCTTTGAGTTGTGCAACCATTTTCACCGCCTTTCCTGAGTTGTTCCTCTCCTATTAACATAAACTCACTGCCCCCTAAGCTTCCTGTCTAATCTTTTGAATAGCTGTTGTCAATTTGATTCCATGTAGATAGTTCTTAAAAGAGCATAATGATCAAGTCAGACCTATTTGATTAGTTAAGCTAAACTATTGTTTGCTTTTAAGAAGACTTTGGGGAATATTTTTGGTTTAAGGTTTAAAGACTACTTCAGGGTAGTAGTTTCATGGGTTCATCTAGCCCTCATGTGTCCAGAAAGTCTGCAGTCCTTGAGAATTTTAAATTCTGTTCTGCATTTCCCCCCTTTTGATTAGGATTTTTCTATAGAATCTTTGATCAAGATGTCCAGAAATTGTAGCTGGCCACCATGCAGTTCTTCCGGTCTTATGGCAAGGAAGGCAGTTTTTCATGGAGGCATTTAACCACACATTCCATATCCTCCTCCTATTCTTGACTCTCCTTCTTCCTCTGTTGCTCCAATTGAATAGAGACCTATTATTGTGACTCAGCTGGCTGCTTGCAAACTTGTAAGATCCCAGGCATTACACAACAAACTAGGAGGTAGAACAGAAGCACTAAACATGTTATTAAGCCAATTAACTGGGATGTTCCAAAAAACTATGACCCTAAACCTCCAAAGCAAGGACCCAAATCCCATGAGGTTTTTGGTCATGCATAAGCAGCCTCACCAGTTATCTTTTGTTGTTGTTGTGGTGGTGGTGGTATTTGTAAATATATTTATCAATTCCTTTTGAAACCAATTACGATTACATTCATCAGCTGTGCAAACTTGCCCTTAATCAATGTGATTTTTGCATCACCATTAACCCTTCTTTTTTCCTTCTTCCTACCCCTAATAACCACTAATAAACTTTGATCTCTATACCTTTGCCTTATCTTCTTATGTGAGGCCATAAAATATTTGTTCTTTTGTGACTGACCAATTTCACTCAGCATAGTCTTCAAGCCCTATCTATATTGTAGCATGTATCAAAACTTTGTGTCTTCTCCTGGCTGAGTAGTATTCCATTGTACGTATGTACCACATTTAGCTTATCTGTTCATCTGTTGATTGGCATTTAGATTGTTTTCACCTTTTGGCTATTGTGAATAGTGCTGTAATAAACACTAGTTCACAAGTATCTTTTGAGTCTCTGCTTTCAAGTCTTTAGGGACATCTATTGATTTTTCATTTCAACAGTTAAAATTTCCATTTCCAAAACTTCCGTTTTTAAAAGTTTTTCTATTTCTTTCTGATAGTTTTTTGTTTTATGCTCATTTCTGAAATTGCAGCCTTTATTTCATACATGACAATAAACATTTCATACATAGTTGTCATCTATTGCATCTGACAGTTCCAGCTTCCAAAATCCTTGGGGCCTAGACATGTTGCTTATGTTGATACCCACTCATTGTGACTTACTTTCTTCTGAGTTTGGATATGTTTACCTAGGAGGTCATGCTTGGTTTTAATTTTCCCCCTCCCTACTGGTTGACTTTCTCCTTTGGATTCCTTTTGTTCCAGCCCTGGACCTCCTGTTTCAGACCTTGGCTACTTATCTTTCTGAGGCCTTGAGGCCCAGGGTATTTCTGCCCAGGCTATGGCACCTTGGGCAAGAGAGCCTAGGCTCCTAACTACTCTCTCTAGCCTCACTGTTACGGGCAAAGCTCATGTTTGTTTTTATTTTGTGGTGTGTGTATGTGTGTTGTGTAGAAAGTCTTTGATGGTTTTTCCTATGTTTTGTGAGACCAGTAAAGCCACAAAGATAGTATCCTGGGTTGTTGTTGTTGTTATGTGCCGTCGAGTCAGAGCCGACTCATAGAGACCCCTCCTTGGGTTTCCGAGGCAGTATCACTACGGAAGTAGATAGCCCCATCTTCCTTCCGAGGAGTAGCTGGTGTGTTCGAACCACCAGCCTTCTGGTTAGCAGTCAAATGCTCTAGGCACTATGCTACCAGAGCTCCTTGTATCTTGGGTTAGTTGTCATAAATAGAAAGGTCCTTCATATCTCCTACTCATTTATAATACTGAAAATAGATGTATCAGTCATCAAAAATGTATTCTGTGAGTCTCTGAGTTTATATATTTTAAACATATAAAAATATGTTTAAAAGTGTATATATAAAAGGAAATGTTGATCTCTTTAAGAATTCATATAAAGAGAAAAGAAATTCCAGACCTAATGGGAAGGCAGTTATAATATTTCAAGTGACTCATTGACTCAGAGGTGAGGGTTCATAGAATCATAAAATCAAAATAATATAACCAGTAAGTTAGTGACAAGAAATTAACTCAGATGGCCTGGATTCAAATCCCAGATGTACTCAGGCTTTCTAAGAATTATATAAACCTGAGAAACACTGACGTAAGTTTTCTTTTTTAGGGTAATTACTTTTTAAACCAATAAAGAAAAGAAGGAAAAGAATGCATTTATGCTTTTTTTTTTTTCCTGATTACAGAATTGCCTTTATCTGTGATCTTTTATTTTATTTATTTTTATTGTGGTTTGGGTGAAAGTTTACAGAGCACGTTACTTTCCATTCAACAATTTATACACATTTTATTTTGTGACATTACTTGCAATGCCCTGAATGTAACAGCACTCTTCCCACTTCCACTCTGGGATCCGCATTTCCAGCCGTCCCTCTTTTCTGCCCCCTCTTGCCATCTGACCTTTATTTTTTGCGCAAATGCTGTCTTTTTGGTCTCATATGATCGACCATTCTGAGGAGTACATTCCTCTTGGATGTGATTGTTCACTTTATAGGCCTGTTGTTTGGCTGAAAGGTGATTCCTGAGGGTGGGTGACATAGATTTTGTTCTAAATATTTTCCACAGATGACATACTTCAGAATAATCAGGGTCCTCCTAATCTACATCTATTGAATTAGAATTAGAATTAGAATTAGAATAAGTTCCACAGATGCCAGGTTTAATAAATAAAAATATAAGGAAACTCAGTTGAATCAGAAGTTCAGATAAACAACCAAAATATTTTTAGTATTTATTCCATGCATTATTTAGGACATACTTATACAAAAAAAATTATTAATTATTTTAGCTGGCAACCTTATCTAGATGAGTCTATGCCCATTGAGCACCTGTTAATCAGTAAACTAACTAACAAAAAGTCCATTTCCATTGTTGTATCTATGTGATAATATATTTTCCAGCCTTCTTATACTATTGTGGTATCCTTAATCCTGGCTTTCCATTTTTAAGATTGCCTCATTGTCACAAGATTGCTGTTGAAGTTCTAACGATTACCTTTATGTTCCAGAAAGAATTTTAAAGCAATACTTTGTATCATATATTAACATAAATTCTGGGTAGAATCAATAATTAAGCATAAAATGATATTATTAAGACATTAGGATAAATGAAATAGATCATCAGATATGTGGAAGAATGAAGACAGCAACAGTAAAGTAACAGGATACATCATCACAAAGGAATAATTTTAAAAGAATTTAAATAAATGAAAGTAAAATAGTTAAAAAGGTAAAATGAATTAGAAATCAGCAGACTAAAATATATTTTCAAATAATGAGAAAATATTAATACTTATGTGCTTTAAAAAAGAAATCATTCAGCTTAATAGGAAATGCATAAGAAAAATACCATGAACATATTATTCATACAAAGAAATTATAATAACAAGGAAATTTTCCTTCTTCCTTAATAACTGTAATTGAATTGAAAATACAACATTTTGAAAGGTTTTGAAATATAATAAAAATAAGTCTATAATGCCATCTCACCATATAACTATGTTCACTTTTGCATAGCTGGTACTTATATGAACTTTTCCATTTCTACAAATGTTATTATTATTTTAAATCGCTGTATAATTTTTAAGGATCCTGGACACATCACTGAATTCCAAAGGTCTTCATGTCAGATTGCACTTAATAATACAAATAAAGAAAATATGATATAGTAAAATAAGCAGTAAATGCCATTAAGATGTACCCGTTAATACTCTTTTTCTACTCTTATGATGTTATCTCAAGAGAACAATTAATCAGAAGTGAATATAAGGTCAATGATACTCATCATTGTTTTTGTTGTGTGCCACTGAGTTGATTCTGACTTACAGCAACCTTGTATGACAGAGTAGAACTGCCCATAGGGTTTCTATAGGCTTAATCTTTATGAGAGTAGATTGCCAGGTATTTTCTCCCATGGAGCCACTGCTCCGTTCAAACCACTGACCTTTTGGTTAGCAGTCAAGTGCTTAACCATTGTGCCGCCAGGATTCCTTAAAGATGTTCATTCCCTCACACACAAAAAAACAGAACCCACTGCCATTGAGTCAATTCTGACTCATAGCGACCCTTCTAGGACAGAGTAGAACTGCCCCTTAGGGTTTCCAAGACTGTAAGTCTTTACAGAAGCAGACTGCCTCATCTTTCTCCCACAGAGCAGTGGACGGGTTCGAACTACTGACCTTTTGGTTAGCAGCAGAATGCCTTGATCACTGTGCCACCATAATTCCTCAAAAGATGTTCATTAGAGTGATATAAATTATAGCAAAACAATTAGGAGCAACCACAATGGTTTAAAATTTCTAGAATATTATAGGCTCTGGTGGTGTAGTCCTTAAGGCATCTGACTGCTAACCAGAAGGCTGGAGGTTCAAACCCACCAGCCACTCCTCGGAAGAAAGATTGGGCAATTTTTTCCTGTAGTGATACCACCTTGGAAACCCAAGGAGGGGTTGCTATGAGTTGGATCTGACTCAACGGCAATGTGTTTGGTTTTGGTTTATATATGCAAACCTATCTATAATGTAATGGATATAGATATCCATAGAATAATGAAAATTATAGATCTACTTAAATAATAACATTTTTAGAAATGGAAAGTTTTATATCATATAAAATAAATGAGATCTTACAAAAATACACTTCAGTACCAACTAGGCAAAAATGAATATCTGGTGAGGTAATATCATTCAATATCGCAGCATTACTAAAAAAACAAACCCACTGCCATCGAGTCAATTCTGACTCGCAGCTTTCAAAAATAACAAAACTCTTTTAAATATAAATGAATAAAAAGAACACAAATGGGAAATTATTTATTTGAATTAATATTTATTTGGAATTACCAGGGAAAAGAAAAAAAGAACCCAACCTTCCTCTATGCAGGAAGAATAGGAATATGGTGGTTAAGGGTCCTCTTGAAGGTTGGGTCAGCTGAAGCAGGCAGTGTCACACATAGGATGGCCAAGTTGAAGGTTCTTCTGGTCCCGTCACTCATCCCCATTTGCCTGGGTTTAGATGATCTTTTGTGCTTAGCTGCTAATCTAAAGGTTGGTGCTTTGAATCTATCCAATGGCACTCTGGAAGAAAGACCTGGCAACCTGATTCCATAAAGATTAAGGTCAAAAAAACTGTGTGGACAATTCTGACTCATAGTGACCCCTATTGGTTTCCAAGGTGGTAAATCTTTATGGAAGTGTGGAAGTAGATTGTCCCATCTTCCAAAAAAAAAAAGAAGAAAAGAAAACTCTAGGGAGCAGTCTACTCTGTAACACATGGAATCACCATGAGTCAGAAACAACTCAATGGCAATGGTTTTAACTTTTTGATTTGGTCCTTGGAAGCAAGGGCCTCATGCTGGTCTGGTCTGTCCTCTTTCAGGATAAACGAGCAGATGCTGTGACTCTTGATGCAGGCTGGGTGTATGAGGCAGGCCTGGCCCCCAACAACCTGAAACCTGTTGTGGCAGAGTTCCATGGGTCAAAAGACAGTAAGTTCTCCCTGGTAGATGCTCAGTTTTGTCCTTTTCTGGCAAGTAATGGAGATTCAATACTGATGAACACTCCTCTCAGTGGAGTTTGTGGGGAACAAGGGGCCTGGTGGCCTCTGCATGCATAAATCAAGGCTTTTGTGGTACTTTGGGCTGGTTGAGGGATGGTACTTCCCTCATAGAACATAGAAATATGTTCACTGGAGAAACAAAGCAGACTATGTGCAGTCAGACACATAGACCAGGGGGAGTCAGTGATGTGTCCAGGGTTTTGAAGCCTCCAGGACCATTGGTACCATACACAGGGCAGAGGCCACTCTGGAGCACACACTAGGAGCTCCAATAGTCTTGCAACTCTTCTGAGACCAGCCCAATACTTCTGGACCTGTTGCAAGAGACAGAAAACAATTGCAGAGAGTCAAGAAATGTGAGTGTCTGTTGCCTCATCCCCAGTTTCCTAGTGGACTTCGATTGGTAGGTAGGCAGATACACTGCAGGGTCAGGGTAAGCACATGTATATGTGGCCTTCTGGACTCTATGCTTGCCTGGAGGTTATTACAAATGTTCCTGCTGTGACCTAGGAAGGTTTTTTCTGATTCCTGTCCATGCCTCCTTACAATCCACCTCAATATAAACATCACCTCTGGGTTTCCCTTCCCAACTCAGGAATTTAGTAGTGATGATCAATATTTCCCCATGGCTCAGGTTGAGGGTCTTTCATTTACTCTGTCCCTTTGCAGATCCAAAAACTGGATATCATGCCGTGGCTGTGGTGTTGAAAGACAGCAACTTCCAGTGGAACCAGCTGCAAGGCAGGAAGTCCTGCCACACGGGCCTAGGCAGGTCTGCTGGGTGGAATGTCCCCATCGGCAGGCTTCTTTGTAACTTGCCGGAGCCACGTGTGCCAGTTGAGAATGGTAAGTTGGCAGGAGGGTAGGTGCCCTCAGACAGGCATCTCTAATCCAATTGCATACACAGGTGACTTTGGAGTCACATACTCCCTATCAGGTGAACATGTGTGATGAAGCCTGGAGGTGGGATGTGGGGAGAGGGACGTTAAGCAGCTTTTAACTGGTGGGGTCTGCTGCACCAGCAACTCTTGGAAGGTGGCAGCTGAATTTTTTCTTCTCCACACTCCCCACACCCTTCCAGAGGCAGTCATGTGGGATGGGGAGGAAAGGCATTGGGCCCCACAGAGAGTTTCAGTTTGGGCCATTGTTGCTGGGCCCTGTTGTGTATTTCCCTGGAGTCCTTTCCTGCCTGTAGCTGATGAGTATCACATTCTGCTAGAGGCTTCTCTGGTGACCATCTTGTGGCTATACCCTTGGCCTGCACCTCTCTAGGCCAGTTCTCCCACCCCTTGGGAATGGCTCTTACAAGGCAGGGAGATGGGTGGCCTTACAGCCAGCTGAGACAGGCCTGGGTGTGTGGAAGCACAGGCCTGTTTCTTGGGGAGGAGGGAGAGAAGGGACTGACTTGTTCCTGTTTGGGAACCCTTGATTTTGGTGAGTTAATACAGGTAAAGCATAGCTGGGACTGAGTTTGATGGTTTTGTTTTGGTCAGTCTCTGTCCCCTAATAACCGAGGATGGGAAATATAATTGCCTGTGGCAAGGCTGGCTCATGCCCTGATGTCCATTTCTCTGTGTTGAGCAGCAGTGGCCAATTTCTTCTCCAGCAGCTGTGTCCCTTGTGCGGATCGGACTAAGTTCCCCAAGCTGTGTCAACTGTGTGCCGGGCCAGAGAAGTGTGCCTGCAACTCCCATGAACGCTTCTTCGGCTACTCAGGTGCTCTCAAGTGAGTGAGACTGTCTGCTGCTCCGTGGTGGCCCAAGTGTCACATGGCCTCAGGCTGAGAGACCCTCTGTGGCCCAAACCAATGTCCAGTCTGTCAACAGGGGCATTGAGGAGACCTAATACCCTCACAGGGAGTAAATGGTACAGCTGGGCATTTCTGAGACCTGGCCAGTGGTTGTTCCCCTTCATCCTGCCTCCAGACATGTTAGGCTTACACCCAGGCCCACTGCCTCACTAGTGTGACAAGCAAGCCCCTCTGCTGGGGCCCTTTCTCTTTGCCCAGAGCCCCTGAGCCTGGAAGGACAAGCATGTCTCTAGTGTCCAAGCCCATTCTTTATCGACTGACCCTATGTTTCTACTGTGGCAGTGCCTCCTGCTCAATGCTCTGGCCTCTCTCCTGCCTCCCCTTATGGCTGCTATATAGACAGCTCACATGGCTGATTTCTTCCTTCCTCTTTTTCCATTAGTTATATCCTAAAGTTTTATAGACTAGAAATCAGCCAAGGGCACATTCCCACCCTCAGGAGAGGTGATGCCTTTGTTTTCCATGGCAGAACCTTAAATCTGTTCAGTATCAAAATATTTTCAATTGCTTTTTGCTGTTTGGGGACACAAGATGAGGAGCCTCCAGCTAGTGAGTTCGTCTCCCTACTTTGGTGTCAGTGTCGCAAAGTGCTGGTCTTACTCTGTGAATGAGGGGGCTGCACATAGGCTTCCCCCAGCTCTGCCTAGAAACGGAAGCCCTTGCCCCAGGGCTGGACTGTGTGATCCTGCCCTGCAGGAGTCCTCCTAGTGTGTTTCTTCACACAGGTGTCTGCAGGAGAATGTTGGAGATGTGGCCTTTGTCAAGTACGAGACAATACTTGGTAAGTGATGGGAGAAGAATGCTGCATGTCTCCTTCAAGTCTCTTCTGTTGCCCTGTTTTGCATGCTCAATAGTCAGACATGAATAGATAGTGCTCCTCTTTTGTCATCAGTTGGGTTTCTTTCCTACTCAGAGATGTGCACCTGTGGACTCTCCCCCCTGAACTCCTGGGCCTCTTTCCATGATTTGACCTTCTTCACAAGTGGCTCTACTTCCAGGGGCACTGTTACCATGCCAAGGGTTTGGAGTTGATCTGGTTGATCTTGGCCTTCCAGTCTGCTTGCCAAGATCAGACTTATTGGAGGGATGGGATGTGGGGCTGTACACTGCACTGGGCATCAGAGCCCTCCTTGCCATCAACTCCTATGCCTTTAACTGGCCGTAGGTCTTGAGCCAGTCAATTTCCTTCTATGTTCTCTGGCCCTCAATGATCACTCTGGGCACCCCCTAGCTCACAAATCCTATGATTCAATGGGAATTGCAGGACTGCAGTGGAAGCACCACAATTCATGACTTCTGCCTGCAGAGAAGCTCACCTGGCTTTTCCTCCCTCAGAGAACCTGCCAGAAAAGGCTGACAGAGATCGGTATGAGCTGCTCTGCCCAGACAATACCCGGAAGCCCATAGATGAATACAAGGATTGCAGCCTGGCCTGGATCCCTTCTCATGCTGTTGTGGCCCGAAGTGTGGATGGCAAAGAGGACTTGATCTGGGATCTTCTCAATAAGGCACAGGTATCCCCACCTACCCATCTGCCTTCCTCCCCTCCTGCTTTGTGGACCTTACTTGGATTTGGGAGTTTTCCTTTCTTGCCTTCTCGCTGTTCTAGAAGTCCTTCTATGTTCAGGACACAGAAAGAATCATGTCATATCACCTGTTTCTCTAAAAGTACAGAGCAACAGAAAGCCCTGCCCTGCATTACCATCAGCCAGGCCCCTACTTCTTAGACTAGTGATGTCTGAAGAAGATCTGTATCACTCTCTTCCATTCCCTTCCATCTAAACCAGCTCTTCAAGGCCAAATGCAAACACTCCCTCCCCCATGAAGCCTTCCAAAATGATTTCCCTCAGCCTGACTGCCACGGGAGCTGTAAAACTCAGTATGCTTTACTCCCCTAGAGCAATGGACGGCCAGAACTGAGCCAACACCCTCTTGAGCAGCCCTCCTATCTGTCCATCAAGAGCTGAAATGGCAACCATGCAGTGCCAGCCTCTGAATGAGACACAAGTCTTGATCTCCAGGCACTCTCAACTCAGTATACAGAGACAGGCACCGAAACTCATTTAGGGAAATAGGATGTGGCATGGGTCTAGGAGGGCTGGGAATGGAGAAGGGCCTGTGTGGGCAAGAGCAGGCTGGCTGCCTTCTTTCCTGGCACCTTAAAAAAGTTTCATGGTTTTTAATTTTGTTTTCTGGGGTTGTTCTTTTCTGTTTAGTACCATTTTTTCAGCCTCCCTTGTTCACTGTTGCTATTCACTATTTGGTTTTACTGTAAACAGGAACAATTTGGCAAAGACAAGTCAGGGACATTCCAAGTCTTCAGCTCCCCTCACGGGAAGAACCTGCTATTTAAGGACTCTGCTGAAGGGTTTCTAAAGGTCCCCTCTGGGATGGATGCCTGGCTGTATCTGGGATATAACTATGTCTCCGCTCTTCGCAATCTAAAGGAAGGC
Source organism: Orycteropus afer afer (assembly GCF_000298275.1). NCBI lineage: Eukaryota > Metazoa > Chordata > Mammalia > Tubulidentata > Orycteropodidae > Orycteropus > Orycteropus afer. The sequence goes on from NW_006921590.1 coordinate 29,968,734, forward strand.
AAATGTAAGTACTCAGGAAGGACTTGGTGACCACAGGACGTTGGGAAACCTGGTGGGGATGGGGACCAGTGATAGAATCTTTCTAGGCTTCTGAATGCTTACTTGACACACCTTCATCTGCCTTGCCTGTGCAGACCAGTAATAGACTGATGCTAAATGGAATTAGTTATTCAGAGATGGGCATGGTCCTTAACAGAGGAAATTCACATTCAAAATGAATTGGATTCAGATTAGCACTGTGTCCCTTGTTATAAATCAGGGTCATCCTGTTTCCTGCTCACGTCACGAAATCTATCAGCCTTGCATGATATAAGTAAAAACTGAATTAAATTATTACACACTTATGCATCTCTAGCAAGTACTATAGCCAGTCTGTACCACAGAGAGGAAGGCTGATTCCATTTCTGAATTTCTTTGGTCACTGGGGGTTTGCTTGATTGTTAATTCATTCAATGGATATTTTTTGAACATTTGTTCCTTGGGTGGTGCAAATTGTTAACAGCCAAAAGGTTAGCAGTTCGAACCCACCTGCCTCAGAACACAGGCCTGGTGATCTGCTTCTGAAAGGTCACAGCCTTGAAAACCCTACGGAGCAGTTCCACTCTGCACACATGTGGCTGTCATGGCGACTGACAAAAGTCATAAACTGTGCTAGCGGCTGAGCTTACAATGGCGAGAAAATCATATATTTGCCAGAATGCAATCTTCAGACTAGTGGGGAAGACAAATGTTTACTGAATAGTCATACTATTAAGTGACCAATTACAAAGGAAAGATCTGCTCAGAAGAAGGAAACAAAACAAATATTGTGATCCTGGTGGTGCAGTGCCTAAGGGACTCAACTGCTAACCAGAAGGCTGGCGGTTCAAACCCACCAGCTGCTCCTCAGAAGGAAGGTTGGGCAATCTACTTCCGTAGTGATACTGCCTCAGAAACCCAAAGAGGGGTCGCTATGAGTTGGGTCCAACTCCACGGCACATAACAACAACAACAACAACATGAAAATGCAAAACAAAGACAGACCAGTTCTGCACTAGGGGTTCAGGTAAAGGTTCCCTGAAGAAGTGACTCTTGAATTGAGTCTGAACAATGAGTAGGTGTTCATTAAGTCCACAGATATTTGTTAAGCTGATGATATGGGAGGCACTGCCTAAGTGAGGAGGAGGCAGGGATGGATAAGACAGATAGGGCCCTTGAGAGCAGGTGGTTAAGTGCTAGTTTAAAAAGAAGAGAAAAACAAAAAACAACAGCAGCCTGAAGTGATAGAGTGCCCACAGATTGGGGAGGAAAATTGACTTCTCAGAAGAAATAATTTTAAGCTAAATCTAAATGATAAGAAGCAGCCAAGAGATTGTCTTCTTCCTTTTTTTTTTTTTTTTTTTACTTTTATTGTGGTGAAAACATACATAACAAGACGTTCACCAACATAACAACTTCCACATTTACAGCTTAGAGACATTGATGACATTTTCAAGAGATTGCGTCTTGATCTGTACTCAGATGATTAATTCCTCAAATGAAATCTATTTGTTTATGGTTGGAAATCTAGTATTGGCTTGAAGCCAGTAATATTAATAACTGCCAAGAACTTGTGGGGCCTTTTCTGATCTCTGGGTCTCTTCCTTATGCCATAGGCCATAAGCATGAATGCAGCAAGGTGAAGTGGTGTGCAGTGAGCCACCGCGAGAGTAACAAGTGTGATGAATGGAGTGTTATCAGTGATGGGAAAGTAGACTGTGAGTTAGCAGAGAGCACTGAAGACTGCATTGCCAAGATCGTGGTATGTCTCTCCTGGGTGGCATCCCTGCCACTGCTGCCTGCTTGCCTTAAGGTTCAGTGAGTGTTCCAGGAAATGACGTAGAAACCCTGGTTCCCAGGAACCTGGCCCTCAGTCGTGATGGGCAGACCCTGTGTTAGCACAGCCCCACAGGCGGGCTTAGAACCTTTGAGCACGTGGGCTTCTTTCCCTCCTGTATTAGCATAAGATGGGAGGGCAACCTGAGCAGTGTTCTGCTTTGGAGAGGCTGGACCAGGATGTGGGTGTGCCTGAGAGGCAGCTTTGACAGAGTGATAAGGATCCATGTTGATTCTGAAAGCAGCTAAAAGTTTTGTTGTGTTGCTCAAAAGAGTATTCCATGTTTGCTTTTGGAGAAATTTGGAAATCCTAAATGATATAAAGAAGAAAATTAAAATTACTGTCATCTTACCCTGTTCACTGGGATCACATCATACAGACGTTATCTAGTCAGCTTAACCAGGTCATAAAGCATCCTTAGAAAACATAATCTTTTAATGTTGCCGTCTCTTCCATAGTGTAGAGGTTCTGCAATTTAGCCATTTCTCCATTATTTGATTCTATCTTTTTGCTATTACAAATTATTCTTGTACATTTTTGCCCACTTATATATTTGGCTCAAATAGTTGTCAACATATTTAATTATTCCTTTACGATGTGTTGCCTAGAAAGTCAATTAATATGTCCGAGGGAAAGTTTGGCAGTCTTGTTGAATATAAGCATCTCTGAAAATCAGAGATCATTTGGGTATATTTGATTCATTCATTGAGCACCCCAACTGTGTAGCAAGCACTGAAATATCCCTCAGGCAATGATGTGAAGTTTATGGATTGGAGCCCCCATCAAGGGAAGCTCTATTGCACAGATGCAGACTAGAGTCCCTGACTTCACCCTGCCTCTCTCTCTTGCAAAAATTAAGTGTTGGTGTCAGAAAGGTACTGTAGGAGTATCTTTGGCACGGTGGGTCCTATGACAACAGAAAGACTGAATATACTGTTGGTCTTTGCTCTTGAATAAGCCAAGTATGTCACCTAGAGTTGACTGTCAGTTCATGAAGGTTTGAATGAAATTACATTTTCTAGGCTGGGTTGCTTGCCTGATCCCTTGGGGAGAGAGCTTCAATCTAAGTAGTTGCTCTCTTTCTGGGCCTACATGACCTGTGATGTTAAGGCTGTTTCGGAGAAGCAGCTGGAAGGATAGATGGACAGGAAACAACCTCTTTACATCTTTTGCTTTGTGTTCACAGAAAGGAGATGCTGATGCCATGAGCTTGGATGGAGGATTCATCTACACGGCGGGCAAGTGTGGTTTGGTGCCTGTCCTGGCAGAGAACTACAACAGTAAGTGGAGGGGAGCATCTCTATGGTTTTCTTCCCTTCGGGCCCATTGAGTGCTGATATGGGAAAATCACAGCCTAATTCGTACCACTGCCTGATCATTCTCCTGTAGTGAGCAACCTTAGTGCTTTGCATGCTCTGGGCTCCACCTCTCCAATTCTTATAGTAATCCTGAGAGATGAAAGTTATTGTACCCTTCCACCAGGGGGGAAGGGGGGCTCTCTGCTGTTAAGTTCTTCCCTAAATGTGACCCTGACATAGAGAACAGCCAGGATTCCCAGCAGGTCTTCCTGCTTCCAAAGCTCATACTTTCCCAACCACCCTGAGGCTAGGATTCAGATACAGTTTGCTGCACCCCCCTGTGGCTACAGGGTAGACAGAGCAGGAAATTTGAAATTCACAGTTCGTGGCTAAATTCAAGAGGTGACCTGAAATGAACATGCATAATCCAGAGCCTCAAACCAAACCAAACTCACTGCAATCCAGTTGATTCCAACTCATAGTGGCCCCCATTGGGTTTCCAAGGCTGTAAATCTTTACGGAAGCAGACTGCCCCATCTTCCTTCCCTGGTGGAATCCAGAGCCTAGTCATTGTGAATTGGTGGTAGGTAGATTGTTCTCTTCCTGTCTCTTTTCACTCAGTTGCAGCCTGAAAAGGGCATGATTTTCAATCTATAAATGTGTGCTTAAGAGCATCTTCGTTTTCTTTTCTCCAGAAGATGGCCCTAATTGTATGACAGAACCTGAGCCAGGTGAGTTGGAACAAGTAACACCAGGAGTTAAAAGGTAAATTCCCACTGTTGGGGAAGTGGGTAAGATAAAATTAAAATTAAAATAGAGGAAGATAGGCAACAGAAGAGATCCATTTTTAAATGCAAAGGAATCACGAGAGGTTAGTAATTAATAATGATAGTTACTTTTTTAGACTTGCCATTATTTCCACACAGGTTTCCCATTTAATGCTATATGGTGGGCATTATCATTCTCAAAGGATGCATAAGAGGCCTCTAGGGATTGTTTATGAATTGTCTAGGATCATATATCCAAGAAGCCAATCCCAGCCCTTTCCATGTTCCCCCTGCCTTGCATTACATAAGACCTGCACATTTTTAGATGAGACTTAGCACCAGCCAGGGAACTTTGCTTATTTGTGCCTTTCATGACTGAGGGAAGGGCCTCACACAGGCACATGTCTACAGTCAATCTGGCTCTAGTCCAGGGTTGTGGCTGGGGTGGATCTGAAGAGGTTGGCAGTCCAAATCAGGAAGTCTTACAACAAAGTGAGTACTGATCTCCAAAGGCCCTGTGCTCAGATCCCAGCAGGCCATGTTCCACATGACTTTCAAGTCTGTCCATGCCACTCCCAATTAAACTCTCCCCTTGTCTCCCCATCACTCTTGGAGCCATGTTCTTTAGCAGAATACAGAAATGCCTATTCTTCTTCCATGGATAATAAACCCAAACCCAGTGCCATCAAGTTATTTCCAACTCAAAGCAATCCTATAGGACAGAGTAGAATTGCCCCATAGAGTTTCCAAAACTGTAAATCTTTATGGAAGCAGACTACCTCATCTTTCTCCTGTGGATCAGGTGGTAGGTTTGTACTGCTGACCTTCTGATTAGCAGACCAATGCTTTAACCACACCACCAACCAGAACTCCTTATGGATAATAAGGCTTCTTCTTCTTTTTTCCCCCTGTTGGAAACCGTTTCCTGAATTAATTAAATGGAAAAGTGAAACCATGGTTTGATGTCCCATTCCCAGTTTTAAGAACCAGCATATATTTGCTGCTGAAGATGGCAGCTGGCTTGATTTTGACATTTTCCACTTTGCATATTGATTTTGGAGCAAAACTATATACTCCTTGTCAGAAAATGTCTGAGCTTCCTATTTCCTATAGTTTATTGGTCTATTTTTTTTTTTCTTTTTTAGACTACTCTATCTCAATATATGTTAACTTATAAAATGTTGAGGTTACACTCACTGTTCAGTATCTATTCTTCTGATAATCCACGTTGGAAGGTGAATTGCTAGTTTATAAAAATCAGTGGCTTTATGCATTAGAAAAAACAAAAACCAAACTCCCTGCTGTTGAGTCTCATCCAACTCATAGCAACCCCTCCTTGGGTTTCTGAGGTGGTATCACTACGGAAGTAGATTGCCCAACCTTCCTTCTGAGGAGTGGCTGGTGGGTTTGAACCTCCAGCCTTCTGGTTAGCAGTCAAATGCCTTATGCACTACACCACCAGAGCTACAGGAGCAATTGCTCTAATGATAATTTTTCCTTCTTCTTAGTTTTTTTTTTTTTTTAAATTAGATAAATTTCCTCTGACAGAGTAGAGCAGCTGTCTCTCTGCTTTTTACCTGGCCTCAGCCAGTTATTGGGAGGATCCCCTCAAAGACAGAACACAGAATTCAGGATGTCTTTGCCTCTCAAAGGAGGTGACAGGCTTTACTTGGAGACAGACACTCTGGAGGTCCCAGAGATATTAATGCTTCTTTTATGTCTTCTTCCTTGCAAGGGTATCTTGCTGTGGCAGTAGTTAAGACATCAAATCCTGGTATCAACTGGGACACTCTGAGAGGCAAGAAGTCCTGCCATACTGGCGTGAGCAGGACTGCCGGCTGGAACATTCCTATGGGCCTGATCTACAATAAGACCAAATCCTGTGCATTTGGTAAGAGAAGACTGGGAGGGAGCTGTGGTCAGGGCCATTGATAAGAGAGATAATGTCAGGAGAGAAGTATAATACAACATGGTGTGGGCCCTGAAGTAAAGATGAGGTAAAACGGAACCTCAATGAAATATCAAAACAGGATGAGAATTCTGGAGAGCTGATTCAGGATGATTCATTCTGGTTACACATAATGGCTTAAATGCATACACATTTACTCTCATCTCTGATAAAAAAGACCAGAGGTGGGCAGTGCAGGGCTGGTATGGTCATAAGAAACCCAGATTCCTCTTTTCCTACTCCACCATTCTTGGCCAGAGCCTTCCATCATCAAGTTGCATGATAGTTCATCACATCTGTGTCCCAGGAAGCCCCAAGTACCAAGGGTTAAGGGCAAAAATGTATACACCAGCTACTGTCACCTTTTTAAAGGAGATTATCAGGAAGTAATCAAATTTACCTCAAATAACTTGTCATTACCCAGAACTTAGGTACATAGCCACACTTCATTGTAAAAGAAGCTGAGAAATGAAGTCTTTTATTTTGCTATGTTTCTGCCCCAAATAAGGAAAAAGAGGAAATGCATATTAGCTAGTAATCCCTGTGACATCATTTGTGTGATCCTCGGGTCTCTTTAAGGGTCTCTCCTTTGCAGTCTCACCAAGTCATTGCCCAGATCAGATATCCCTTCCAAGGTTGGAAATCAATTTATTCTCTGTTATATCTGAGTATATCTTCAGGTATGACCTTATTTCTACCCCCTACAAGTTCTAGGTATTAAGTTTGCTACAGATAAATATTTTCCAGTGGTTCTGAATTACATTAGTTTCCTGAGAAGTTCCTCTCTCTCCAATCTCCAAATTTGGGCAACTCCTTAAAAGGGAGAGAGACCTCTAAAACCTGTTATGAGTCAAGCCCCATGAGAATGGGGATTTGGAGACAGAGAGCATCTCTGCCCAGGATATTGATTTTGGAGCAAAACTATATTCTGGTTCTGTGACACCAGTTGGAGAGGATGCAATGTGTCTGGGTGGACATTCAGAAAGCTCTGGCTCCTCACCAGCAGGGGGCACTACCTCTGCTCTCCTGAGCCTCCTGTTTTACAACCTTGGAAAAGCAGCTGAATTGCAAGGAAAACTTTCCCAAGCTTGGAGTCCTAGTCATGGCTCTTCTAATGAATGGCAGGGGAAGGAGACATCTGAACTCAGATGGTACAATCTCAGGGAGTAATGCCTTTGTTTTTTGTCCCTTTTATGTCATTTCTGTGACACCATCAGTGTATTCAAGGAATCCTTTCCACCCTGAATTATAATAGCCAGTGACTCCTCTTCACAGCCTCAATTAGGTTTCCTTTCAATGCTCATAGCCTGGCAAGTCCTAAGTTGGTGGTAGCAGGTCACAGAATGAATACACATTCTACCTCTCCTGGCCCCTACAGCCCTGCTGTGTACTAGGTAGAGGATGCTCAAATTGATTCAGGTAGGAAGAGCTGAATTCCTGTTGTCTTTCTGTACAGATCAGTTTTTCAGTGAAAGCTGTGCTCCTGGGTCTAAACATGATTCCAAGCTCTGTGCTCTGTGTGCTGGCCCACAACCCAACCAGTGTGCTCCCAACAACAAGGAGAAATACTATGGCTACACTGGGGCTTTCAAGTGAGTCTCATAATTCTGACATGAATATAAGGCCCTATCTTTGATCAGGGAGGTCTGGTGACATAATGCCTAAGGCATTTGACTGCTAACCAGAAGGCTGGTGGTTCATACCCACCAGCCACTCCACAGAAGGAAGATGGGGCAATCTACTTCCACAGAGAGACTGCCTCAGAAACTGATCAGATTTCTTTTTAAAGAACCGAGGGTGAGATTCTTATATTCCTAGCCCTTTAGCATTTCATGTGTTAAAAAAGAAAAAGAAAAAGAAACTCACTGCCATTGAGTTGATTCAACTTGTAGTGACCCAAGCCCATGGTGGCTGATTTTTTGGATGTGGATTGCCAGGCCTTTCTTCTGAGGCACCTCCAGGTGGATTCAAACCTCCAACCTTTGGGTTAGCAGCTGAGCATGTTAACCATTTATACCACCCAGGGATTTTCTTTCTCAGCTAGTTATCCTCAAAACCAGTTACAGGAAGAGGAAGGTCCTTTTCCTGAAGAGAGGGGGTCAAAATAGACTGAGAACAGGATTGGGGCTTGTGTACAAAAGGTCTGATCCAGCCAGATTGAGCAGCAGGGCTTGTGTAGACATTTAAATATACACAGTGCTTCCCATCCATTTTTACAGGATTGGAATACAGTAGTAAGTAATACTAAAATGATACCAAACAGTGTCTATCTTGTTATTGTTTCTTTGTTCAGAAAATCTGTTGGGCCTTGCAGTGCCTCTCAGATGTACGTGTACAGTCCAATCACCACACCAGAGATGTGTGGAGTGTCAGTTAATAGAATCAAGTAGCATTATACCAGGTTTTGCACATTGCATTCTCCAAACACCAAATGCTCCATGAATGTTCAGAATTCTTTTTCAAAGAGATGAAGAATGTCACAAACTGAAATTTGTGATGACATTTCCATATCTCATGAATGCTGCATAGACATACCCATCTTGTAAGAATCCAATAGAAATGAATTTCTTACTCACATTTCATATACTGGGATGAGGTATCACCTGGCTGGAAAACTGACCCTCTACTATCTGTTTTGATGCTAAGAAAATGATGCCTCTCTGTTGAAAAAGACTATGCCAAAACTTAGGATTTACTATGTAGAGCTGAGATTATATAACTACACATAGGAGGAGCCTTTTGTTTTCTCTTTCTTTTTTCCTTCCATTGCTCAGTGATAGAATGGAAGTGATCATTGCTGACATCAAATGGCCAGCTCTGAATCTACAGGGTAGCCCTTCTGAATGACAGATGTGCCACTCTGACCCACTCTCTTCTCTCTCCCCTGCCTGGAACTCTGCAGATGTCTGGTTGAGAAGGGAGATGTGGCCTTTGTGAAGGATCAGACTGTCAAGCAGAACACTGGCGGTAGGTGCATATACTACTCTTTCCCCATAAAACGTGGATCTCAGGTGTCAAGTCACTAGGATTCACTTATATCAGGGGGGCTTCATGAAAATATTATGAACTCTGTTGGGCTCCATAGCTCTAATTCTCAACTTGTTTGGTTCAGTGAACAGAGAAATCTTCACCTGTGTAGGTAAAGTGGTGAGGACCATGGGGTTCATAGTGGCCCTGAGTTCCCTGCCACACACACTCTGAAAGCCATAAGCATTTTACCCCTCCGTCCTTAATACTTCAGTGCATATTTCCTAAGAACAAGGACATTCTCTTACATACCTATGATACTATTATCAGCATCAATAAATTTCATGGTAACATTGATTTAATACTCAAGTCCACCATCCAGATTCTAATTTTGTGAATTATCCCAATAAGGTTCTTTATAGCTATTTTGTGTTTTTCCTGGCTTTGTCCACTAAAGCACCCTAGAGACAATGGCATACCAGTGAGAATGAACACCGAGATTTTGGTTTTTAAATACCATACTACACTGAAAGGAACTGGGACTCCTTGGAAAAATAGCTGATTCCAGGGTTAGGGCAGGAAAAATATCAAGTGAGCCTGGAATATCATGTGTTAAAGTGTTCAAAGAACTATGGGGACACATCAAAGCCAATCTGAAGGAACCCTCACTGGCCACATGTGGTACATTTTGAACATTGAAAGAAACAGTAACAGTGGTAATAGAAAATAACCCATCGGGTGAAATAAAAAGCCATGAGTCCATACTGATTAAACAATGAGAGACAAAGCTCCTCCTTACAGCAGAATGCTAACCAATCGATGTAGAAGGAATGACAAAGAAAACTATCATTTAGCAACCAGTGTAGTAATGAGTTCTGGTGGTACAGTACCTAAGGCATTTGACTGCTAACCAGAAGGTTGGTGGTTCAAACCCACCAACCACTCTTCAGAAGGAAAACCGGACAATCCACTTCTGTAAAGATGTACCTACCACCTCAGAAACCCAACTGGGGTCGCTATGAGTGGGAATTGACTCAATGGCAGTGGGTTTGATTTTTTTTTTCAGTAGTAATGATTTATTTAGGCAAGAATCAATAATGAATGCCAAAAGTAGTCAGTGAAAGTTGCACAGCCATGACACTAAAAAAGCTCAAAATATTGATAATAATGCACATCCCACATACACTTCAGAATGACTAGTTTTAGAACCAGTCAATTGTTCCAATCTACCAGCTGCTCTGCAGGAGAAAGATGTGGCAATCTGCTTCCTCCAGATTGTTGTTTTTAGGTGCTATCATGCTGTTGAGTCAGTTCCAGCTCACAGTAACCCTCCATACAACAGAAAGAAACACTGCCTGGTCCAGTGCCATCCTCACAATTGTTATGTTTGAGCTCATTGCTGTAGCACTGTGTCAATCCATCTTGTTGAGGTTTTTCCTCTTTTTTGCTGATGAAGAGAAAAGCATGATATCCTTCTCCAGGGACTAATCCCTCTTGACAACATGCCCAAAGTTCATAAGACAAAGTCTCACCATCTTCCCTTGAAAGGAGCATTTTGGCTGTACTTCTTCCAAAACAGATTTGTTCTTTCTTCTGGCAGTCCATGGTATATTCAATATTATTCACTCACACCATAATTCAAAGGCATCAGTTCTTCTTTGGTCTTCCTTGTTCACTGGACAGTTTTCATGTGCATATGAGGGATTTGAAAATACCATGGCTTGGGTCAGGCATACACCTTAGTCTTCAAAGTGACATCTTTGGTTTTTAAGACTTTAAAGCTAATCTTTTGTAGCAGATTTGCCCAGTGCAATATGTCATTTGATTTCTTGACTGCTTCCATGGCTGTTGATTGTGGATTTTGGAACTTCAATCTTCTCTATGTTTATCGTGATGTTACTTATTGGTCCAGTTGTGAGGATTCCTTTCCTTTTTTTTTTTTTCTTTTTAAATGTTGAGGTGTGATCCATACTGAAGGCTTGCAGTCTTTGACCTTCATATCAGTAAGTGCTTCAAGTTCTCTCTATACTTTCAGCTAGCCCATAAAGATTACAGCCTCAGAAACCTTATGAGGTAGTTCTACTCTGTCCTATAGGGTTGGTGTGAGTTGGAATAGACTCAGCAGCAATGAGTTTTGAATGGGTAAACTCCTTGAGCTTTTTTTTCCTTACATCCCCAGCAGCTGGCATAATATTGGCACACTTACCACTCCAATGCTGTCGAATTGATTCCAACTCACAGCTACACTATAGGACAGAGTAGAACTATCACATAGGATTTCCAAGACTGTAATGTGAGTATCAGAGCACTCTAACCACTAAGCCACCAGGTCTCCTACCTGGCACACAGTAGTTGGTAACTAATTTTTTTTAAATAACATTTTATTGAGTTTTTGAGGAAATTTTACACAGCAAGTTAGTTTCTCATCTGACAGTTTCCACATAAGTTGTTCCGTGACATTAGTTACATTTATCACAAGGTGTCAATATTCTGTTTTCTGTTACTTTTCCAGTGCTGTCGTTTACCTGCTCCCTTATCATCTCATCTTTGCTTTTAAGAAGTTGTTGACCTTTCGATCTCATACTAATGGTTTTTAAGTAGGGCATTGATGTTACAGGTAATATCCTTCATTTTGTGTCTCACTTGGCTATTTTGCTAGAAGGTGGTCTCAGGGAATAGGCTCAGTTCTAGGTTGAAAGAATATCTCAGGGCAGTAGTCCCAGGGGTCTTCTGTTCTCTACTTTTCCAGTTTTGCTGGATTTTTTTTTAATTTGAGTTCTCCTCCATATTCTTGTCCCATTCTATCTGGGACCATTGTGGACCTGATCAGAACGGTCCATGGCAGTAGCCAGACACCATCTAATTCTTCTGATCTCAGAGTAGATGCGGTTGTGGTTGTTATAGACTTGTTTCTTGTTTCTTCTCTGCACTTTTGGTTACCTTTTTGCTGTTTTGCTTCTGGTGAATTGAGACCTAGGTCTCAAGTTAGATGCTTAGATGGCCGCTTGCAAGCTTTTAAGATCCCAGATGCTACTCACTTCTCTAGGACACAGATCATGATTTTTGCAATCTACGTTGTCCTAACGTAGTGCCTAAGGCACTTGACTGCTAACCAGAAGGGTGGCGGTTCAAACCCACCAGTCACTCATCGAAAGGAAGGTTGGGCAATCTACTTCCATAGTGATACCACCTCAGAACCCAAAGAGGGGTCGCTATGAGTCAGGTCTGACTTGACAGCACATAACAACAACACGTTGTGCTAATTAACTGAGTTGTCCCATGAGACTATGGTCCTAAGCCTTCAAAACCAGAAAACCAATATTGGAAGGTGTTTGGTTATGTCTGAGGAGTATCTGTATTTGTCTTCAATGAATATATGTGCACTAAACAAACATGTGAGAACTAGATAAGGAAGACCGAAGAAGAACTGATGGTTTTGAGTTGTGGTGCTGGCAAAGAATGCTGAAAGTACCGTGGACTGCTACAAGAACTAACAGATCTGTCCTGGAGGAAGTGCAGCCAGAATGCTCCTTGGAAGCGAGAATGGCCAGACTGCATCTCACCTACTTTGGTCATGTTGTCAGAGGGACCATTCTCTGGAGAAGGATGTCATGTTTGGTAAGGTGGAGGGTTGATGAAAGAGGGGAAGGCCCTCAAAGAGATGGATTGACACAGTGGCTGCGATGATGGGCTCAAGTATAACAGGGATCATGGAGCTGGCGCCGGACTGGGCGGTGTTTCATTCTGCTGGGCATAGATAGGGTCATTGTGAGTCAGACAGGACTCGACAGTATCTAACAACAACCACCAACAAATTTTTATTTGAAGAAAGGAATATTGGGTTGGCTATTTTTTCGTCTTTCCTATTATTTTGCTTTTCCTTCAAGAATACCTTCCTGATACCTGAGTGTACCCTTAAGCCTTCTCTTTGTCGCCCTGATTTCTTTTTATACATTCCTGAGTAAGGCTCCTCTCTTGGGCTCAACTCTCTACTCTTTGCAATGACTCCAAAATCCTTATCTCTTGAATAGAATTTGGACAGGAGGTCTCACCTTCCAATTGAATTTCATTCCAGTATCTCCATTTGGTTGTTTCAATGTACAAAGTACACTGGCATTGTAAATTTAACCCATCATCTTTCTCTGAAAATCCACTCCTCTTCTCACAACCTTTATTCCTATTGAGGGACTTTTTATACTCTGTGCTAATCAGGTCTGGATTAGTCTGTCTACAAGTGTCTTATTTCATTTCTTCTAAGTAAGTCTTTGATATGTTATGCTTATAGTATGTTGTGAGTTAGGAGAAACAGGATACAAAATCATGTGAGCTTAAGATCTCACTTGTGTGTATATGTGTATGCATATTGTATATATATATATATGTGAAAAAAAAAGACTGGAAGAAATGCACCAGTGTTGAAAGTGTATACTATGGGGTTATAAGTATTTCAAAGTGTTCTTCTTTACACTCTTTAATATTGTACTGATTAAACATGCATTAACAATAATGCATGCATGACTTATATTGGACAAAAAAAAAAAATTTTTAACATGCCCTTCTAGATTTTCATTGCTATCTACCTAGTCCAGATCAAATAGCTTCCATTTAATTTTCCTTAATTGGATAATTTCAGGTCCTGGGTCATATGTTCACACTGATTTTGACTGACATGGCTTCAAAGATGCTCCCCCCTCCATAAGCTCTACACCACACTGATGGCACTCAGGACCTTTAGTGCCTGGGTATGACTTACCTGTTCAGCTCCTTTACCTGCAACTCTGCTCCAATAGGGCTGCTTCCCTCTCAACCATAGAAATATCAGGCATGTACCTGTTCCTGAGTCTTGCCAGTGCCCTCTTTCCCTCCCCAAGAAAAGCATTTCTTTCTCCTCTACTCAATCCTACACATATTATAAGACACACCTGAAACCTTGTTTCCTCTGGCCAGCTTTCCCTAATAATCCACCCTCACTGCCTTGAACTCACACAGCATTTACAGTGCATTCCACAAAATATAAATCTGTATTGTCTGTGCCTTGAATGTTTGCTTTTGTACATGTGCTATTTTCCTCCTCCAAAAAGATTGCGCTTAGCAGAAGCTGAGAACTTAGCATTTCTTAAAAATGCTTAAATTATGAAAATTATGAAATGGGTTTGGGGAGAAAGATGTTGGATTCCATTTGGAAGATGTTGAGTTTGTGGCACTGGTAAGAAAGAGAAGGAGAAGTGTTAGAAGGTAGTTGAAGATGCACGCTGTTATTTGGTGGGGAGGAGGGCAGGCTATTTAGTTCTGTCTATTGAAACTAAAAATGCACATACCCTTTGAACTACTATTTCACTTCTACTTGTTTGCATAGTCATATACAATGATATTCACTTTAGCCCTGTTGTGGTAGCAAAAATAATTGGAAAAAACCTAAATACCTACCAGTGGAGAAATAGCTTAAAAAAACACTGTTACATATA
>NW_006921590.1:29985836-29993709 GCF_000298275.1 Orycteropus afer afer
GCTTCCTGGCCAAAGTTATTCAGGCCAATTCAAATTTTTTTTTTTCTTTTTACTTTTTCATTGTGATTTGGGTGAAATGTTACAAAGCAGATTCATTTTACATTCAACAGTTCATACACATTTAAAATGAAAAATTTAGGCCTTTAATCATACCAGCCACATTTCAAGTGTTCAATAGCCACATGTGGCTCCATATTGGTCAGAAAGAAAATGTTTCCATCATTGCAGAAAATTCTCTCAGACAGCACTGTCCTACAGAGCTTGAGCGATGGCAAGTGATAACAGTACTGATAACTGAAAGGGGCCATATATAGCACTCATGCAGAAGACTAATTTCCTAAGAGTCAAAATACAATAAAACATATAGTTTTGCACTAGATGTGACAGAATAATGTGTGGTTGTAGGGCAGTCATTCTTCAACTTACTGTGCACATTAAAATAATGATTCCCACGTCCAGGCTAGGAGATACTGATTCAGCAGCAGGATGAGGGTCTAACAGCTTCTCCATGTAATTGTGCTGTAAGGTACATGCCTGCCCAGGACCACTGCTGTGAGCACTCAAGTTATACTTACCAAGACTACAATGTCCCTGAGGGGAGGTAGTCTGGCTGTGCTGCTCTCTGCTCCATCCCCTGCCCCTAATATGGAAACAGGAACATTCTAGGTGGTTAGTGCATTTTGCTGTGCTGGTTCCTCTCCTGCTAAGGAGTTGTATAGTAAAGGTCAGAGAGCACAGTCCCCCTAGGCTACTTCCTGGCAAGTGAATTCAGGTGTGTGAGCCCCACCAAAAAGATACAAGGTGGGGAGATGGTAAAGCCCAGAGAAATCATGTCATCATACTTGGGACTAGCACTGGAGCTGTGCACGCAAGTGGAGAAGCTGTGTGGGCAATGTGAGAATGGTACAGCATGCCAGTCAGAAGAAGAGGAGGGTAACATGTCTGAGTGCTCTTGTACCATGCCAATCTGTTCACTCACTGAACAGTTAATAAACATAGGTAGATTTTCAATATCCTGTCTCTGCTCTGTTCCACAGCTCTCCTGGAAGCCTGCACCTTCCACAAAAAATAAAATCCAAGAGATGGGACCACTACCCAGATGGAGATGGGAGCTTCACTGACCTATGGGCTTTGCCCCTGCCCCTCCCTGGTGCTAGGACCTCTCCCACTAGTCTGAGTGAAGTTTGTGCTAATCACATCCACCTTCACAGGTCTCTGTTGCCACCTGTGCAGGACATGAAATAAAAATTATTATGGACTCTGTCTTTTAAAATCTTCAATCTTTCTTAAGTGTTTCCCCTAGAAGGATTTAATTTATACTGTCTGATTAAAGACCTACTCAACTGGGCCCTTCCTTCAGAGATCACCTGATCTACAGCTTTGGTTATGGTGGCACAAGCACAAATCCTGGGTACAGTCCAATAGCAATGTTTTCTGAGAGGGATCTTGCATGGTCATTATTATAAGAGTCAAGTGTATATGGCCATGTGTGCATGTGTGTGTGTGTGTGTGTGTGTAGCACTTATTGCTAGGGAAGGAGGAGGAAGGAGGGAGAATGCAGAGTAACAGAGAGTAAGGGCTCAAGTGACTACAGAAAAAGAATGTAAAAGATTTCTATTATTTTAATGTATTAATGATTTACATCAGGCACACCAGAAGTATTGATCCTAAACCAGCTCAAAAGTGTAAATCACTGAAATATCTTCTTGCTTAAAATCATAACTTGATCCCAATTGCCACAGCAGGCAATGCCCTGTCTCCTACACTTCTCAGCCAAGCTTCCTAAAAGGAGGTGCAGGCTCACTCACTCCATGCCTTACTTATTATTAACAGTTTAACATATAGAAATCGGTCTTCTGCTCCATCCATTCCCCTGAAGTTACCTTGGCAAAGGTCACCACTGGCCTGCCAACTGCACAACCTAAACAATTTAAGGTTTTTTTTTTTTTTAATAACTAAATCTGTTCACTGCACATCATTTTTTGCCAGTGTCTTCAGTGCATCTTGGACTTTTTCCTTTAATACCATTGGTCCTTGATAATATACTACCTCCAGACATGGTTGAACATCAACCAATTCTTTTTGGTGCTGTGGTTCTGTTTTCCTTCCATCTTCTTTTGATGCTTCCTGCATACTTGAATATTTTGCCCATAGAATCCTTCAGTATGGCACCTCAAGGCCTGAATTTTTTCTTTAGTTCTTTCAGCTTGAGATATGCTGAATGCATTATTCTCTTTTGGCTTTCTAACTCCAGGTCTTCGCACATTTCATTATAATACTTTTACTTTATCTTCTCGAAATACCTCTTGCTATTGAGTTGATTATGACTTATAGTGACCCAAAGCAGAACATCCCCATAGGGTTTCCAGGGCTGTAATCTTTATAGAAGGAGGTTACCACATCTTCATCCTGCAGAATGGCTGGTGGGTTTGAACCAGCCACCTTTCGGTTAAGTCGAGTGCTTTAACCACTGCACCACCAGGGTACCGTGTGTGTGTGTGTGTGTGTGTGTGTGTGTATACACATAATCACCTTCAAGCATAATGTGGCTTTTGATTTATACATTTATATTATACCAAACCCACTTCCATTGAGTTAATTCCAACTCATAGTGACCTCCATTGGGTTTCCAAGCTCGTAAATCTTTGCAGAAATAAATTGCCTTATCTTCCTCCCATGGAGTAGCTGGTAGGTTTGAACTGCCAACCTTCTGATTAGTAGCCAAATGCCTTACCCACTATGTCACCAGAAGTCCTGGCCAATCCAATTACAAAAAAAACAAAAAACAAAAAACTATGAAATAAGATAATATTTACAGAGACAGCAAAATTACTGTTATTCATGAGTGATAACAGTATAACCATGAAAATGTGAGGAACACATAAAAATATTAAAAGAGGGAAAACAGAATTCAGAAAGTAGGACAAAAAATACAGAAAATAAATAATTTTCCTACATTCATGTAATAGGGATTTGGAATGGTAAAAATAATTAATAATAATAAGTAAATGTATCAGTCAGTAAACTTAGTAATAAAAACTACATTAAAAACTTTTAAACCATATCTGTAACATTAAAAAATATATAGAAGAAAGAATATATTGCCTGGACGAGGAGATTAAATATTCTAAAAATGATAATTCTCTCTAAATTAACCTATATATATATAAAATATAAAATTGTTAACTTGACAAAGTGATACTAATGCTCAATTGAAAAATAAAAGTAAATTGAGAGGGAAGAAAAATTCTCAACAAAAAGAGCAATGAATGAGAGGGGTCTAGCCTTTCCAAATGAAGAATAAAAAAGTATTGTAAGATAGTGCTAGATGAGGACGGTATTCACATAGAAATAAACAAAGAAACAATAAAATTTCAAGAAGTTAAACTTAACAGTGTATGAGGATTTAGTACACGATCAGGGTGACATTTTAATCTATGGGTAAAAAAATGGCTACTCACTAAATGATTTTGAAACAAACTGGCTCAAAATTTTGGAGGAGAAGAAAAACTGGCTACATACCTCACTGCTTACACTAAACACTTTCAAAATATATTAAAGATTTAAACATAAAAATAAAACCATAAAGACATTATTATATTAACATACTTACAATCTTAGTGTAGTGCCTAAGATACTTGACTGCTAACCAGAAGGCTGGTGGTTCAAACCCACCAGTCACTCTGCGGAAGGAAGATGGAGCAATGTAGTCCATAGTGATTTGTTGTTGTTGTTATGTGCCATCCAGTCGGACTCGACTCACAGCGACCCCTCCTTGAGTTTCCGAGGCAGTATCACTACAGAAGTATATTGCCCCATCTTCCTTCTGAGGAGTGGCTGGTGGGTTTGAACCGCCAGCCTTGTGGTTAGCAGTCAAGTGCCTTAGGCACTACGCCACCAGAACTCCTGTCCATAGTGATACCATCTCGGAAATCCAAGGAGGGGTTGCTATGAGTTGGGTCCGACTCGATGGCATATAAGAACAACAACATAATCTAGTATTGGGATAGGCTTCCTAATGATACACAAACCTACCAACAATAAAGGAAAAGATTGGTCAATTGAAGATCACGCAGAATATAAAACTTCTGAATGACAAAAATAAACAGATGAATAAAATAATGGGACATATTTCAAGAAATGAAAAAGGGCTAATTTACTTGTAGAAATCAGAACAAGAAGGCAAAAAAGTTAGCAGTTAGTAGGAAACTATAGAAATGATCAATACACATTAAAATATGTACTGCATCACTCATAATTAAAGAAATAGACTCAAAATCATGAAATCATGCATAGTTTGTAAATTAGCAACAATTAAAAAGTTGGTAGTAACCAGAAGTTGGGAGGAAATAGGGAAAACAGTTACTGTTACCTACTGTTGATGTTGTCGTTGTTGTTGTTATGTGCCATTGGGTCAGCCCTGACTCATAGTGACCCCTCCTTAGGTTTCCAAGGCAGTATCACTATGGAAGTGGGATTGCCCAACCTTCCTTCCGAGGAGTGGCTGGTGGGTTTGAACCGCCAGCCTTCTGGTTAGCAGTCAAGTGCTTTAGCCACTATGCTATCAGAGCTCCCTCCTACTATTGATGTGAAGTTAAATTAGGTAAATCTCTCCAGAGGGAAGTTTGGCCAAACCTTTTGTCCTTTAGATGTACATGCCCTTTATTGTTGAAACTGCACTTTAGTACCACACAACGATAAAGAACAATGCTGAATCTGCAAAACAGATCATAAAATGGATGAACTTAGAGCCTATTATGCTAGTGAAGCTAGTCAATTATAAAAGGACAAATATTGTATGAGAACACTGTTGTAGAAAGTCAAGAAAAGGGTTTCACAAAAGAAGAAATATTCTTTGACGGCTTCCAGGGGTGGATGGGGAAGGGAGAGTAAACCACTAACTAGACAGTAGACATATATTAACTTGGGTGAAAGAAAAAAAATTTGCACTTTAGGAATATATCCTATATATGTACTCACAGAAGGTGTTTATATAATAAAAAATAAATGGAAACAATTGAAATATCCATCGCTAGAAGACTAGACTGATTTAGGACTCCTTCAAACATTGGAAGAATCTGTAGCACCTAAAGAAAATGAAGCAGAACTATGTGAACTGCTGTGGAAAGATGGTTAGGGAGAGACAAAGTTGCAGAAAAGGACATATAGCAAGTATATTTTATGTGAATAAAGAAGCCATAAATGTATATGCTTATGTGTAGAAGGGCACTATTATACCTAGGGGATAAAATTGGAAGGACTGATGAAATAATTTAATTTTAATTTTATACCTTTATATACAATTTAGATTTCTCAAAACAAATATGCTACTTTACTTTTTTCCTGAGTGACTCCCAGGGAGAAGTTTGATCATGAGATAGTATGTATCTTGTGGTTTCTGCTTTTAGGAAATTATATATTTTAAGGACTGAGGGAAATATATCCTGAAAAGTCTCCTGAGGTCCGTTCCAGCTTTTACAAATATGAGGAAGAATTTAGACGTAGAAGAACAGATGACTTCCCTGTTTAACAGAAAAGAAGCTGTCCTTGAATGTAAAGGGAAGAATATCGTTGGGTGGAGAAATTGGGAGTTGAATGTTGCCTAGTAGAATGGTGTTACATCCCTTCTCCTCCACATCATTATAACACAACATATGAGTCCAGGCCTGAGCCCTCACCGAAATCAATGGTCAGAGGACACCTTGATTAAACCCAGGGCAGCAGTGTGCACGCCATCTTCCTTCTCTCCCCAGGAAAGAACCCAGAGTGTGGGCATCATGCCGCAGTAGTACTAGGCATCCTGTGACTGAGGCTCAGAGTTGCCATATGGCCAGGCCTTAAGTCATACTATCTGTCTTTGAAAGATAAGGCATCATTTGTTCACCTAGTGCTGCTCAATCAGCAGGAATGGACCATCCAGGGACTCTAGGCATCTGGTTCCTAAGTAAGAGCGTTTAAGGGTATCCACAGATAGATGGATTTTCAATAGCCTCATATGCATGTGAAAGCTGGACAATGAGTAAGGAAAGACCCTATTTAGGCAAGTGATGTGTTTACGTGTACAAAGCACATGTATACAGCACAATGACTCCTGGTGGCTAACCTACCACCAGAGCAATCTGGGGGAAGGTAACTCACACCCTCGGAAACAGTGGCATGGTTCATGCCAAATTCCAAAGCAATCTTCCTGCTACGATCATTGGATGGAGCATCCATGTGATGTTGTACTCCTTAAGGATTAAACTTCTTAAAAATAAATAAAAATGTGGATTTGTATTAAAAAAAAAAAAAAGACAGCAACAACAAACAGAGATAAGAAGATAAACCAGAGGAGAGGAGTCATTTGATTGGTGTCCCTGTTATGTTCCACTGTGCACTGGAGCTACTGGGAGCAGAAAAAGAGGGAAATATGTGCCTGGTGAGTGTAACATTTTAGTTTATGGAAGAAAAGGAAAAATGGAATACTTACATTTAATTGTAATGCTCCATTTTTTATTTGAATCAAGGAGAACACTTCACAGCAAGCGGCAGTCAGTATCTGCATGTCCTTCCCCTGCATCTGTCCCCACAGACCTCCTAGAATGCTGCACTGTCCATCAGGGAGGGATGCATGAAGACAGGAGCCAGCTGATCCCGTCCCCTTGCTGCTCATTCCTAAGGAAGTTGCAGCTGTCTTCTCACTTGAGTGTGGAAGCTGTACAAATTTCTTCTGCCTTTATAAATTCCAGGAGATAAATTGGGGGAAAAAATGACTGTCTTCCCAAACTTTTCTTGTATCTTTCCAAAACTTCATCACCACAGTAACACTTTCTCGTGCACATAGTTTTGACTCAAAATTCCTATACAGTTAAGACATTTGTGGTCAGAGTTCTGTATGTCTGCCCCTTCCTCCTTCCTTGTAATTTTGGTTATCAGTAACCAAGTCTAATGGTAGAATCCAAGCAGGGTTTTTTTTCTAAAATGTAGCCAGTGGTTATTATAAATGGGCAATGTGCGTATGTGTATACGTTGAGTGGTGGCTACAGAGCAGGGATCAGGAGCACAAGAAAGAAAAGAAATAGAATGTGGTAAGATTACTGCCAGCTCTGATTTTTTCATTGATAATACTAATTAAAAATAAAGTGCTTGGTTTACTTACTTGTTCCTTATATCCTATACAGCGTTCCTTGATCTGGAGTCCCTACTGCCT
Source organism: Orycteropus afer afer (assembly GCF_000298275.1). Lineage (NCBI taxonomy): Eukaryota > Metazoa > Chordata > Mammalia > Tubulidentata > Orycteropodidae > Orycteropus > Orycteropus afer. The sequence goes on from NW_006921590.1 coordinate 29,993,026, forward strand.
GCCTTTATCAGCCAAATGTCTTGAAAATGAATCCTACTATGTTAGAGAATATGGTTAAGCATACAGGACCCTAAATGTCTGGGATCAAATCCCAGCTCTCTCTTACTATGTAACCCTGGAGAAGTTAACTTAATCTCTGTCTCAGTTTCTCCACCTGTAAAACTGGGATAATGGGTCATTGTGAGGGTTAAACAAATTAATACATTAAAGAATTTAGAAGAGTGTCTGCCTCTTGTAAGCATTCATTAATGTTAGCAATTATCCCCATTCCCATTCTCTTCCCTACCCACCACAATCTAGCTTCCATCCCCTGTTCCCCTAGCTGAGCCCTTTGAACTCACTCTCACTTAAGGCCTCATCAAAGAGCCTCTCTGCTACAAGTGATGTCACTGACCACTTTCAAGACATGTTTTCCTCCTGTATCACTACTCCTCCTTCTTCTAAGGCTTCTTTGAGGGTTCCTCTTCCATTCCCTCCTCACTCTTCATTCTTTCCATAATTTTAATAACTTCTTGTTTATGCATGACTCCCAAATGAAAATCTAGCACCTATTGCTGAAACTTTACATTTCTTTACTCTATCACCTGCAAGCTCTGGTAGCATAGTGGCTAAAGCACTTGACTGCTAACCAGAAGGCTGGCGGTTCAAACCCACCGGCCACTCCTCGGAAGGAAGGTTGGGCAA
>NW_006921590.1:29993809-29999520 GCF_000298275.1 Orycteropus afer afer
GTGGTAGCAAAAATAATTGGAAAAAACCTAAATACCTACCAGTGGAGAAATAGCTTAAAAAAACACTGTTACATATATCAAAAAAAAAAAAAAAAGAAAAAGAAACCCACTGCCACAAAGTCAATTCCAACTCACTGCCACCCCATGGGGTTCCCAAAGCTGTAAATCTTTACAGAAGTAGATTTCCTCATTTTCCTCTGATGGGTTTGAACCACTGACCATCTGGTTAGCAGCCAAATGCCTTACCCACTGTGTCACCAGAGCTCCTATGTTGTACATTACACATATACTATAGAATATAATATAGTAATTTTTTAAAATGAGCTAGATTTACATACACTGACACAGAAGGCTCTCTAAGATGAACTGTTAGCTGAACAACAACAACAACAAAAAATTTAGGAATTTGTCAAGATCCAGCACGAAACACAGTCATAAACATCCGTAGAGACACGTGTAGGAAAATGCATACAGCAAGGCCTGGAAGGAAATACACAAATGTGATATCAAAGATTACTGCTACCAAACAGTGGGATTTGGGGAGTGCAGAAAAGGAGGTATTTTTAAGGTCTAAATATATTTAAACCTTTATAAAGACTGTGAATTCATGTATTTTCTTGCTCAATAAAATGTGAGGGAAAAAGTCGCAATCCTGTCTTTTGGGAGAGAAGTTAAAGCTGATAAAACATATATGAGAATCGCTTCAGTAGGAAGTAGCAGAAACCCTGAGAATGGCTGAGATTTTTTTTCAGAGAGAATACAGAAAAAAATGAAGCAAGGGGTTGAGAACAGGATATGGACCTGTGCCCACATCAGCATGTGAGGGAGTCAGATTTAAAACACTGGTGCAGCTTCCAAAAGGGACCTCTGGAAAAAGGTTCCTGTGTTTGGTGGTGTCAGTTGGTGTGGCACAGAGACTGAAGCACCTGGCTAGAACAACACATGGAGAAAAGAAGGTCTTTTTGAACAACATCCACAAAATAGAGGTCCCTCATTGAGAGGGTGGAAAGAAGTGGTCACTAGTAATTCCTGGTAAGTGTAAGTCAGTTGTCACCTTGTAGACCACGCAGGTATCTCCTTTCCTCCGTGACTGTAACCCCATTGAGTGTGTGCACTGAGTCTGTCAAAGCCAGGCAGCTGTGGCTGATCCACCTTCCTTCTCTTCCTGAAAAATGACCGTGAAGATGGGACTAATTTGAAAGAAGACGACTTTGAGTTGCTGTGTCTGGATGGCAGCCGGAAGCCTGTGTCCCAAGCTGCCAGCTGCCACTTGGCCCAAGTCCCCAATCACGCTGTGGTCGCACGGAAAGAGAAGGCAGATTGTGTTCGCCAGTTGTTACTCAGGCAACAGGTATGGACCAGCCAGGGCCTCCCACCCTTTCTTCCTAGATGAACATGGGTTATTTGGGAGACTTTGTAGTGAAGTCCAAGCCCAGACTCTAGCATTCTCTTTCTGGAAATTAGAATTGGGAGGCCATGGACTCAACTCAAATATCTAGGTTCAAATCTCAGCCTTGTGGCTTCCTAGTTGTGCCATCTCAGGTGTAGTACTGAACCTCTTTATGCTTGAGTTTCCTTTCATTTATAAAATAGGAAGAATGATCATTTTACTTAGCTTTTAATTATTTTGAGGATTAAAGGAGGTAATGCATCCAAAGGGCATGGGATGGTTATAGGAAGTGCCAGAACATGTCAGCTGTGTTGTCTCCCCGTCCTGGACACTGCAGAAAAGTCACCCATTTGATCCATGTGCCCTCGGGACCAAGAACCTGCCCTCCTGCCCCTTCCTGACCTTGCTCAGTGGCACTCTCATTTTCCCCACTTCAGCCCTTTTTGAAAACTTAGAAAACCCATCCTGTTTCCCAGCATTCTGTGATACAAGTCGTGAAGACTGGAATTTGTGTTTCTCTTGCTTATTCACACCAAGCACTATTCTCAGCAGCTAGAAAAGCACAGGGAGCTCTGGTAGCATAGTACCTAAGGCATTTGACTGCTAACCAGAAGGCTGGCAGTTCAAACCCACCAGCCACTGCTCAGAAGGAAGGTTGAGTAATCTACTTCTGTAGAGCTACTGCCTCTGAAACCCAAGATGGGGTTGCTATGAGTTGACTCGATGGCAGTGAGTTTGGGTTTTTTTTTTTTAGAAAAGCACAGCACCACTGCAATGAGAAAACCCACCCTCTGGAGCAAACAACCAACCCAGTCTTCACCTTGTGATGGACTGCTTGAATATTCTAAGCCTGAAGCCTTCCCCTCAGGGACAGTTCACTGCTGGTTGAAGCCATCATTAGTTTTTATTTTTCAAAATTAAGATAGCATATATTCAAGAGTTCCCTTAGCCATATGAAGGGTTATGTTACTGTCCTCCTGTTTCCTATAAGCAGCCCAAAGGTACATGGCCAATAAAACGGGGAAGAGATATCAAAGAAGTCAGGAGTGGATGAAGTGAACCTCTCTGAGGAGGGTAGGACTAGGATACCCTACAGAGAGGGTTGGGACCACAGGAAACATGGAGCTGGGTCCCAGTGGTGGCTAATGCCAGGGGATGGATGTGGAAAGATCTTGAAGCTCACCCTGTCAGCATCTCCTTTCCCTAGGGTTGGTTCAGAGCTTCAGCCTTCTCCTATTTTCTTTTTACTCGACAGACTGAATTTGGAAGACAGGGATCTCAGTGCAGTGCGGGCAAGTTTTGTTTGTTTCATTCGGAAACCAACGACCTGTTGTTCAGGGATGACACAAAATGTTTGGCCAACCTTCAGGACAGAACAACGTATGAAAAATACTTAGGACAAAAGTACATGACAGCTGTTGGTAACCTGGCAGAATGTTCAACTTCACGTAAGTAGGAGAAACTCCATGGATTCTGGGTGGTGGGTATAAAAGGAGGAGTAGGCTGTGGCCCCGTGAGATTACATGGACAGATGAAAATGGTGAGAGAAAAATGTAGTTCTGGCATATCATGAAAGGCCAGTTTATATGGGCCGATAATAAGGGTGATACAGACTCAGGGAAGTAGGGTAGTGAACTTCTTGGGACATGGAGAATCCCATGTTATGACTAATGAAGCATTTAATGTGCATATGCCCATTTCTCTGCAGAAAACTCCTTTCTTTCTAGAGTTGCATTGCCCAATATGGCTAGTTATTATTATTTTTCTCTGTTTTCTTTCTTCAAAAATTTGTTGTAATATCTCCCCCATCCCCCCCACCCCAACACCCCAGCAGTAATCTTTTTTTTTTTTCTTTTTACTTTTTCATTGTGATTGGGTGAAATGTTACAAAGCAGATTCATTTTACATTCAACAGTTCATACACATTTAAAATGAAAAATTTAGGCCTTTAATCATACCAGCCACATTTCAAGTGTTCAATAGCCACATGTGGCTCCATATTGGTCAGAAAGAAAATGTTTCCATCATTGCAGAAAATTCTCTCAGACAGCACTGTCCTACAGAGCTTGAGCGATGGCAAGTGATAACAGTACTGATAACTGAAAGGGGCCATATATAGCACTCATGCAGAAGACTAATTTCCTAAGAGTCAAAATACAATAAAACATATAGTTTTGCACTAGATGTGACAGAATAATGTGTGGTTGTAGGGCAGTCATTCTTCAACTTACTGTGCACATTAAAATAATGATTCCCACGTCCAGGCTAGGAGATACTGATTCAGCAGCAGGATGAGGGTCTAACAGCTTCTCCATGTAATTGTGCTGTAAGGTACATGCCTGCCCAGGACCACTGCTGTGAGCACTCAAGTTATACTTACCAAGACTACAATGTCCCTGAGGGGAGGTAGTCTGGCTGTGCTGCTCTCTGCTCCATCCCCTGCCCCTAATATGGAAACAGGAACATTCTAGGTGGTTAGTGCATTTTGCTGTGCTGGTTCCTCTCCTGCTAAGGAGTTGTATAGTAAAGGTCAGAGAGCACAGTCCCCCTAGGCTACTTCCTGGCAAGTGAATTCAGGTGTGTGAGCCCCACCAAAAAGATACAAGGTGGGGAGATGGTAAAGCCCAGAGAAATCATGTCATCATACTTGGGACTAGCACTGGAGCTGTGCACGCAAGTGGAGAAGCTGTGTGGGCAATGTGAGAATGGTACAGCATGCCAGTCAGAAGAAGAGGAGGGTAACATGTCTGAGTGCTCTTGTACCATGCCAATCTGTTCACTCACTGAACAGTTAATAAACATAGGTAGATTTTCAATATCCTGTCTCTGCTCTGTTCCACAGCTCTCCTGGAAGCCTGCACCTTCCACAAAAAATAAAATCCAAGAGATGGGACCACTACCCAGATGGAGATGGGAGCTTCACTGACCTATGGGCTTTGCCCCTGCCCCTCCCTGGTGCTAGGACCTCTCCCACTAGTCTGAGTGAAGTTTGTGCTAATCACATCCACCTTCACAGGTCTCTGTTGCCACCTGTGCAGGACATGAAATAAAAATTATTATGGACTCTGTCTTTTAAAATCTTCAATCTTTCTTAAGTGTTTCCCCTAGAAGGATTTAATTTATACTGTCTGATTAAAGACCTACTCAACTGGGCCCTTCCTTCAGAGATCACCTGATCTACAGCTTTGGTTATGGTGGCACAAGCACAAATCCTGGGTACAGTCCAATAGCAATGTTTTCTGAGAGGGATCTTGCATGGTCATTATTATAAGAGTCAAGTGTATATGGCCATGTGTGCATGTGTGTGTGTGTGTGTGTGTGTAGCACTTATTGCTAGGGAAGGAGGAGGAAGGAGGGAGAATGCAGAGTAACAGAGAGTAAGGGCTCAAGTGACTACAGAAAAAGAATGTAAAAGATTTCTATTATTTTAATGTATTAATGATTTACATCAGGCACACCAGAAGTATTGATCCTAAACCAGCTCAAAAGTGTAAATCACTGAAATATCTTCTTGCTTAAAATCATAACTTGATCCCAATTGCCACAGCAGGCAATGCCCTGTCTCCTACACTTCTCAGCCAAGCTTCCTAAAAGGAGGTGCAGGCTCACTCACTCCATGCCTTACTTATTATTAACAGTTTAACATATAGAAATCGGTCTTCTGCTCCATCCATTCCCCTGAAGTTACCTTGGCAAAGGTCACCACTGGCCTGCCAACTGCACAACCTAAACAATTTAAGGTTTTTTTTTTTTTTAATAACTAAATCTGTTCACTGCACATCATTTTTTGCCAGTGTCTTCAGTGCATCTTGGACTTTTTCCTTTAATACCATTGGTCCTTGATAATATACTACCTCCAGACATGGTTGAACATCAACCAATTCTTTTTGGTGCTGTGGTTCTGTTTTCCTTCCATCTTCTTTTGATGCTTCCTGCATACTTGAATATTTTGCCCATAGAATCCTTCAGTATGGCACCTCAAGGCCTGAATTTTTTCTTTAGTTCTTTCAGCTTGAGATATGCTGAATGCATTATTCTCTTTTGGCTTTCTAACTCCAGGTCTTCGCACATTTCATTATAATACTTTTACTTTATCTTCTCGAAATACCTCTTGCTATTGAGTTGATTATGACTTATAGTGACCCAAAGCAGAACATCCCCATAGGGTTTCCAGGGCTGTAATCTTTATAGAAGGAGGTTACCACATCTTCATCCTGCAGAATGGCTGGTGGGTTTGAACCAGCCACCTTTCGGTTAAGTCGAGTGCTTTAACCACTGCACCACCAGGGTACCGTGTGTGTGTGTGTGTGTGTGTGTGTGT
>NW_006921590.1:30005400-30023858 GCF_000298275.1 Orycteropus afer afer
ACTCGACAGCACATAACAACAACAACAACATCACCTGCAAGATGTAAGCTTTTATATTTTCCAGAGGCACCTGAAACTCAACATATATAAAAGAGAGGCAATTTTCACTCTGGTGACATCCCCAGCCCAAACTTCCTCCAACTAATTTCCCTAATTTACATAATGGCACAATGATCTTCCTAGTCACCAATACCCATTGCCTAGGATTCAGACTTGGTCTTATCACACATATCCTTAATTCCTCACATTTAACTAACCACCACACTCTATTTAGGAGCTCTGGTAGCATAGTGCCTAAGGCACTTGACTGCTAACCAGAAAACTGGTGGTTCAAACCCACCAGCCACTCCTCGGAAGGAAGATGGGACAATCTACTTCCGTAGGGATACTGCCTCAGAAACCCAAGGAGGGGTCACTATGAGTCGGGTCCAACTCGACAACACATAACAACAACAACAACACACTCTATTATACCTTCTAAACATCTCTCAGATATGTGTCCTCCCTTCCATATCTACCTCTGTCCCTGGTTCAGACTCTGAGCATCTTTTGTCTAAACCCTGAAACAACCCCAGCTGTTCTCTGCTTCCAGTCTTTTTTTTTTTTCTCAAGTCATGGTTCTCCACAGAGCTGCCAATTATCTATGTCACCCCCAACTTAAAATTCTTATTTCATCCTAGATACAGTCTAGGTTCTTCATCCTAACACACAAGGTCCCTGCAGGTCTGGTTCCTGCCAGCCTTTCCATCTCTTGTCCCTTCCTACCACCTGTTTAATGCCCAAGACTGCAAATGTACTCCTCGGACTGGCGAACTTCTGACTGCAGGGCTATTTTATTTGGGCCACATGTTTTTATATGTCTTCAGTTACTTGTCAAATTTTTTAAAATGGAGTATTTCTCTTAAAAACCTGCTTTCTGGCTTCTCTTGAAAAAACTGGAAGTACTAACCACCCTTGGCAGGGAATAGAGGCTGAAGTTTTAAATGGTTCCCACCATTCCTATTGTTTTTCCTGGCTGTTTCCCTTAATGTAGGCATTTGAGTTTGCAGGTTTAGCTTTTTTTTTTTTTTCCTAGAGGTTTACTAGACAAATTGTCTAGAGGTTAGAATAGCTGTCTTTCCTGTACATATCACTGGCACATACTGATACTCTGCATGGGACATCCTTTCTCCCTTCATTACTTACAGAGGTGAACTCTTCCTTCAGCAGTTCCATTCACTTCTCTCCAGAAGTTTTTCTCTGAACCCACGATGGTCTCAGCGTCCTTTTCTGTATTCTTATAACACATCATACACCCTGTGTCACATCTCTTGCCACGTTCTACTCAGATTAAATGTTTGTATGATGCTTGAGTTCTTCACAAGGCTCACCCCACGCAGTAAGTGCCTGAAAATCTTCTGTGGAGATTTCTTGAACTATTCATTCCATTAATTCAATCTATTCTTCTTTCAACCACTGTGAAGAAAGAGCCCACCTAAACCCAGATTTTTAAAGGATGATGCAGAGGCTTCTCTAAGGTAGGGCAGCTACCGCACATGTGCCCTGGGCGCAACTTGAAGGGGACACCAATGAGCAGTTTCTATTAACCATCACAGTTTCCACTGCCAACTGTGAGAAATCATTCAGCAAGTTAAAACTAATATTTTTATATTTGAGAGACTCCATTGGTCAAGGCAGACAGTGTGATCTTGTTCCGCTGAGTGCAGAAAGAAGTTGGGGGGGGGGGGCGGAAATGACTTCGAGCACATCATAGACCAATTTTCATCAGTGAAAGCAAGGAAGGTGCAGTGGTAATTTTTCATGTAGCGCCATAATGTGGTAAGTGAAAAGGATTAACGAGCTTGATTTGTAATTATGAGCTGACATGGAAAAGTTACCTAAAAGAAGGGTGTCAGATGGTTGGACAGGGGCGCAATTTCATTGCTTGCCATAGGCGCTATTTTCCGTAGATATGCCTCTGGATGACTGTGCCCCTTGTCAAATACCTGTTCCCATCGTCTCGTTTTGTAGCAGCACAGTGTCACAGAGAACTGTAACTCCTAACAAGTCCTTGGGATTCCCAGTAGTTACCAAGGAGGAAATACAGTTTATGAACTACCACTCCCGTGATACACTGCTCCCCGCGCTTGCGCAGAGCTCAGAGCCACGTCGCTTTGGCGGCGACAGAAACCATACTCTTCAGAGACCACGTTCGCCATGGCTTCTTCGGACTTGCATCCGGTGAGGGATGACAGCGGTGTTGGAGGCTTCCAGCCCTACCTAGACTCCTTGCGGCAGGAACTTCAGCAGAGAGACCCGACGCTGCTGTCAGTAGTGGCGGCGATTCTCGTGGTGCTACTGACGCTGGGTAAGAGACTAGCGGATGGTTATGGCGGGTGCGGGACGTACGGGGTCCGGGCTTCGACTACGTCCTGCAGTCCGCGGGGGCACTTTGGTGGCGGCTAGAGAGGGGCACTAACTCATTTTACCAACACTGCCTCCCTTTTTTGAGTTATACACTGCAATATAGGGTGATCCTCGGCGACTTCTGGAGGCAAGTCCTAGCCCTTATAACTTACTGTTCATTTATCGGCCGCTGTATACCTGTTCCCCCACTTTCTACTACACTTAACTGCTAAGAATCATAGGCTCTTTATGCCACCATTGAGTTTACTGTTTTTTTGGGGGGGGGCTGAGCGTTGGGGTCACAAAGATAATAAGCAAGAATGCATTCGAGTACACCACAATCAGGGTAGGAGGTGCAGACCCAGGAAAGTTGCCAGTTCATAGTAACTGGTACACAATGGGTCCCCAACAACAGCACAAGCAGTTATAATGCTGGCGATACAATAAAAGTAAGTTCCAAGAGAATGAGGTGTTTTATGCAGATTATCTTTAATTCCCGCACCATACATGTAGACTCTTGATCATGAATGCATATTTTGGTTGCTTTTCTGTGTATTCGGCAGTGTTCTGGAAGTTCATCCGGAGCAGAAGGAGCAGTCAGAGAGCTGTTCTTCTTGTTGGCCTTTGTGACTCAGGGAAAACATTACTCTTTGTCAGGGTAAGCAGGTTTTTTTAATTTTTATTTTCACCTCTTTTAAACTTAACAGGAAATTTTAGAGCAACCTGTGTCCCACTGGTAAATAAAAATCAAAAAAACTGAATTTGGGAGTTCATTCTTGACTCTCTCGGGAGGAGAAAAATGCTCTTGGAAAATCCAAAAAACTTGTATTTGGTGACCATTTCTATTTCTTGCAGTTGTCAGATGGTGACATTTAGCCCTTATCACATTTAAGGGTTTTATGTACCAAAACTAGTTGCATCCTGTGGCTAAGGGTACTGGAACAGCTGAATAGACAGAAGCCAATCACAAGTATATAGTTTATAATTAATTGTGTAACAAACCCTTCTGGGCAGCTTGTCAAAAATGTTTTAAAAGGATGATTTTTCTTTCACATACGAGGCTTCTCACTAATACGTATGTTCTGGTTACCTAGTGCCGCTCTGACAAAAAATATACCACAAATGGGATGACCTTAACCAACAGGAGTTTATTCTTACTCCTTTTGGACATTCAGCCATGTCCAGCCAAGTGATGACAATTTGGAGGCTTTAAGGCCAAGTCATGCCAGGCTCTAGGGGCTGGGTGAAAGCCCCTCAACCATGGGGTCCAGCTCTGCCTCCGGCTCCCAGCCCACTAAAGCTAGAGAGCCTTTTCTTCACTTAGACAGCTGTTGGCTGCTGAGGCTGAGAAGCCCCCAAGGTTGACAAGTAAAAAGACACAGTCCCGATGTTACCAAACCACACGGCAGGCCATTAACTTTAGTCCATTGTAGTCCCAAGTTCGGCAGAGCATAGCAGGCTGCTGAGAAACAACACGACTACATGCAGGGTCCAAGCATGCCATAAGCTAGAGACCATTCCCAAGGCTTCTCCTTATATACAGGAAGCAGACCACATCCCAAAGGCAGCTACTCAGCTGCTTGTAGTAGATCCCACCATGGAGCTGATTGCGTCTTATCATGGGGAATACTACCACCAGCTGCCCAGCCATTCAGCCATGTCCAGCCAAGTGATGACAAACATAACCATCACATATGTATTTTTAATATATTTAGTATTTTTAACTGTGTATGTACATGTGTTACTATGAAGAATAGGAGGGACTTTGTTTTTATTCTTGAGAGTCTAAATTATTTCCCTTCCACTAAAGAAATAATCTCTAATCATTTTTAAAATAAATTTTTGATGATTAAAACTATTTATGGAAGATCCATAAATTTGGCCACTAACCTTAGTTTGCAAGTTGTTTTTTTCTCCCCTCCTAGTGGGAGATGGAAGGAGCTCTAGTGGTGTAGTGGTTAAGACTTGACTGCTAACCAGAAGGTTCGTAGTTCAAGCCTTCTAGCTGGTCCATAGAAGAAAGATTAGGCAGTCTGCTTTAGTAAGGTTTTGCAGCCTTGGAAACCCGATGGGGGTTGCTGTGAGTCAGAATCAACTCGATGGCAGTTTGATTTGCTTTTTTAAGTGGGAGAGGGAAGGTGCTCTAGTGATGTAGTGGTAAAAGCATTTGGCTGCTAAACAAAAGGTTGATGGTTTGAACCCTTCAGCAGCTCCATGGGAGAAAGATGTGGCAGTCTGCTTCCATAAAGATTCACAGTCTTGGAAACCCTATGGGACAGTTCTCTCTCCTAAAGGATCTATATGAGCTGGAATCGAGTTGATGGCAGCAGGTTTAGTTGTAAGAGAAATGAAATTTGCAATATTTTACTCTTATCTCTCCCGTCTTGTTTTTTACAGTTGTTAACAGGTCTTTACAGAGATACACAGACTTCCATCACTGATAGCTCTGCTGTATACAGAGTCAACAATAATAGGGTAAGATATTTTTGGAGTATTAGAGTCTCACAGGGTTATTTTACTGTAGTTGGGAAGTAATTTCCAGGATGTACTGAGAGTGTAGGCATTTGTAAGTGATTTTTATGGAGAAATATAGTCCATGTGACGAAGTCTGCTCTTGACCATACATACTTCAGATTTCATTAACAATTAAAAAATTGTTAAGCCTGCTTCTGTTTTGTTGTACTTTCTGCACATTGATATTACATCATGATTTATTCATATTTTTTGTTTTTATGTCTTTCCAATTTTACTATGAGTTCTTAAGGGTAGATATTAAGCTTTTGCTTTTCATTGTCTTTTGAATGGGTAATATGTGTTCATATGTTCCCAAGGTTAAAAAGATATTTGGTGAAAAGTAATTTTGCTGCCTCTATCCCCCAAACCCAGGCTTCCTCCTTAGAAGCAGTAACTTTTACCATTTTTATGTGTAACCTCCAGATGTTCCATGCATGTAGAAACATACATGTATATATTTCCTTTAATTTTTTTTTTTTTTTTTTTTAATTTAACAATATAGCTGATACAGCTTAGGCTTTCCCCCCATGTTGCCTTGCCACCTGGCTCATTTATGAGCTGTGTACTACTCCGTTGTGTGGCTGTACCATACATTTTTATTTAATCAGAGACTTATTAATGGGCATTTAGTTTTATTCATTGTTACGATACTTTGCTTTTACAAACAATGCCATAATGCTTATCTTTAAGAGTATATTTCAGAAATACCAAAAAAGAATCATGGGAAAGACTTTTCATGTGCCTAGCTAGCTCCAGAATGTAGGCAGTATCTGCTAAGTTGGTAATGATGCTTACGTGGGGGTATTCCAGAGTATACTGTAGACCAGTGCTTTCCAATAGAGTAGCCACTAGGCATGTGTGGGTACTGAGCACCTGAACTATGGCTAGTCCAGATTGAGGTGTGGTGTAAAATATATACCAGATCTTGAAGACTTAGTACGAAAATAAAGAATGTAAAATATCTTGTTAACAATTTCTTGTTTTTGTTATATGTTGAAATAATATTTTGTCTAAAGTGGATGAATAACTTTATTCAAATTAAGTTCACATTTTTAAAAAAAATTTTTGAAGTATACTGTTGTTGTTTTGTTATATGCTGTTGAGTCGGACCCGACTCATAGTGACCCCTCCTTGGGTTTCCGAAGCAGTATCACTATGGAAGTAGATTGCCCAACCTTCCTTCTGAGGAGTAGCTGGTGGGTTTGAACGGCCAGCCTTCTGGTTAGCAGTCAAGTGCCTTAGGCACTATGCTACCAGAGCTCCTAAGAGACAGCCCGGCTACCTGGCCGGGAGCGGCTGGTGGATTTGAACCGCCAGCCTTGGGTGTGGCAGCTGACTGCCCGAGGAGGCCCTGAGGCCATCCCTAGGGCCTAAAGTATACTAGAAAATTTTAAAATCACACATATGACTTACACTATATTTATTGAACAGTGCTGCTCTAGAACATTTAATAGTTGATTTAGGCACTTCATGGGATGAGGGCAACCTTCTTTCCTCACTCCTCCTGTCCCCTTATGTTTTAGATCTAGTCTCACTCTCTAGATAGTAATGAATCTTTTGCATTTCTTATCGTGTGTAGTGCAATACTGATTTTGAAATGGAGCAGTAGGTCCCAACTTGGGATCCTTGGACTCTCATCAGTATTTAAAACAAAGAGACTACTTTGGCATCATATATTTACGCATAAAGGGCCTCCATAAACTAACCAGAAGGTCATAATAAATCCAACTGGAATTGTGTGAAATCTGTGTGTGATGCTGACTCCCTCCTGCTGCCAGTGGTTATGGTTTCCTGTGGATAAAGTAGAACATCTGAGCAGCGATCAGTGGCCCTGATACATGTACCAGAGCCACATCTACATTGAACGTGAGGTCAAGGATGAGGGCCTGCAGTGGTGAATAGGACTTAGGTGGATGCTTAATTGGATCACAACTTGTCTGTTTCCCTGATTGCAGTCTGGATCAAGAATTGACATAAACATTTGACAAAGTGGAACAAATAAATGGTGTATCTGCTAGACAAATATTTAACAGTGGAAATGATAAAAAGGGCTTTGTTGTTATAAAGATTGGTACATGATACATTGGTATCATGCTATGTGATAAATTTTAGACTCTTAAATTACGTTATTTAATTTGTGAATCATTGTTACTGTTTTTTGTATTTAATCATACTGGAATATTTCCTTAGCCTCAGATGGACCACACTTCCCTAACTCCCCCAGACAGGGTCAGGTTTCTTATGTACCCTCAGAATATTTATGAAAGTTATAATTCCAAATATATATGTAATTTTACATTGTGTTGGTCTTCCTCATTATACTATAAACCTTGTTAGAACAGGGGCTATATGTGTTTTTACTCATTGGTATATCTCTGCTTGACTGATTTATAAGTCAAAGATGTTCGGTGAACATTTGTTTGAATCCTTAATTAATTACATACCAGTCTGCTACCTGAAATCTGATACTAAATGTCCATGTTGTGAACATGGAACTGGACTCAAACATTAATGTTATTTTTGCCATCCTCAGGGTAATAGCTTGACCTTGATTGACCTCCCAGGCCATGAGAGCTTACGACTTCAGTTCTTAGAGCGGTTTAAGGCTTCAGCCAGGTAAGTAGGAAGGAATGGTATGGATCTGTCTGAAGTCTCTATTGAGGCCTTGGTTATACTCCAGAGGGAGCATGGGGATCCTGGAGTGGAGAGAGTGAAAACCATGGGGCCAGTCAGTCTAAGTTGCTTTTGTGAGGGTTACATAAGATCATGTTTAAAAAGTGTTTCTTAGAGTGTTTGAAAAGTGTTAACTCTTATAACTGTTGTTAGTAAATTTTACATTTACTCTGACGATATAAATTTAATGATGTGTAGGACTATTAAAATCTTAAGAAAGAATTTTAAGAAGGGTCTTAAAAGTTATTAAAATCCAACATTATGTAAGTCAGTTCCTAAATTACCTAAAGTTAATGCCTCAAGGAATTCAGAATGTATTTCTTGTGATACCCACTATCAGTTATTCACTCTTAAAGTTCTTTTATAAATTTCTTGTGCTGAAGTTTAAGATGCTTGTTTCTTATTTGCTCTTTTACACTGATAAAAACTGAAGATGTGTATTAGTGTGCCACATTTTAACATCTTTGGAATTGGGATGCTTCTTATAGTCAATGGTGTTATGGTTTGATTGGCTGTATTTTCTGTTTCCTAGTGGCAACAGAAATAATTGTGTCTTAATTCATTTGTCTTATCTTAGGTTGATGAAATAGCATAGTTGGTTCTTCCTTTATTTTTGAAGATGTCTAGGCTTACATTTGGAGCTCTGGTAGCATAGTGCCTAAGGTATTTGTCTGCTTATCAGAAGGCTTGCAGTTCAAACCCACCAGCCACTCCTCGGAAGGAATGTTAGACAATCTACTTCCATAGTGATACCGCCTCAGAAACCCAAGGAGGGGTAGCTATGAGTCGAATCCGACTCAAGGGCAGTGCGTTTGGGTTTTTGGTTTTGGGCTTACATTTTATTATTGTTTCTTTGCCCACAAGATGGTGGTGGTGAGCAGTCTGTCACAGATGAGGAAGTTATGTATGTGATTTTCATTCTTCAAACAATTACGACAAATCTGGCTCCATGACATTTCATTGTCATTTCTTTATGAGTAATCTCTCTTTTTTGAGGGGGTAAATTTTGCCAAAATTTGGATTAAAAAATCTTTTACAAATGTTAATTATTTTACAGTTTCCAGTATAATTACTCTTTGATTCAAATATTTTGGATAAACAAGTTTTCTTCAAAATTTGAAGATAAAAATGAGTTTAAATAAGTTTTAATCACAATAAATGTAAACTGAATAAAAAGACATTTACTGTATTTGTTGTGACTACAATTTTTTTTTTTTTTAATTCTGCCTTCTGGCTTAATAAATTTTCCATAATCTCTTTTTCTTCTACTCGTTTGAAAGTACTCTATTTCTACTCTTTGTAGAAATACCCCTCCCTCCTTTTTTTTTTTTAACAGCGCATATATAACACAAGTCTAAGGAAGGTTGGGCAATCTACTTCTGTAGTGATACTATCTCGGTACCTAAGAGAGTGTGGGTAAATGGTGGAAAAGGAAAGTCTGTCCCATTAACTTACGGGGGGAAAGTTAATGGGACAGACTTTCCTTTTCCACCATTTACCCACACTCTCTTAGGTACCAGCTGACCTTGAGTTCTCTAATGAAAAAACCACGCTCACTGTCATCAAGTCGATTCTGACTCATAGTGACCCCCCATTGGGGGTTTCTGAGGTGACAAATCTTTATGAAAGTAAATTGCCCCATCTTCCTTCCAAGAAGTGGTGGGTTTGAACCTCCAGCCTTCTGGTTAGCAGTCAAATGCCTTAGGCACTATGCCACCAGAGCTCCTTTTAAGGTTTCCAGGACACAGAGGCATAGTGCCTAAGGCATTTGACTGCTAACCAGAAGGCTGGCGGTTCAAACCCACCAGCCACTCCTTGGAAGGAAGGTTGGGCAATCTACTTCCATAGCGATACTGCCTCGGAACCCAAGGAGGGGTCGCTATGAGTTGGAATCGACTCGACAGCAGTAAGTTTAGGGCATGTTATTTCACTTCTTTTTGCCTTACCCATACTACTTTCCAGTTTGTGCACCATATTTTGGTCTCACTAAAATTCAGCTCAGCTATTACATGCCTCCTTTATTTAAATGATCTTCCTGTTTGTTCCGTTTATGTCATGTGTGTATAGGTCTGTTGTAGCATTTTATTATACTGTTTTGTGTATGATAATTTCTTGGTCTTTGAGAGCCCGCATCATTTCTCATTATCTTTCCAGCTTTAGTCATTGATACATAGTAGCTCTCAACAGTTCTGTGACATGAGTATTTGTATTGTGTGATAACATGTACACACACCTCTGTGTGTGTGTGTGTGTGTTGTGTGTTATTCACTAGGACTGACTAGAAGGAATTAAGGATACTTTTTTTTTTTAATTCAAGATGATGATGCACTACTGTGTGTTCATTTGCTGGTTTTCTTATTTTCTCTCCAGGGCTGTTGTGTTTGTTGTGGATAGTGCAACATTCCAGCGAGAGGTGAAAGACGTGGCTGAGTTCCTATATCAAGTTCTTATTGACAGTCTGGGTCTGAAGAATGCACCATCCTTCTTAATAGCCTGCAACAAGCAAGGTGCCATTATGTTTTCTGGGAATAATGGAGATTTTTCTGGGATTGCTACTAAGAATTAGTACATTTATCTACAGTTTTTCTTAATGAGGATGATAGTTGCTGTGTGAACTGTAAATTCACTTTTAAATCTTAAAATCTATTTCTGTTTCTACCTTTCTGTCACTCTTCTTACCAGGGTGTTTCAAGGACAGATAACAGATACTACTACCAATTTTTCTTTAATATGTTTTTTTTTTCTTTTTTTAGTTATATATTATCTTACTTTATCAAGTTAAGTTAATTGGATTGGTAATATCATATCACATACACAGCTTTGGAGGGACAAAAAAGACTTTCCTTTCAAATAGATTTACCATCCAGCAAAATTTATCAAGAAGAGTTGGCAGAAAGTTGTTTTCCTTTAACTTGCTATTTGTTAAACATTTTCTAGTCACAACCAGTTAAACTGGGTTTTACTTTCAGTTGGATTAGATGATCCCTATAGGACTCTCTGATCAAAAATTCTGTCTCTCTGAAGAGCCCAGTGCTTTTCTTAGAAGTGATCAGGTAATAACTCTAACCATGCCAGATCAGAGATTACTACCTGCCTGTCTCTCCCTTTTTCCTATTCATTATAAGGAGGGGAGTTAACATGTGTCAGGCATCTGCTTTGTGTCAAACCAGCACTTATTTTCTTGTCTGTTGTGTACTTCGTACTTTAACATTATGTATCATTTGAGTATCAGCTGAAATAAGCTAAGTTTACTTTTAAATGACAGATGTGGTATTATCTGTATGAATGAAGGCTCTTTTTAAAATAACACAGTTGGTAGGTTTTCTTTTTGCTATACAGGCATACCTTGTTTTACTGCACTTCGCTTTATTGTGCTTCTCAGATACTCCATTTTTTTTACAAATTGAAGGTTTATGGCAACCCTGTGTTGTACATGCCTGTCGGCACCATTTTCCCAACAGCATGTGCTCACTTTGTGTCTCTGTGTCACATTTTGGTAATTCTCACAATATTTCAAACTTTTCCATAATGCTGTTGCTTACTTAATAGACTATTGTATAATGTAAGTATAAATTTTATGTGCATTGGGAAACCAAAATAGGCACGTGGCTTTCTTTATTGTGATACTTGCTTTATTGAGGTGGTCTGGAACCAAACCTGCAATATCTCTGAGGTAATGCCTGTACTGGCTAGACTTACATATGTATTAATTAAAAAGGTCTATTAGGAACTCTGGTGGCATAGTGCCTAAGGCACTTGACTGCTAACCAGAAGGCTGGCGGTTCAAACCCACCAGCCACTCCTCGGAAGGAAGATTGGGCAATCTATTTTCATAGTGATACTGCCTCGGAAACCCAAGGATGGGTCGCTATGAGTTGGATCCAACTCAACAGCAGTGAGTTTGGTTTTTTAGTTTGATAAAGTATAGAAAATAGTGAAAGAACTGAAGTCATTTTTAAGGTCACTAACAGAAGATATTTATAAGCATTATCTTAGGAAAATCCTTATGTGCAAATATAAAGCTTACTTTTGATAGGGAAAGAGCTAGTAATAAAAGCTTTTTAAAAAAATGGGAGGGGGAGTATTAATGGTTTAATATTTTCCATCTGTTTCAGAAGTTTTTGGGAATGACTCAGGTTTAAATTACAAATAACATTTTTATTTCTTTACAGATATTGCAATGGCAAAATCAGCAAAGTTAATTCAGCAGCAGCTTGAAAAAGAACTGTAAGTATGAATGAAGCCTGTTGTTTATTTATATATCTTAACCCTTAGACCTTAAGCAGCATATTCATATTTTTTCCTTTGTCTGTGATTATCACAATAAAGTTGAAGATTAGTGTAAAATATATGTATTAAGAGCTTGATTGAAGAATTAATAGAAAAGCATTAATGGGAGGCTTATAGATATTTTTAATCTTCATGAAAAGATCTCAGATTTCTTGAAATGGTTATTGTTCTGGTTACCTAGTGCCACTCTGACAAGAATATACCACAAATGGGATGGCCTTAAACAGGAGTTTTATTCTCTTGCAGTTTGGAGGCTTTAAGTCCAAGTTCATAGTGCCAGGCTCTAGGGGCTGAGTGAAAGCCCCTCAACTTTGGGGTTCAGCTCTGCCTCCTGCTCCCAGCCCACTGAAGCTAGAGGCTTTTCTTCACTCAGACAGCTGGTGGCTGCTAAGACTGACAAGCCTAAGGTTGACAAATAAAAAGGCACAGTCCTGATGTTACCAAACCACATGGCAGGCCATTAATTCAAGTCCATTGTAAGTCCCAAGGTTGACACAGCTGCATGCAGAATTCAAGCATGCCATAAGCTAGAGACCATTCTTAAAGCTGTTTCTTATATTCGGGAAGTACACCACATCCCTAAAGCAGCTAGTCAGCTGCTCCAATACATTCCACCATGGAGATGATTACCAATCTTACCATGGGGAGTTAACTATATCCAGCTGCCCAACCACTTAGCCATGCCCAGCCAAGTTGACACAAAAACTTAACCACCATAGTTATACTCACTTTATTAACCCATTGATTGTAGAAAAGTTTAAAGCCATTTGAAATTTTTGTGGACAGAACCACAAAGGAACATTTAGGAGGAATTGAAAAATGTACTGTTTTGTGTTTCTTTTCAAGCTACTTTGGTAATATCATTTAGTTCGCTTTTAGTGTTTAAAAATTTATAAATTGAGCTATAAACTTTTAAATTTTAAGGAATCTAGCATGTCTTTGTGTTCTGCTAGCTTATAAAAGCCAGCCAAAACTTTGCTGAGAGAGAAAAAATTGATTCACATTTTAATGAAGCAAATTTTATTTTTTTAGTACTTTTTTGAAAAGGATCTGATGAGGAAAAAGTATATGAATTCAACTTGTAGCATATTTTTTTCCTCTGATTTCTTTACTCCTTTAGTCATTTAAAGAACACCTATAATGCATCTACTATGTGCCAAGTCCTCACTCAGTCTGTGGCCATAGGAAATATGACCCAGTTCCTCTCACTCAGGAGCTTAGAGCCTGGTAGAGTATGGTGTGCATCAGGAGTTTGCAAACTCCTGCCCAGGGGCCTGCAAGCTAAGAATGGTTTTATATTTTTAAAGAGTTGTTAAAGAAAAAAGAAAGTCACAGAAGCTGAATGTGGCCCACAAAGCCTAAAATGTTTAATTTCTGGCCCTTTACAGAAAAATTTTGCCGGTCCTGGTTAAATCATCTTTAGAGGTTTCTATTCCTTCTGAAGTTTCATTTACATCATCTTTTCTTCCCGTAACGCTTAATGCTTACTCTCTTGGGACTGTACACATTGCCTGCTATCAGGCTGAGGGAATTCAAATGATTAGATGACTGGTTTTTCTGAAAATTCAACCGCAATTCTTAGGAATTGTTTTGGGGAACAGAGGTTATCATGATGTTGTTGGTGCATCAGTTTGTTTTGTTCTTATTCTTTTTAAACAGCACAGTCTAAGTCTTCTAGTGTTTAAAGGACATGTTTTCCTTACTCCATTTGCTTTTCACTATAAAGAACCATAGAAATACAAGTGAAGTGAATTGATGAAAAGTTGTAAAGTTTAACATTTAGTTAAGTTAGTTTAATCCATTGAGAAGATTATGCCCCATCAGCTTTGAAGCACTTCATAAATGGAATAACAAGGCTTACTGTATCTATACGACCCTCTGGCAAAAGCTAAATACATGTAATGTTTTTCCTCTTTTTCAAAAATTTGTTATTGTAAAATAACCTTACATAGGAGGATAACTAGGACAGATGCAAAGAGTTTAAAGGATACTAAAATGATACCCATGCACCTGCCACCTTGCTTAGAACACCCTGTGTGTTTTCCCCAAAAGCTTTTCCCTCTTTCCCTCCAGGTGTAAGTAATATCCTGAATTTTGGGTTAATTATACGCTGTTTTTAAAGTACTCTTATTATGTGTGTCCCTAAACCAAGGCATTGTGTAGTTTTACCTAAGGGTTTTGCACCAAGTTTCAAATCTGCTAGAATTAAGCAATGCTTTATTTTGTAAAAAGTAGATAGGTATCATGTATTCCTCTGCTCCTTGATAGCAGGCAGAGTGAGGGAGGTAGAAAAAGGATTGCTTCTAACAAAGAAAAATTAGTGTTGCTTACATCTGTTTAAGAAGCC
Source organism: Orycteropus afer afer (assembly GCF_000298275.1). Taxonomy (NCBI): domain Eukaryota; kingdom Metazoa; phylum Chordata; class Mammalia; order Tubulidentata; family Orycteropodidae; genus Orycteropus; species Orycteropus afer. The sequence goes on from NW_006921590.1 coordinate 30,019,610, forward strand.
CTGGTGGCACAGTAGTTAAGCATTTGGCTACTAACTGAAAGGTCAGCAGTTCAAACTTACCAGGTACCCTGCAGGAAGAAGATGAGGCAGTCTGCTTCTGTGCCGATTATAGCCATCTCTTTATTCCAGCCAGCAGGTGGCAGTAAGGGAAGGTCTTAGTGGTTAAAGAGGCTAGAGAATAGTAATTCTGCTCGAATTAGACATGAGAATCTGGAGTTTATGGATTTCTAAGCTTCATATCCAAATAGAATCAAGATAAAAATAAATACCCTATCTACCCACACTTACTCCCAGAAATGAAATTTTCTAACACTGTAGCATGTGCTTTATTTAAAATGACGTATTTCAAAATGGCATCATCCATGAGATCCTAATTGTAGGGGCATTGGGCTGACAGGTTGTGTTGACATGGGCCCACTAGTGACCTGTCATTAGCCATGTAAGATTGAGCCCATCTCACCTGTCTGTCCAAGAGAGTGGTCTACAGATACAAGGGATTATTATTGTCAGGTCAGATCCAGCTCACAGTGACCCCGTGTACAACAGAACACAACACTGCCCGGTCCTGCGCCAGCCTCACAATCCTTGCTATACTTGAGCCCATCGTTACAGCCACTGTGTCAGTCCCTCTCATTGAGGGTCTTCCCCTTTCCCACGGGCCCTCCACTTTACCAAGCATGATACCCTTCTGCAGCGAATAGTCCCTTTTGACAGCACGACCAAAGTAGGTGAGGTGAAGTCTAGCTATTCTCACTTCCAAGGAGCATTCTTGCAGCTATACTCCTTCCAGGACAGATTTGTTCCTTCTTCTAGCAGTCCATGGTATTTTCAGTATTCTTTGCCAACACCACAGTTCAAAAGCATCACCTCTTCTTAGGTCTTCCATATTTCTTCTCAGGTCTTCCATATTCATTGTTCAGCTTTCACATGAATTTGAGGTGATTGAAAATACCATGGCTTGGGTTAGGCACACCTTAGTCTTCAAAGTGACAGCTTTGCTCTTCAACACTTTGAAGAGGTCTTTTGAAGTGGATTTGCCCAATGCAGTATGACATCTGATTTCTTGATTGCTGCTTCCATGGGTGTTGATTGTGGAATCAAGTAATATGAAATCAAGGGACTGTTAGACAATCTTAATAGTATAATTGATGGTTCTATGATTAAGTATTTGAGCGGTGAAATATTTAGGAACTAAAATGGTTTCTTAAAGTCTTTTAATTGCTTCATAAAAATTAAACTGTTTTTGCTTCCTGATTTGTTTTCCTTTTGCCTCCTAGCAACACCTTACGAGTTACCCGTTCTGCTGCCCCCAGCACACTGGACAGTTCCAGCACCATCCCTGCTCAGCTGGGAAAGAAAGGCAAAGAATTTGAATTCTCACAGCTGCCCCTCAAAGTGGAGTTCCTGGAGTGTAGTGCCAAGGGTGGGAAGGGGGACAGTGGCTCTGCGGACATCCAGGACTTGGAGAAATGGTTGGCTAAAATTGCCTGAGCAGAACGCTTGGATTTGTATGTGACTGGCAGTTTTGGAAAAGGATCTTCCTGGGAGTCGATAAAGAAGGGGTGCAAAATATGGTTAGAAACAGTTCTTGTTCCAGAAACAAATTACTGTTGAACCAGCTTAGGATTTTTTTTTTTTTTTTTTTCAGTTCAGTTCTCCTTTATTGCTCCCTTTCAGAGTGTGGTCATTTATATTTGCCCTTGTGTACTTTCCCTCTTAAGGTATATGTAACATCCCTTTAGCTTATGCTAAAGGTCGAGGTCTTTGTAACATAACAGGCAGACTCTGCATAGAGAGAATATTACCATGAGAATATGGTTTTAACCTGAAAAGTTTTCTTATCCTATGTGCTTTAGTCCCTCCTTCTAAGAAGTAAATCTGCCTATTTATGTAACCGGTTCATTTCCAATTGCCCTTTCATGAGTAATACATTCCCTAGTCCTCTGAATTCTCAAATTTCTAAGTACAGTTACAGTATGGTTTTTCCCTCATTTAATGGCAGATAGAAAACAGCAACAGAGTGGAGATGTGAATGCCGGGCAATGGGCTCTGTTCTTCATCAGCTCAGTGATGTGTCCACACTCCAGCCTTTAGCACTTAACGTTTCAGAAACTCATGTTCATGAAGCTTTCGAGTCATTCCCAGATGATTAAACTGTAAATACTAATCACCAGATGCCTAGAGTCTAGTGTGTTCTCTATACTGAGGAATATAGGGGAGATTTCGAAACTGTTCCCCTTCCACTGGATGGCTGGCACTCCTGGGCTACAGCAGTCAAATGTGTTCTCTGTTCTGGTGGTAGCCTTTTATGGCCCTGCAGCTATGCAGACAAAGTAGTTCCATTTTTTCCTGAGGTGGAAGGCAAGTGAAAAGAGGGTTGTCAGGTCATGAGAACAGGTAGATTGCCTATGACTGTCACGTATGTGACACCTTTGCTCGAAACAAACACAGCAGTGTCTGAGCTACCCCTTGTATGTATGAACATCAGGACCTGCTTCCAAAATAGCTGCCACATGGTACAGATGACCCTCTTTCCTAAGGCTGTGGAGAGATGCCATTTGTGGAGGGGCAGCTGTGATGGATAAGCCACGGGCACTCTTGGGAGCTGCTACCACATTCTGAAATGGAATCTTCCTGTGGGTGGAACATGTAGACTGAGAAGGCTCTAGGTACTGGCCACATAGTTCTTATCTCAGGCTGGGTTCCCAAGAGAAGCAAAACCAATGAAACTTAGAGAAAGAGAAATTTATCTTAAGGAAATGGCTCGCACAGTTGTAGGGGCTGATGAGTCCCACGTCTGTGGCTCAGACGTCAAGTTGGAGGTTTCTCTTGACACTGGCAGGAGTTAATGAACCCAAGATTGGCAGGCAATTCAGTAGGCTTCAGAGGCTGGTAAAATGGCAGACTGTTGGTTCACAGGCTGTGAAGGCGATAATCCCAGGATTGGCAGGCAGTACGGCAGGCCACTGGTTCAAGTCCAGGTGGTGATGAGCCTGATACAGGATCTGGAGCAAAAAGCCAAAGAGTTTTGCCACAGCTTTTCCATATATATATATACACTGGAAGCAGGCCACACCCCTGAGGAAACTAAACTCCCTTTCAACTGACTGGCTGTATCATATGAGACAACTGCTTGAAACAAACACATAGTATCAGGTCTCATCATGGAGAATGACTACATCATACCTACTAAGCCACTGAGAATCCGCCCAGCCAAGTTGACACACAACTTTTAACTATCATAGTTCTTTATTCTGGTTCTTCTTTCAAGCACCTTTTCAAAGGGTTCTGGGGCTTTGGTAGGCTCTCTGCTGCCAGGAGCCCAATAGCTTGCAAGATGTCCTAATTCCTAATCAAGAATAGCTGCTGTTTGTAGGAAGTTTTGGGGGTCTGCCACTTACCTTCCTGTGCCCCTGTATCAGTGCCTCCTGAGATTCCAGCGTGAGGTATTTGACCATGTGCTGTTTGAGATAATTTCAGCTGGATTATTAAACCTTTTCATTTTGGGTTTAGCACAAAATTATCAAAGCTTCAGTTGGCCTATGCCCGTATCAGCTGGAGGATATCAGCAGTTAAGATGCTTACCTCCTCTATTTCAGTCCTTCAAATATATTTAAAGAAAGGTGATTTTGCTCAGGAAAGTAATTCCATGTCCTTTTTCAATTATAAAACCATAAACTGTTGATTACTCACAAGAACTTTGTATGCATTCATTCATTTATTCAACAAAATGCCATTTTAACTGGGCCAAACACTGCACTAGGCCCTGGAAATAAAAAGCATGATTCCTGCCTTTAGAGGCATTTGGCCCCATCTGAGGTTAAAAAATGTGCCTTTTCAGAGTGTAACTAATCCCTGTTCTCCTCCCATCTCTGTATTTGTGTGAATTCCACCATGACTGCACTGGTTGGCTCCATGGTCAGCTGTTTCAGTGCTGCCCACATTTCCTTGTCCTGCTGTGCCAGCCAGGCAGCACCAACAGGGGCTGCCGCTTTTCTTCCCATAGTCCCTGAATCCGGTGCCTCCTGACATTCCAGTGTTCCTCTCTGGGCCTGCTATGGGTGAAGCACTTGGTGTTGTAGATACTTGAGATCATTTTGTTTCAGCTGGAATTTGCTTTTTCTTCTTTCACAAACTTTTATTTTATTTTTTAAGCATGTTGTTGTTGTTGTTGTTATGTGCCATCGAGTCGGCCCCGACTCATAGCGACCCCTCCTTGGCTTTCCGAGGCAGTATCACTACGGAAGTA
>NW_006921590.1:30023958-30047674 GCF_000298275.1 Orycteropus afer afer
CTTCTGGTTAGCAGTCAAGTGCTTTAGCCACTATGCTACCAGAGCATAGGCTTATCAAAAGTTCCTTTTTCCACTGTTGGTCACTGGGCAGCAAAGCACAACTGCTGTGATGAGGAAACCACCCCCCCCACATACCCCGAGCAGCATCCCTTGATGCCATTCCATCCCAATTCAGGCAGGACATTGACCAAGACTCCAAAATCTTGACATTCACTTCTGGCTGATTCTCAGCAGTGCTGTATATGGCAGTCTGCATCATTAAAGTTGATGAGCCCCTCCAGTGTGGCTTATTCTGGCAAGGAAGGGGTTGTTGGGACAGGTCTGAGTTTAAACACTACCCAGTGGGATTACTCACTCCCTTTGCTATCTGAAATTTTGTTCCCCTGAATACCATCACTTTGGGGAATGACTGCTTGTCTTAGAACAGCTTAATTCTGGCTGTAGTCTAGTTGATACAACAGCCACACTTTGGCTCTCAGGCCCATTGCTTGACATCCCTTGTACCTGCTCTACCTCACGTTTTCCATCTGACTGAAAGGCAGAAAAAGTAAGGCTTAGTGGGCAAGGGCAACTACTTCCTGTCCCTCATTATCAAAGATGGCTTCTTTGAAGTGGCAGATTGGAGAATGTTCCAGAACTTTTAGGAACTAAAGGGAAAAGTAGTTCGTGAAGTTGGACTTGAAGAATGAGATCTGGTGAACTTGGCCTACTCCAAAGCCCCAGAAGGGTAAGTTTCTAATGTAACCAGCTTTCTCAGGCCAGGGCAGTTCTGCCCCATTAACCTTGGTCTGTTGGTACAGTGCCTAAGGCATGTGACTGCTAACCAGAAGTTTGGCAGTTCAAACCCACTACCTGCCCCCTGGAAGGAAGATGGCTGTGAGTTGGAATCCATGTGATGGCTGTGGGTATGGTCTTTTTGGTCGTGTCCTCTATGGACTGACCTTCAGGGCATCTTTTAGTCTGGAGAAGACTGAGGCCTGAGGAGGCCTCTGGAATGCTCCCTGGTTGAGGTGGGGTGAAGTTGGGGGTGGTATGTAGCAGCTTGGTCCCACATGAGAGATAATTACAGTTGACCTTAAATCCTTGCCTTTAAATGCCTTTCTGGAAGCCAGTGAAAGGAAGAGAGAGTTCCTGCAAAGGCCTTCGTAATGCTCTGCCATGGTTACTGGAGAGCAGGGATGAAGGAAAATAACACACCTCTGCATCTACGTTCTGTCTTGGGTCTCCCATCCATCAGCCTTTAGGAGATGGAGATTATGGCATGGAAATGAGTATACAAGTTCATCAGTCTATCCGGTCTTTCCCTTTCAGAGTTAGTGGAGACACAGTTGAGAAGAGGAAGAAGCAAAGAGCCTCAGGAGGTGGTCATACCTCCCAGAGAAGAGGAGGGTGTTTGTGGAGCATGCAATTGAGGAAATCTTTCTGAACGCCCATTGTGTGACTACTCCACCTAGAAACATTAGACAAGAGGCTTTGGGTTGAGAATTAAGATAGTTTATTGTTTGACCAACATGCTGAGTCTTTTCCACGTTTTACACAGTTTTATGTAAAATCAATATGGCCGCTACTGCCTTCTGAGCCAGTAAGAGATGGAAATGCCACCCTCTGTGCTCCTCACGGCCAATCACTCATGGGGGTGGTGAGGGAAAAGTGAGGGGAGAAGGTGACACACACCACGAGATGCAGGCTGGCCTTCGGTGCTATGGAGGCTTCCCACCTCCTGAAGGAACTACCCAAACCTCCATGCAAGGTTTTCCTGATAAACCACACCTTGCTGGGAGTGTCAGCCACCTAGGGGTCTGGAGTCCAGAGAGTCTGCATATCCCAAGGTTTTAGAATACCTACATAGTTCGTTTCCAACAAAAATTCAAAGGGTGCCCTGGCCTGTGTGGGTATCCAAAACAATTCTATTGGACTTGGGGACAGGCCATTCTTTCAGGTGGAGAAGCTCACAATTCACCTAGATTCTCCCCCAGCTGACACAGATAGGCCGGGAAGAATCTTACATCCTAACCACAGAATAGAGACGGCTTGGGGAACATCCATGCACAGCAGTCTGTTATGCATAAGGATACTGTCACACTCGTGCACAAACAGGTCAGCAATGGATGAAGAACACTTTGGTTCTGGTCACTTCCAACCCGGGCGGTGATTGTGAGCAAGCCACCCTTTCCTGTATTGGTTTCCTGCCTGTGAAACAGGACCTTTGCGTCACACTGGTGTAGTAAGGTGACAGTCCCTCACTACTTTGGGAAGAGGTAGTTTGGAAACTAGTGAACATACAACCCTCCCTTGGTCGATGCACACAGCTGCCCCTCACAGGGATCAGAGATACAACTTTCAGTCCTAGGCTACCTGTTGTCTCATGTCCTGCCAGCCTTCCCCACCTAGTGACGGAATGTGGCTGCTTTAGCTGCAGGACACTGATGCCAGCAATGCTGTCTCCTGAGATTCCTGAACTAACATGACCACTGCTCCTTGGAGTCGAGACCATTATAGAATGTTTGCCAATGATGACAGGAAGTGGGTGGCAATAGTGTAGCAGGGAGGCCTCTAACCAAAGGAACCTGTTGCTAATAACCTCCAAGTAGGCTAGCCTGGTACAACATAACTGCAGTGCTGGCACTCAGGATGCTGACTTCTCGCCTTCATTTTGGGGTATGTGTACATGTATGTGTGTGTGCTTACTTCATATTTCACTCAATTGTTTTGATGCCTGGTGAAGCAGGAGCTTTCCTGACTCCTGAGGTCCCCAAAGAAAACCAGAGACAGCCAAAAGGAGATGATCCTGGCCATCTCCTGATTCAGAGAGAAGGGCTGAATTACTAATTTGAGATCATGTCCTAAAAGGAATCATTCACTTTGCCCTTTTCTAGTCCATCTGTATTTAACAGAGAGAAAATAACCCTTACTGCGGGTGCTGGAGCAATTTCATGACATCCTCAAGGGAATATGAGCATTTTATTATTGAACCTTAACTGTGAGTCAAGATCCTACCTACAAGCATATGAACTGTGATGTGACCAGCTGAAGATGAGACAAGGACCAAATGTACTTCTGTGAAAGTGGTCCAGCTGCCTTAATAGAACCAAGAAATTAGGGGTGGAAATCAATCCTGAGGAAAGGAGAGTAATGGCATGGAACCACTAAGATGGGAGGACAACAGCAAGTAACTGTCCTCAGCTTTAGAGGCTCCCTGGGCTGGAGAAAGTCCAGAAGTCAGGGAGAGGATGTGGTGGACACGCTAGGAAAGGCAGGACTCAGGACAGCATGTCAAGCCCAACAGCATCTACTGTGTTTTTCACTGCTACTCCAGGGCCAGATGGAAAAACACTCCACAGTGCCTTGGATGTGTGTGAACGTGAGAAGGGAACTGAGTTCCCATTTTGTTCTACAGGAGTAGTTTATCAAAAGCTACTCTTTAGTGCCAAGAAAATACAAATCCACCATTCGCTATTTCACTGACACTCTGTGAATGGGGAATGGGGCTGTCCCAGAGGCCACCAGCGATGGTACTAACTGCCAACAAGGCTGTATGCTGTAACATGGACTCCTGTAAATCCTTGCAAGGGCAGCAAGCACTCTTCTGACAAGCACCGCGTAGGGGTGTGCGGTGGTGGGGGATCGTGACCCACACAGGCATGCACACCCGTGCATATAAGTACATAGAAAGATGGTGGAGATATTCCCGTGGGCGATTTTTGCCTCTAGTTTAACACATCTATGCATTATTTTATTGATGGCAAGACAATCACAAGTTATTTGACAATATTAAATATTTCTTATTTCAACACGTTGCAGTACTTTTGAATTTCCAAAACTGTCATCACAATACAAGTTCAAACTTGAGAGCAGGAAAAACAAAAATATACAGTGAACACATGTATCTCCATGTGAGAGTGTGTTTGTGGAAGGTGTATACACAGGTCTAGCTATATATAATTATGTACACACTTATAAAAATTAAACACACAACATTAGAATAATGCTCAAACATTGGTCTTTGCCTTCTGGAAGAGATGCTCAGTGGGAATCCTGCTTCCTCTCTTCTTGGTCTGATAAATTCCTCTCTAAATATCAGCCGTGACATAGTCTCCTAGGTTGCAAGCCTGCAGCTGGCCCTTAGACAAATACCAGTAAGTCCCTTCAGGTTCTGCTGCACTTACTGGGTACCATTTTGGATTTGTTTCTGAGAAGGTCCAAACTTCATTCCAACAACCCTGTTGGAGTCTTGTCTTGTGGAGGTGCTTACCACCCCCCCAACACATACCCCCATCGGTGATGGTCATTTAGCCCATCAATGACATGCCCACCAGCAGCCTGGAAGAATCAAGGCCAGCCTGGGGAGTGTGGTTGACCATTTTGGTCAGATTCACTGTGCACAGGCTGGCTTTGTGTAGGGCCAAGGTCCATGAATCTGGGTCTATGTAGAATGCTGGCCAAGGGGATAACATCACCAATCAAGAAGAGCGTATTCTCTTCAGGGATTTTACAGGTCCCAAAGGCTGAGCCCTTCTCAGAAACAAATAAAAAATGGCAGGGATGGCTCTCTGGAGGCAGGACCCAGGAGCCTGGGCAGACTTCTGGAGACCTCCACCTCACATTCCCTCAGGCAACCACAGTGCTACTACGATATCCACAAAGGTACGCACACAAGGATTTCCATAGCACTATGCCAGCAGGATGAAAAATGCTATCAAGAAGTCGGCTTTTCTAGAATAGTACTCAGCAATTCAGCCACTGAGAATCAAGAACAGGTACTTTCAAGGAGGTGAGTCTGCTGACAACCTTCCCTTCCTCAACCATAGATAGACCAATCCCTCAGGCACTGGCCTGTCTGACACCCCAGCTCAAGGAGAGGGCTTCAGGGTGACACACGGCCCAACATCACACCATGTTTCTTATTGCTCTCCCCTTAGATTCAACCCAGATATACATGCCCATAGCTGGGAGGCTGGCTACCACATTTTCAGAACTACATCATCATTCCCAGTCTATCAACCCCACTTTGCCACGGCCTGCCATTTGCCAACAGAACCCCATCCTTCCAACAATCTCTTGCTCTATAATCAATGGGTGGCCACAGATAACATATTAAGTTGCCTGTAGCAAGTATCTCCCACCCCCTCCAAGGCTTTTCAGGGTAAAGAAAGAAGAGGCAGAAATAATTCCCTTGCGCCTGCTGCTGGGCTCCTCACAGTCCACAGGCCTTCATATCAGCTCAGGGCCCTGGCTGATGTCCCACTCTGGCCACCAGAGGTGGCCAGCATCAGAGCTGCCTCTTCAGAGGTTGTTTTGTTCAACCAATGTTTGATCTTAACCATGTAGGGCCTGGATAATGGGGCCTGGTTGGTCTGGGCCACATGGCCAGGGACTGGAGCTTAATTAAGTTGCCCAATTACCTGTTTTACTGAATTGGGCTAGGGGTGGGAGAAGGGCAGAGGTGATGAGCAGTTCAGAGAAGAGGAAGGAGGAGGTGTGTGGAAAGGGTTCTCTATAAGTTTACAAATATACAAAAACAAAAAGCACATCTTTGAAATAAAAATGACTACATTTTTATCTGGCAAAAAGTTGTATACACATGATTTAAATTTTTTTTAACAGTTTTTGGCAATATTAATAAAGTACAATATATTACAACCAAACCAAAAAATAGTTGTTTAAGTAACAGCTGTTAAGAGTGACATGATCCCTTATGCCCAGCCTCCCTCCCCATCCCACCCAATCCCTAGAGACAGAGAGAAAAGAAAAATCCTCCCATCTTGATAAACTCATTTCCCCACCCACCCCTTTAGGAAGCTAACCAATAGGAAGCAACACAACAAGCGAGTAGTTTCAAAGGAAGCCGGCCTGTCAGGCTCTGCATTAGCAGGAACAGCCGCCCTCGCTGGCCGGGGGCTCCTGGGGCTTGTCCAGCTTGATGTCGATCACTGCAGGAGGCTGTGCTAAGGAAGATGACTGTTGAAGAAGCTGCCACCTTCCTTGCCTTGTGCACCCTCAATACCCTGCACAACCCTTGGCATTTACTGCTGTTCCTCAGCAAACACCCAGACACTCAGCTCTCTGCCTGGCCCAGGGGGAAGGATGCAGAGTCACCACCTTCCATTCCTCCCTCCTCCCAAAGCAAAATCTTCATGGGCTGCGGCATCACCACTTGCCCACAGGCCAGAGTCCCTTTCTCAGAAATCTCCCTGGTGACAAGTACTGAAGGCTCCCAGCCATGGCCTCAGCTGGCTGCCTCTCAGGCCTGCCCCAAAGTGCACTGGAGGTGGAAGGTCTGCAAGGGAGACAGGAATTCTGGTTATACCAGAATCCTCCCAGCTCAAAGCACAGGGATATGTGACCCTGCAACTCTAGGTGGTACACACAGTGAATGGGTGCTTGGCTGCTAACTGAAAAGCTGGGGGCCCAGTCCACCTAGAGGTTCCTCGGAAGAAAGGCCTGGTGATCTTCTAACCCATGGAGCACTGTGACACACGCGGGGTCAACTCAAAGGCAAGGGGTCACTGCTTTACACGGACGTTCAAGCTCTAAGTGTCACTTAGAGCTGTTGCCAGAAGCAGTGTCTGTGAAGAACTGCTTTGGGATAGTCTGTATTCTAGATCTTTCCATCAATGCCTTGATGAGGGATGGGCTGGAGAAGTACCTATCAGGACCACTAGAGGATCGGGTTCAAAATGCACAGACAGGCTATTTCCCCTGCCTCCGCCAGGCTGAAAACTTAAGTGATTTGAAGTTTTAACCTTGCATCCGATTACAGCCGAGGACCAGGTCCTGTGCTATCTCCCATATGGCTCTTCCTAGACTGGACTTTGGTCTGCTATAGGATTGTACTAGGGTGAACGGAGTGGGGGTGGAATAAGAAGCCCCACTATTGGACTTGTTGCAGATATCCTAGGATGTTCTTATGGTCCCTGTATGAGAACTGAGGAACCCTGGTGGCACAGTTGTTAAAACATTGGTCTATTAAGCAAAAGGACGGCAGTTCAAACCCATCAGTCACTTCATGGGAGAAAGATGTGGCAGTGTGCTTTGTACAGATTTACAAACTGGGAAACCCTATGGGGCATTCTAGTCTGTCCTACAGGGTGTCTGGGAGTCTGAATTGACTGGATGGCAGTGGGCTTGTACTCTGATATGAGGACTATGGTTATTTTTGCTTTAAGTGCTATGAGAAGCCAGCTTCTTCTGAAGTGCACATCCTCCCTCTGTCTTGACTCTCAGGAAACTCAGAGCTGACTTTCTGGCTACCTGCAACAATCACTTAGTCATGACATATATTTTGATTATGACTTTTTCTGACTTTTATCTTCCCTGTGCCTCAATTTTCTTGTGTATGTGTACACACATATACATGAATAATTTCATCTTGGTTTTTGTGCATGTGTCCACACATACTTTTTATAACATGGCAAATTATAAATAAAGATGTAAACAGATAATAAACAATTGCCTTTCTTCCCCACTGCAGTCTACCTTTTGTCCTCTCTACTCTAGTCAAGCGTACCTACTTCTTCATTCCCTACTGTTCTTGGTAAAATGCACTGCCATAAATGCTCTGCTATTTTATCTCTGTGCAGCAGTAGCTCTATAGGCCATGCTGGCCCGGCAGCCCTAGTCTACTTCTGCGCTGCTGGCCCAGGTACAGGCCTCATCGTGGCCTACTAATCTTCCCCTTGACTCTACCTGGTTCCCTTTCAGAACGGTGGCTTCCCAAAGACAACTCTGGTGGCAACGACATCACACGCTGGTGCAGAGACACATTGTCCACAGATTTCTCCTCCTGGCATTTAAGGTCTTTCCAGGAATCAACTCCAGCTCCTCCCCTCCCTCAACCACATATTAGCTCTGCCAACCAATTCTCCTCTTCGTCAAACATGTTTCCTTTGCTTATATTATTCCTTCCTTTAAGAACTGATGTCCCTTCCCCCACCCCAGGCTCCCCATCTGTAAACAATGCCCTCATTCTTTGGCCCAGGGTTTACACGTTAGTTGCCTCCTCTGTGAAGCCTTTTCAATTAATACTGAGCACCTACTATGTGCCAGGCCCTGTGCCAAACACTGTAAATGCATTATCCCTTTGCAACATTATAACCTCAGGCAATCGTTACTATAATACTCACCTTCCAGCTAGGAAGTGATGGAGCCTGGGTTCAAACCTAAGGCCACCTGATCCCAAAGTTTATGCTTTTAAATGACCTGGCTATACTAGGTCCTTCTAGCACAGGTTTCTCATCCTTAACCCCACTGACATTTTGGGCCAGATAACTCTTTGTTGTGAGGGCTGTTCCACACACAAAGGATTTTTAGCAACGTTCCTAGCTCCTATCCATCAAATGTCAATAGCACGTTCTTCTCACTTGTGACAACCCAAAATGTCTCCAGACACTGTCAAATGTCCTTGGATAGAAGGAGGCAAAATCAGCTTCAGTTGAGAACCACTGCTCCAGCCAGAAGAATGATCATTATTACAGCATTACCTTCTGCTCATATTGAATTTATCTGCCTGCCTTTAAAAAACAAACAACTTTCACCCAAATCACAACAAAAACAAACAAAAACTCATGAGCCATCTGAGTCAGATGCTTTTGCACACTGCACAGTAGCTGTTCTCAAATGAACTGAATCTAAATCTCCTGGAACTTGTTAAAAATATATGTCCCCAGGCCCCACCTCCGATCTGAGGATAGCCCAGGGACATGTATTTTTAGCAAGCTTCCTGGGAGATTCCCAGTGCACAGATACCCGGAGAACCAATGCTACTGATACTTCCAGAGCCACAATGTCCAACAGAACTTTCTACAATGATGGAAATATTCTGTATGTACACTGTCCAATATGGCAGCCAACAGCCATACAGGCTACTGAGCACTTGAAATTAGTGTAAGTGACAAACGGAATTTTAATTTTATTCCAATGTAAATAACCACATATGGTGGCAGTACCAGGTAGCGCAGGTCTAGATCATCTGCTAGGTACTGTCACACATTATTCAAGATCTCATTTAATGTTACCTGTTTCTTGTAACATCCTATACTGAGCTCTGGTAGCACAGTGCCTAAGGCACTTGACTGCTAACCAGAAGACTGGCGGTTCAAACCCACCAGCCACTCCTCGGAAGGAAGGTTGGGCAATCCTACTTCTGTAGTGATATTGCCTCGGAAACCCAAGGAGGGGTCGCTATGAGTTGGGGCCGACTTGACGGCACATAACAACAACAACAGTTCCTTGTAACATCCTATACTGATGAAACACAATGCTTGAGACTTCATCATCGATAGGAAAGGACAGGGAAGAACTGGTGGATTCATGGTCTAAATAATGCCCAGGAGAAGAAATTCACTGAGGCTTAACTTAAGCCTTTCCTGCCAGCAGAGCCAGAGTCTATCTGCCTCTTCTCTGTGTTTTCAGGTATGGCCCCATCACAGACCCATGTAAGGGTGATGTGAACGATCACCATCAGGCACACCTGGGGCCCACTGCCTCTTTTCTCTGGGTTTCTGGAACAGTGGAGGGTGGCCTCTGACAGCTTGCCACAAACTTCCTCAAACTGCTGGTACACTAGTGCCTCTCCACATTTGGGGTGTAAAGGCTCCCACGGCTCCGTGTGAGAATCAGTGGAGCGTGCACAGCTGTTGATTCCAAACATTTAGATCTGTGTCCAGCTCTGTCAACTCACCAGCTGGGAGGCCCTGGGCATGTCAGCCTCTGTGTGGGCCCTCACTGTCCTCATCTGTTGGAACCACTTCACAGAGTGCACAAGTTCTTGCTGCTACTCTGCATAAGCCAGTCTTGTTCAGAATGAGCTCAGGCCCCATGGGATGGAGGCATACTGAAAGCAGGAGGGGAGACGGATTATGCAGACCCAGTGGGGGCTCGCGGCTCTGCCATTTTGTGGCTCTTTGGCTTTCCATTTTTGAGAAATTGCAGATGAGTGGGGTGGAGCTGCTGGAGTGGAAGGGTTGCCTGAGGGATGCCTGATGTCTTAGGTAAGAAGAAGAGGTGCAGCAGCCCTTCATCTGGCCCTGGAAGCAGCAGACATAAACCCCAAGCCCTGGGCTGAGGCATGAAGCCAAGTATGAACATTTTATACAGCATCACAAAGCAGTGCCTCCGTGTGGTAGCTACTGTCTCACACAATTCTCAACATGATCCCAAAGTAGACATTTTCAAAACATGTGGATTTGAACTGTAAGTAAACAGGAATGCCTGTGCACTGCCCAGCGGAACCAGAGAAGCAGCTGAGTCTCCCCGGTCGCTGCTGGGATCTCCAGAGCCTGCTCCAGTAACTGCCTGGCAGGAGGCCTCTGCCAGCTGGGCAGTGTGAAAGGGTGGAGTGCATCTGCCAAGATGAGGGACCCCACAGCTGGAAAGGATGCTGGCCACATCTTTCTCCACGGTCCATTAACAATCTGCCTTGAGCTTTATCTCCCGAGGGGCCCAAAGCACACCAGGCACATCAGGACGGTAACAGCACATTAGCTGTCACACTGGACTCTGAGCTGACTGTGGGCCCAGCACAGTGCCCTCCACCGTGGGCCTCCAGGGGAATGCAAGTGAGACAGTCACCACTCAGACTAAACGGAGAGACACGGCTCCAGCCTGGCCTATCTGCAAAGCTGGCAGGAGGGACAGCAAGCTGTCTGCATCATTTTCCTCACTTGCAGGTACCACAGAGAATACCCACTTCTTGACTCTCTACTCTCTCTGGGTCTCACTCTTACACTGCCTCCTGGTTGGCTTCTGCAAACTCCCAGCACCTCAAAGGAGCCCCATGTGACACATGACACTACAGTATGGCAGAAGGGTGCTCTCCCCCTTGAGGAGCTGGAGCCAAGCTCTGCTACTGAGAGCTGTGGGTGGCCCTGGCAAGCTTCCAAGTCTGTTTCCTCATCTGTAACTGGAGGCTTCGTGGCCACCCAACCCAGAGACACTCTCAGGAGATGTGGAGACTGTTGGCAGTACCTACTCCTTGAGTCTGCCTGGCCCACCAGGGGGTCTCCAGTCAGCTCTGAGGGCTCCACATGGAAGGTTGAAGAGGGCCCAGCTTCCTTTCCAGCCTGTCAGGCTTTCCCTTACAGCCTCACCACTCACAGCGTCTGGCCTGCCCCTGCGCCCAGCCCAACCCCAGAACTAGGTGGCCTCAGGTGGATAAGGGGAAGCACAGCACTGAGGTCATCTTCTCTTTGGCTCCTAACATCATGTTATCCACGTTTCTTTTCTTCCATCTCTCATCAGCCTGATGCTATCCTTCATCCCTGTGGCTCTCCTCTGATCATTCATAAGTGTCGTCTACCCTTGGAGGTATATGGGGATGAGCTGCAGGGAAACGGGAAACTGCTTTGTGGGGACACTGCATGCTGAGGGACGCAGGCCAGGCAATGAGTGCTCTGGGGGCTTACGTGGGCAGGGACATCTGACTGCCTCATCTCCTGACAGCCTGGCTGCAAGAGACCAGTCTCTGGGTCTGTGGGCAATGTCCTCACCTACCAAAACAGTTCTCATGTGATCCTCTCAAATGCCCTTGGGTGAACACAGTGTCCTAGAATGGAATAGGACTGCACATGGAGGATGCAAGATTGAGTGCCAATATAACTCCATAACTTACATGCTGTGTGACATCAGTCAAGTCAGATGACCTCCCTGAACCTCAATTTCAGCCATGGGGTGTTGCCTCAGGTTTGGCCTGGATGATGTGAATGGTGTGCAACCCTGGGGACCTGCAGGGGCCATGCAGGGGTCAGTTCAGGGAGCAGGGAGGGCAAGGAAGGAGGTACCTGTTAGGTGCTGTCTCTTACAGCAAACAGACTGCAACATGCTGAAATGAGATTCTCTGTGTACAGAAAACGTCCCTGCAGTGCAGAGTCTACTTGTATGCATGCCATACAAATCAATGTTGACTGCAAAGAAGGGATGAAAGTTACTATTCTCACTTCTTGTCCCCCACCCCCACTATCACTCCATATACATCATTTTGGTACCCCCATGCTGTTTTGGAAGAAGCATAGATGGATAAAACTATCACAGATGGTTAAAGCTGGACAGGGGCTTAAAGACCACAGATTCAGCTGCATCCCTGAACAGAGGCGGCCATGGAGCCTCAGAGAGGAAAGGGCTGTGCCACACCATGCCCACCAGTCCAGAGAGGCTGGGCTGGAGACCCAGTGAGTGCCCATCCACTGTAACAGAATGCTCAGTGGATAAACAAATGGATAAAGGGCTTCTGCAGTATATTGATTCACTCACTTGCAAAAGAAAAGGATACTCCCTTCTTTGCTTTTCTCCTGCACATTCTCCATGCCGGGTAGAGCTGATGCCACACGTCGGAAGAGCTGGTGAGAGGGGGAGACGCCATGTGAGCCCAGGCCCAACCTTCCCATCTCAGTCTGCCTGGTGCCTCCTCTGGGCCCACCCCTCTTCTGTGCTTTCTCCCCACCATGCCACCTATCATCCTGACCATGGGGCTCCACTCTCCTGCCTGCCGGCTGACTGTGCTCCCTGAGGGCAGGGGCTGCACCACCTTCTCTTTCCCCCAGCACTCTCATGTCTCTCATAGTATTAAAGTCTCAGTAGATATTTGTGGACACCACACCTTTTGGGACAGCTTCAGCCTTACACTAAAAGAAACCAGAAAAGGAGTGGGGATGATTGGAGCCATGTCAAGGACAGTCCAGTTGTAGGGGAACACTGCACCCAGCTAGTTTTGGGGGCCCATACTGGGTACCCTGGGATTACTCTTGGCTCCTGCCCCTTGCACTGTCTCTTCCTGCTCCTCTGCATCCCTCCATCCCCATACCACTCAGTACTGTCCCTCTCCCCAAAGGTGACCCATCATTGAATCCAGAAGGTCAAGGTCACAGCTGAACTGCTGCATAGGCAGCTTGCCCAGTGTTCCCAGGCAATCCTGAGGGCGGCCGTGCCAGAGAAGCCAGGATTCATACTGAGCTCACACCCTCTCCTCATGCTTTAGGCGTCCTGCCACCACATCTTTGCCCATGCCATTACCCTGGCATGGGAGGCCCTCCCTCCACGTGACCTCCCTAAGTCCTTCTCATCCTTGAAGGCAGGGGTTCTTAACTTTTTTCTGAGCTTAAGGCTCCTCTGACAATCTGGTGAAGCCTATGGACTCCTTTCCAAAATAATGTTGTTAAATGTGTGCAATCAATTACTTAGGCTTATAAAGGAAACAAACAAATACTGAAATATCTAAAATATTTAAAAATATGAATTTGTGACAGCAAATTTTGTGCTTCTTTATTAACAAATTAAACAAGATCTAGCTGTGTGTCTAATAACTACTGTCATTTTGAAGTAATGACACATGTAAATGGTATTTACATAGTGGCTAAGACACTTGCCTGCTCACCAGAAGGCTGGCGGTTCAAACCCACCAGCCACTCCTCGGAAGGAAGGTTGGGCAATCCTACTTCCGTAGTGATACTGCCTCGGAAACCCAAGGAGGGGTCGCTATGAGTCAGGGCTGACTCGACGGCACATAACAACAACAACAACAACAACATTACAAAGTGCTAAGAAAATATCTGTGAGTTGTATTGGTGATAGTCACTAAAACTGCAAATATCCTTGAGCCTTGTTGCCTACATTCATTGCTGAAGGAAATGCTAAAGATCAGTTAGAGGCTCCTGAAGATAAAGATAGAATATTTTCAAACCCAAGTCCACTGACCTGCTGAATTCTATCTACAGGCTACCTGGGCTCTGTGGGCCTAGATTAAGTACTGCTGCCCTATGGCTTGGCTGAAACTCCACCTCCTCTCTGGCTTCTCTATGTTGATTCATGAAGCTTCTCCCTCCTGTAAGCTCTAACCATACCACAGGTGAACTGTCTTCTCTAAGCCTGCTTCACCCTCCATAGCTCAGACTGCTTGCCAATGACAAGGCATGAGTCCCCCAAAATGCTGCCTCAATTGAATTTCCAGCACCTTCATCCAAAGTGAGGTAAGGTACTATGTGAGACACAAGTTGGGAGCTGGAAATGACAACACATTACAAGGGCCACTTCACTGGTGGCTGCACATAGTGGCTAATGATTGACATTTGCTGGGCAGCCCCTCTGAGGGCTTGTGCAGCTTCCCTCTCACATGTTTTACCAGCTTTGGAGGTCAGCTTGTCTCCTCATTGGGTGGCTTTATAGTTGCTCTAATTGGCTGCTCCCAACCCAGTCACTAGCCTCTCAGGGCAAGGAAGGGCTCAGGCTGTGGCTGACCATGCCTAGAACCCCTTCCATGGTGAAGCCAGGCCTGGACCAGTCCTTACCTGCTTCACGTTGTAGCCGGTCTTTGCACTGGTTTCAATGAACATGACACTCAGTTCTTTGGCGCGCTGCTCCCCTTCCTCAATGGTGATCTGCCTGGAGATGAGAGGGAGAGGGGAAAATCAATTCAGCAGAGGGGAAGCTCCTGGTAGAGGTGGAGGCAGAAACCGAGGGGAACAAGGGGCCTGCTCAGCAAGGCAGAAGGAAACCAGGTCCCCAGTCAGCCTTGAGGGCATGGTTCTGCTATCAGAGGTCACTCCAAGTCTCCACACAGTCTCTCCAGGACAAAGGAGGCACAGGGACACAGCAGGACACCAGACACTTTCCCTAGTACTTCTTTAGTATGTTCCCAGCTTAGCAGCAGAGCCTGGGGCAGGCTTGGTGTGGGGGCTGTGCCATACCCACCTTGCCCAATTCTTAACAATTCAGGAGTCTATGCTTGTAAAGTTCTCATAGTAGCCCCATGTAGCAAAGCAGAACTGCCCCACTGGGTTTTCAATGCTGCAATCTTTACAGGAGCAGATCACCATGTCTTTTTCCCATGGAGCTGCTGGGTGGATTTGAACTGCCAATCTTTTGGTTAGTAGCTGAGCACTTAACCGTTGTGCTATCAGGGCATATGAAGTTGCTATGATTCAAAAACAGACCTGTTGGCACCGAACAACAACTAAGTATTTGCAAAGAGCTTTGTGCCAACACCACTTCTCTGGGATGGCATTATGCTTCATTTTCCAAGTAAGAAAACAGGTTGAAAGTGACTCTCCCAAGATGACAAAGCTACTAAGGGAAGGAGCTGGGATCTGGGCTCAGTTTTCCTCCCTCTGAAGAGGGACTCTAATAAAGCAGGATGCAATTCAGATTATCCCTGAAATGTTAGGATGCATTTTAGGAGGCCCAAACGACTTTGTTTGATGGAGTCTATGACTTGTTGCTGCATGTGCTAAAGTCAGGGTCACATGAGATGAGTGGACCAATCAACAGCTGCCTTTGAGTCAATCCCAACTTGCAGCAATCTCATGTGCAAGTAGAACTGTGTTCCAGGGTTTTCACAGCTGTGAGTTTTGGGAAGCAGATTGCCACCTCTGGATGAGTTTGAACTGCCAACCTTCATTTAGTAGCCAAATGCTTAACCATTTGCACTATCCCAAGACAGATTTGTTTCAATGACATGTAAATCAGCCCTTTGCAAGTTAAGGGCAGGGATGGAGTAGCCACTGCAGAGGAAGTTTAACATCCAGACACAGGAAAGAACCAAGGACAGTGGGCTGAGGAGGTAGGGTCAAGCTCTACAGAAATTCTGCATGTTCACACTTGGGGACTGGAACGCTCCAAGCCCATACACACTGGTGTGTGTACTGCACAGGGGCAGAGACCAGCTGGGGGCTGAGGGACTGCTGTGTCTGGGGCAGTGCACTGCTGGATTGGGCCAGGTGCAGAGTTCCAGGTGGCCCAGTACACAGCAGCACCCTGCCCCTGGCTCTGCTTGGTGGTGAAAGGTAAGCGGTTTCAGACACACTGTAGCTAGGTGCTGCCCCAAGTGTTCTCCAAGGCCCCAGTATATCAAAGGGCCTTTCCCACAGGCATAGAGACAGAAGCACAGACTCACCACCCATGCCTCCCAGTCCCCTGTACCTCTGCACCCTCGTGCCTACCTCTTGTCAGCCAGGTCAGTCTTGTTGCCCACCAGCATGATGATAACATCACTGCCCCTCTCTGTCCTGACGTCGTCAATCCACTTAGAGGTCTGTTGGAAGGAGTTGAGATCTGTAGATGGAAAATAAGAGACAAAGCTGGGAGTGAGAGCCAGCTTTCAGCAACAGGGGAGTGGGGGTGGAGAGATGGAAAGGGAGGCCAGGGGCAAGAGGGAAGAGTGGAATCAAGTCTGCACAGCTGGGTCTGGGACCTTCTAGAAGGAAGCCCACAAGTGGTTGTGGAGCTGCTGTAGAGGACTCTGCCTGGGGCCCTTCGAGAGCCTCCTGCACTGCAGAACCATCCTTCAAGGAAGAAGAGTTACTCCACCTGGAAGGTCACTGTGCTGTGATTTGCTACATGGACTAGTGATTTTGGGGCTCACATGAAAGTCAGACCTGATCTTGGCCGTGCATAGCAGAGAGAAAAATGAGTGCACTGGAGCGAGGTGGACAGAGGGCCAAAGGAGGTCCCAGAGACAGGAGGTCCTACATGGCAGCCTTTCCACCAAGGGCTCTGTGAAGTCCTGCTCAGGAGAGCTGGGGAAAGGCTAAAGAGTGACTGACCCTCAGACTCTGCAACTGAGACAAGGGAGGAAAGGTGGTCCCATGGCCAGAGTAGGGAAGCCATGAGCAGATAATAAGGGAGGAGAGGCAAGGCCATTTTGGGCAGCCCTGTCCTCAGTCCAATGCCAGGGTAGGCCTTGCAGAGAGGAGCAGTCATAGGGTATTCAGTAAATCCCTCTACAGGAGCAGAGGGCACTGCTTCAACACATGCACGCACAGAGCACCAGCTGCACACCTGGGAGTATACATATATACACAACACATGCAACTGCACACACACAGACTGCAGCCTGGCTGTGGTTTCACCCAGGTCCTAAAGCCCCTGTGAGAACCCTCTCTGGGCACTCAGGACTCGCACTCACTTGTGATGTCATACACCACCACGGCCACTGTGGAGTCCCGGATGTAGCTGGGGATCAGGCTGCGGAATCGCTCCTGGCCAGCTGTGTCCCAGAGCTGCAGCCGCACCTGTTGCAGGGAAGGCAGGGCCAAAGACAGAGGGGTCAGTACAGGGCAGCAAGGTCCCCGTAGTGGGGGTAGGGAGGGAGGCCCAGGTTCTGCAAGCACTGGTCTTTGGGTTGGTCATGATTTTCTCAGGGTCGCTCAGTTGAGGGTCCCAGGGTCCCAAAGGACTCCTTCTCATCCACCCAGTTCTAAAGATCTAAAGTTGGCACTCACTGTACGATCCTCCAAGTACATGGTTTTTGACAAAAAGTCAATCCCAATGGTTGCCTGTTAGAGAAAAGCACAGAAAGGTCAAAGGTTAAGGTCTTAGGCAAAAGGGCAACAGTTCAGTGACCATAAGCAATGACCAGCAAAAGGTTATGTCATGCCTGTTGTCCAAGTGTGCTGCCCACTTACCAGTGAACCCTCTTCATCCTTCTCAGAGGAAGTGAGTTTAAGCTAAGAATAGGGGTGGGATTTTTGCTTCTTGGGGGTACTGATGATACTTCTGGGGAGAGGAGCCATGGTTGAGGGATGGCATGAGTGCGTGGAGAGGAGGCTCCCCAGGAACAAGGTCACTAGAATGTGCATCTCCTGGCTTCCCCTCAGGTGGGAGCCTTGAGGAAGCAGGAGCCATTGTGGCCTCCCTGCCTGAGCCTGTCAGTCTGCACCTGAGCCCCTCCTCAATAATCTCAAAGCCTCCCCTCAACCCTGCAACACAGGCTATGAGGCCCTGGTTTCACCACTACCCCAGGGCGGGAACAGGGAGCAGGGTGGCTTGCTGTTGCATGGTGGCAGAAGACAGGTAGTTGCCTTCTGCTGGGGGTATTCACAGACCACCTAGAACAGTGTCTCACTGGGAAACCCCACCTACCACTCACTGGCTCTTTTCTCCCCAAACCAACATGTTGGAAGCCAATGGCTGCTAGCACCCCTACTCCATGCCTATACCCCGTGTGCTGGCACATGGCAGAGGCAGCTGGGGAGGGTGCAGTCAGCCTCAGGGCCAGATGGCCAGGAAGTGCCACACACTTGCTATGGGACCCTGGGCAGGCCACCCAACCTCTCTGGGCTTCATCTGCACCAGTGTCTGTGAGTAGGAGCTAGGCTGCTGTCAGTGTGAAATGGATGTATCACTGTCACATAATTAATAACAATGAAGAATCAGACAAGGCTCAAATAACCAGGGCACTTGTCAAGTACAGGGTGCTACACTGTACCAGGATCAGGATCCTGGCAGCCACTAAAAACCACATTCTTGAAAAATATTTAAGGATTTGGGAGAGGGGCCCATCAAATACAGAACATCAAGTACAAAACAAACTATATGAAACATCATGTATAGTGTAATCCCAATTTGATTAATTTAAAAGATGTATAACTATTTGTTGTATTTTCATAGATCCTGAACTAAAAGGAACACACTGAAGTATTAATGGTGCCAGCATCTTAAGTAGTGACAATATGAGTGATTTTTTTTTGTTTCCTTCATTATGTATTTCCCTATTTTCTACAACCACCATTTAATAGTTCTAGAATATAAAACAAAGTATTTTGAAACAAAAATAAAGTTTTAAAATAAACTTAATTGTGTGGAAAATTGTGCAGTGATTTCTAAGTACAAAAACATGGCCAAAGGAAGCCCAAAGCAATAGTAAAACCCATGCTCCAGGACGCCACAGTGATTATATGCATGTGTAGATACGTATGTATGTGGGCATGTGTGTTTACGCATTCACACTCCCAACGCACTCCACAAAGATTTAAAGTGGTTGAATTCTCCTGGAAGTGTGCTTTAATGCAAAGATATGGAGTGTTAAGGAACCATACAATTTTAGAACATGGGTGATAGACAAAACCCTTATACACAACCGAAACCAAATCTTGGAGATGGAAGAACAGACCAGCGAAGTTAATGGATATGCTTCAGGTGACACTGTCAATCAGTGGCAGAGCTGGGAAGATCTAAAACCGTAACAGCACTTGGACTCTCCCTATCCCAGCTTTGCACACCTTTCCTGTGCAATGTAGCCTCTGGGGAATTAAGTCTGGAATGGATAAGTGGCTTGTGGAGTCAGCTTTGTTCCTAATCGTCTCACAATATCTACCCAGACCTCTAGGACTGTGGAGACAGAATGTGCAGAAGAGGTAGAAATTTCTCACCTTATCAGTGCTCAATGGACTCCAAAGAGGGTGTCAAGTTCCTTCTGTAGAGTGACATGTGAGCTAAAAATCAGGTGCATGCACTCAGGATTGGCAGCGGGGACTGTCAGCTGCCCTCTCCCCTAAATGTAACCTCCTTCTTTATAGTAGTTAAGACTCTGGATGTGTATATGGACTCATGACTACCCCAAATAAAGACTACATTTCCCAGCTTCCCTTGCAACTGGGTAGATAACTTCTGGTCAATGGAATGTGATAGTGATGTATGTATCTTAGACAGGTCCTTCATGGGTAGAGCTGTACCCACAGCTGCCCCTTTTCCCCTACCCACTGCTTGGAATGCAGACATGGTGAGAGTGAATCATATTGGTCCATACAGATGAGTGTGACAGAGTAGTGATGACAAGTCAACAAGACAGAGGAAGCCTGAGCCCCTGTGTGATAGTTAAGGTTATATGTCAACTTGGTTGGGCCTGGTTTTGAGTGGCTGAGCAGCTGGATGTAGCTAGTCCCTATGATGAGACTTATAATCAACTCCATGGTGGAATCTACTGTGAGCAGCTGAATAGCTGCCTTAGGGATGTAGTCTGCCTTCCTGTATATAAGACAACACTTTGAGAAAGGTCTTGAGCTTTCTGGCATGCTTGGACCCTGCATGTAGTCGAGTATTCATTCAGCAGCATGCCATGTTGCTTACCTATCTTGAGACTTTCTGGACTTGAATTAGTGACCTGCTGTGTTACTTACTAATCTTGGGACTGCACCATTTTACTTGTTAACCTGGGTTTGTCAGCCTCAGCAGCCAGCAGCTTCCCAAGTTAAGAGAAGCCTCCAGTTTCAGTGGGCTAGGAGCAAGGAGCAAAGCTGAAGCCCAAGGTTGAGGGGCCTTCACCCAGTCCCTAGAGCTGGCACTTTGAACTTGGACTTCTAGCCTTCTAAACTGTAAAAAATGAATCCCTGTTTGTTAAAACCATACATCTGTGATATGTCTGTTTTAGCAACACTAAAGAACCCTGACTGACACTGGAAGGCCACCTCAACACTCTTGGACTACTTACATCCAGAATGTATTATTTAAGGCACTGTTATTTTCAGCATAGCCAAAATATATCCTAATAGAGCAAAGAACTATGATAAATGTCTCTCAAAGGTAGCCCCTTGAAGGATGGTAATGGTGATGTTATTGGTAATAACTGAAATAATGACATTGTTTCACATCATGTATGCATAAAGCCTAATCTTCCCGTGGAGGGAAAAGAAGTCAACAGGTAACATGACTAGGCACTGTGTCATCTGCATTAAGTCCAGCAAAGCTCAACCCAGTGGCCTGCTGTACACTCATATACTATAGCTCTACTATATCTCATAATAGCTCAACCAACATAGGCATTAATGAGAAAACTAAGACTGAAAAAAGGGCACCTTCCTATCTCTCCAGCTCTTTAACACATTTATTCTCAGTTCCATGCTTCTCCTACAATAGTAAAACCTTTGGTTCCCTAACTGTCTACTCTCATACCTGTTATGGCCCCATATCACACCCAACTAGGTCAGGGAGCCACTGAAGACCTTTCCATAGCTATAAAGACTGGTGACCAAGCACAGGCATTGTCTCTGAGTAAGATGAATCATCAGCTCTAATCAAAAACATATTCTCAAATTCTTCCAAAAATAGTTAAATAGCCTGTATTAGACTAACCCTTCCACCAATAATTATTATAAACTCTGGACAATATAAGAAATAACAATTTATAAGCACTGAAGAATGTCAGTATCAGGGAGAAAATAGAGAGGTTATAGTATCTGAAGAAAAGGAAGAGAATTAGGAGAGATCCTATATTTATTTAATTATTTACTCTCTTGAGGGACATCCCAGTCATATCAAGTTCAACATCTACTTGTTAAAGACAGAGGGGAAAAAAATACAGTAAAATGACACAACCTCAAGAACTTCTAGGACAATATCAAGTGATCTGACATATGTTCAACTGGAGTCTCAGTAAGGAGAGTAGAAAGAGAATCACACAGAAATAAAAACTGAAAAAATAACAGCCAAAAATTTCCTGATCTTATTAGAAACATTAACTCAAAGTTTTAAGCTCAGTGAACCTGAAACAGGATAAATAAATACAAAGAAATTCCACCTAAGTACATCATGGTTAAATTGCTGAAAACTAAAAAGAAAAAAAAAAAAAAAAAAAAGAAGAAGAAGAAGAAGAAAAGAAAACTTAACAGAAGCCAGAAATAAAAAGACACATTTTACACAAGGGAACAATAGTAAGAATGATGGCTGATTTCTTATCAGAAACAATGGAGGATGGGATACAATGGAAGGCATCTTTAATGTGTGAAAGAAAACAAAAAATAAACCCTGACAACTTAAGAATTCTATAGCCAGTGAAAATTTCCTGCAAAAATGAAGGCAAAACAAAACATTTCAAGATAATGGAAAGCTGTGATAATGTCACCAGAAGGACCCTCATTACAAAAAAAAAAAAAAAAAAAAAAAATGCTTTAAGCTGAAGGGATATTTTACTCGCTGGAATTTGAATATTTAAAAAAGAAATATAAGAGTACCAGAAATGATACTATATGGTTAAATATAAAAACATGTTACTTGTCCTTGATTGACTCCTATTCCCATCTACCTCAGCTATGGTTCCTAACAATCTCCCCTCTGTTCTGCCCCCCTGCTCTATTCCTAGCACTTCTCACTCTCAGTTGCTATTGTTACTTGCTGATAAATCATGGAGATCCCATGGGTGCAGAGTGGAACCCATGGGTTTTCAAGGCTGTGACCTTTTGGAAGCAGATCACCAAGGCTGTCTTCCAAATTGCCTGAGTGGATGACCTAAAATCTTTCTTTACATCATTAGTCATAAACCATGTGAATATCCTGCTTTCACCCTCTAGTACAACAACCACAACAATGATAACTACAGCAACAATAACTAAATACCCAAGTATTTATCATGTGCCAGCTACTGTGCTAAGAGTTTACATCATTATGTAATTTAATCCTTGTAACAAACCTGTGGTATGAGTTAGGTTCTTTAGTATTCTTAGGTCACAGCTATGAAGACTGAGTTTAAGAGATGTTACATTACTTGTCCAAAGGCAATACCTGGCAGTGGTAGAACCAGGATTCAAAAGATATTTGCACAGCTGTCTATAAGTGTCCAGTCTTATCCCCACATCCCTCCAGGTTCTGGGTATTTGCTCCTTGTGCTGTTCAAAGCAAGCCTGTCCTTGGAGGCGCTCTTGGCCCTGCTCTTCTCTCAGGTAATGCTCTCTTAGTCATCTCCTTTCTCTTCTCTATCTTCAATTTCTCATTCTTTACTTCCCCCTTCCTTTCATCCAAGAAATAGTCTAAAGATTTTCTCATCCTCAAAAAAAAAAAAAAAATTCCTTCCCTGGCAATATATGGCTCTCTAGCTATTTATCTCTAGGTATCTGTCTCTCGTATCCCCTCAGTGGGCATGCTTCTTGGAAAAGAATCCCCAAACTCACGGTCTTCACCATCTCTTCTCCCACCCATTGCTTAACTAGGCCCTCTGGTTTCTACCCTCTGCCTGTTGAAGCTGTTCATGCTATTCTCACCAATAGCCACTTCATCTCCAATTCTTAAAGGCACCCTATAGGGCAGACTCTACTTGACATTGTTTTTGATGTATCTGACCCAGTTGATCATTCTCTCTTCCTTAAACTCTTTCCTCCTTTGGTTTTGGTAACACTTATTGCTTCTGGCTTTCCCTGCCTTTCTAACTACTGTTCTTTATTGGTCTCCTATAAGATCCTCTTCTATTATCTGTTCCTAAAATGTTGGTGTTCGCTGTTTTGTTTTCAGGGGGACCTCATCTACTTATCTACAGATATGCTGATGGGTTCCCACTCTACATTCCCAATCCTTACCTTTGTCTTGAGCCTCAGATCCATATATTCAACTTTTTACTAGACATCTTCAACTAGCAGTCCTCTGGACATCTCATTAAATGCAGTATGTCTCAAACAGAGCCTATTATCTCCCTCTAAACCTGCTTCTTTTGTTTTCCCTATCTCAATGATATCCCTGGTCTCTCCAACAACTCAGATGCCCGAGGCTCTGCAAGCCTGGGAGACCTCCTAAATCCTTCCTCTTCATGCTCTCTCTTGTCCACCGTCTCATATCAAATGATTACTAAGCTGATTACTTTGCTTCCTAAGTGTTTTTACTTGTCTTCTCTCCATCCCCACCACAACTACCCCAGTTCTGGCCTTGAATCTCTTTTACCTGAATAACCTCAAGAAACTCTTCACTGGTTTATTCACCCTCTGGTCCTCTCCTTCTAATTTATATTTGATACAGCAGCCAAGGTTAGGTTTCTAAGACAGAAATCTGACCCTATAACTTCCTACTGCCAATAGGAAAAAATTCAAACACTTCAGCTTGGCTTACAAAGCTATCCAGGCTTTCCCTTAGCTTCCTATAGCCCCAATTACCCCTTGCCCAGTGTGATAGTTGAAGATCTGTCAACTTGGCTGGACTTCACTTGTGAGTGTTGTTTCTCATGATGGATCACATGACTATGTCCTAAGCGGCC
>NW_006921590.1:30066058-30066635 GCF_000298275.1 Orycteropus afer afer
AAAAAAAAAAAAATGTTTATGGTTACCAAACTGTTCTATGAAGATTTTGCCAAATATTTGGGGTTAGATTCACAGATTCCAGGGGCCACAGAGCCTTTCATGTATCCTTTGTATCCAGAGTTAATACTGCATAGTCAGCTTTAGTTAAAAGACATAGGCTGGACTGGAAGGTAGCTGCTATCACTGAACTAACTGACTTAGCCCACAAACTAGCTCAAACTATGGAGACTAAACAAACTGCTAAAACAAACAAGCTGATTGCTTTGTGGTTACAATAGCTGAAGTCCCCTAACCATAACAAAATGAAAGTTTATGCAGGCATACGCCCAGAGGCACTAAACCTGGATCTGTCATAATTGAAAGAACTTGGACATTTTAAGAAGGACCGTATAAAACTAAGGAACAAACTGGCCACTTTCTTATCAGACAACACACAATTGAAAACTGAAGGAAGGGGCCCCAGGGCTAACACAGGGGCTTTTCCACTGTTGTTGTTGTTGTTATGTGCCATCGAGTCGGCCCCGACTCATAGCGACCCCTCCTTGGGTTTCCGAGGCAGTATCACTACGGAAGTAGG
>NW_006921590.1:30066735-30077459 GCF_000298275.1 Orycteropus afer afer
CAAGTGTCTTAGCCACTATGCTACCAGAGCTCCTGCATAGTATTCCATTATGTGTGTGTACCACAGTTTATCCATTCCTGGGTTGATGGGCACTTCGGCTGTTTCCATCTCTTTGCTATTGTAAATAGTGCTGCAATGAACATACATGTGCATATCTCTATTCACGTTTGGCTTCTCACTTCTTTAGGATATGTACCTAGTAATGGGACTGCTAGATCAAATGGTATTTCTATTTTCAGCTTTTTAAGGAATCACCATACTGCCTTCCACAGTGGTTATATCAGTTTACAGTCCCACCAGCAGTGGATGAGAGTCCCAATCTCTCCACATCCTTGCCAGTATTTGTTGTTTTCTGTCTCGTTGAACTTTGCTATTAATGCTGGGGTGAGATGGTATCTCATTGTTTTGATTTGCATTTCTCTAACGGCTAATCACTGTAGTAACACTACTCTTGCAAGGACTTCCCACATACAGCACCCATTGTGTCTTTCCCCTCCCACAATGCTCTTCCATGTGGTTAATACCTACTATCCAGAGTCAAGATCTAGCTCCTCTGCAAAATGTTTTCTGAACACTCAAGCTGGTCCTAAGTGCTCCTCATTTAACAGATTATTTATTGAATCGGAACAATCTCATTATGTTAATCTTTCTCATTGGCCAGTGATTCAAGTGATTTTCAACTTGTAGCCTGTGGACCACCTGCATCAGAATCACACAGGAAGCTCTGAAATATGCAGATTCCCGAGTCCCACTTACCCTGAATCATAATCTCTGGGTTGTTGGCTTGAGAATCTGAATTCTATACAAGTCCTCAGATAATTCATTTGTGCAATAAAGACTGCAAACAACTGTCTCGACTCTGAGCTGGTCCTGTTACTGGAGTTGGAGAAGGTGAGGCATCCAGGAGGAGTGCTAGATCCCCTGTCTCAGCTGAGAGACAGAGGGAAATGCCTGTTTCATGTGGAAGGTGTATTCACAGATGAAGAAACCAAGGGCCACTCAGAAGCCAGGTCATACACGTGCCGGTAGCAGAGCCAGAATTTAAACCCAGATCTCCCTAACTGCAAAGTTCTTGCTCTTAACTATTTAGCTCTACTCTGTCTATTTCCTGAAATCCCTTCATTTCTGAAGCTGTCACTATGTTCCAAAGCTGTTAATGAGTTTGTGTGTACGTGGGGAGATCACATCCTGTCTGGCTCCATATTGTCAAAATCTTATGGCCATCAGCTATAATAGATCAGCAAAGCCCTATTAAGAAGGAGTTCATTAGCATTTTAACAGAAGGGGGAAAAAAACCAGCTCTCTAAAGCCAGAATAGAAACTAGAATTTCTAAGGGGGCTTTGACTATACCTTAGTTACCAACCAAAACTTCTAGCTACCTGACATGATGTATTTTCCACACACAAGGCACAAGCAACTGGCCCCATACTGTTGGCAGCTTGAGACCCTCTCTCCCAAGAAGGCCTGATCTGCAGGGAGAAGGTGGTCACAGTCTTCCCTGGGCAACTCCTTTCTGATAAACAGAGCAAGTAATTAATATTCATCCACTTTTTCATTCCTATGTGCTAGACACAGAGCAGAACAAGCTATGGCCCCTGTCCATAAGGAGTTTATGGACAAGATATCTTACAAAGCTAAGATATAAATACAGAACTGTAGTTCCTGGCAGATGAAAAAAAAAAAAAAACTGCCATAGTTAGAGGAGACCTAGGGGTCCAGGGGAGGAAAGGTTGGGAAACTGCAAGTCCTAGAATAAATACTAACTTTCCAGCAGGTAAAGACAGGGGAAACAGGGAAGGATGGGTAGATGAGAGGGGTGGAGAGTAACATTCCAGATGAAGGGAATGGGGGAGTTATGATTCAGGAAATGGCAGAGCTCTTATTAGAATAACCTTCTTGCAGACTACTAATATATATATATATATATATATATATATATATCATCCATTGCCATTGAGTAGATTCTGACTCCGAGCAACTCTATAGGACAGAGCAGAACTGCTTCATAGGGTTCCCAAGGCTGTAATCTTCATGAAAGCATGCTACCACATCTTTCTCCTGCAGAGTGGCTGGTGGATTTGAACTGCTGATCTTTCAGTTTGCAGCCAGGCACTTTACCACTGCAATGCCAGGACCTCTCTACTATTACAAATAGTATAACAGAAATAGCATAAAAGGAAATATCAACAAAAGATAACAACTGTCTGAAGGGAATTAAAAGTCACCAAAAGTAGGTAGAAACCAGAATGAAGCCAACACTTGAAAGAAAGGAACAAAATTGGGTGATACTACTTTTTATGACCTCTTGCCTGAAGGCAGGTCCAGTTGAAACTGAGGGCTGACTGAAACTAGGAATGAAAACAGTTTCATTGGTTGAGAAATAAGAGAATAGACTATAAAGCTATCATAGCAGTCAGAAAGTGAAGTGGAAAACCCTGGAAATGAGACCATTAAAGAGAGGGTATCCCAAAATTTGCGTATAAATGTTGCCCAAATCTCTGACTCACCAAAGCAAACCTCAAGAAACTCACTTAACAAAAACTAAACTAAACCTACTACCATTGATTCTGACTCATAGTGACTCTATGGAACAGGGTAGAACTGCCTCATAGAGTTCCTAGGCTGTAAATCTTTACAGAAGTAGACTGCTTCATCTTTCTCCCATGGAATAGCTGATGGGTTGGAACTGGCGACCTTTTGGTTAGCAGCTGAATGCCTTAGCAACTGTGCCACCAGAGCTCAAATAAACAAAATTCTCAACTGCTGTCTACGACAGGGTAAAGAGTCAAGAATTTCAGTCTAGCCAATTTAACTGCTTGCTAAAACAAAAGTGATTGCTTTTGCTTTCTTTGGAGAACCAAACAGAATCCACAATCTTAATCACAATGTGTAAGATATAACCCCAAATCACTAGGCGCTTGAAGTAACAGGAAGATGTGAATCATCTTCAAGAAAAGAAAAGGAGTTAATGGAGCCTAACTTTCAGATGACCTAGATGTTGAAAGTTACTACTAACATAATTATGCTCAAGTATATAAAAGAAAAGGATCTCCAGTGGTAGAGTGCCTAAGGCATCTGACTGCTACCAGAAGGTTGGTGGTTCAAACCCACCAGCCACTCTGCGGAAAGGAGACTGGGCAATCTACTCCCATAAAGATTTACTGCCTTGGAAACTCAAAGGGGGTTGCTATGAGTCGGAATCGACTTGATGGCAGTGAGTTTGGTTTGGTTTTGGAGTTATATAAAAGAAAACATGTACATAATGAAGGAACAGATAGAAAATCTCAATAGAGAAACAGAAACAATAAAGAATCAAATAGAAATCTAGTACTGAAAAAATACGGTATCTGTAATTCAGAAATTACTAATGGGCTTAATAGCAGATTGGAGATAACAGATGAGTCAGTGAAGTTGATGATGGATCAATAGAAATTATAGAAAAAGAAGTACAGAAAGAAAAAAATTCAAAAAGTTAAATAGAGCCTCAAAAACTTATGGGATAGTATGAAGCATTTTAACATACATTTAACTGGCATCCCAGAAGAGGAGATGAAAAATGGGAATTTTTTTTTTTTTTTCAAAGAAATGATGGCCAAAAGTTTCCTAAATTTGGTAAATGGGATAAATTTACACAGTCAAGAAACTCAGCAAATACCAGGCAGGATTAAAAACAAACAAAAACCTATTCAACTCAAAGTTAAACTGCTAAAAATCAAAGAAATAATGATAAAATTATAAAACAACCACTGGAGAAAAATGACGCTTTACATGCAGGGAAACAGTGATAGGGACAATGGGTGACATATCAGAAATAACGAAGGCCAGCAAACACTGGAATGACATTATTAAAGTTCTAAAAGGTAAAGAAGTCATCTTAGAATTCTAAATCCAGTGAAAATATTCTCCAAAAGTGTGAGCAAAATGAAAATATTTTTCATGAAAGCAAAAAAGATTTTTTGTAGCTGGCAGAACTTCAGTACAAGAAATATTGAAGGAAGCTTGCCAGGCTAAAGGGAAAAGATATCAATGGAAACTAGGATCTTCAGGAAGAAATTAAGAGCACCAGAAATGGTAAATTCATAGGTAAATGCAGAAGACTATCTGTTAGAGATGAAAGGAACGGTTCAGCAAAGGGCCTGTGGTGTGAAGCCACACCTTATCTTCAGAAAACTAAAAATTGTTCAGGACCAAATGGAGTGTGAATTATTTGTAGAGTCTCTGGGAAGAGGACAAGAGCTCACACGGACTCCAAGGTAGATATTGGGTTTCAGTGTCCCTTGTGGCTTGGGCTTTGGAAAGATCACCTTGTTAAAGGATGGAGAAAGGTACAAAGGCAAGGGAGAAAATTAGGTACCTACTGTAAGGGTCCAGGAAATTGGTAAGGAGGTGTGGGTAGAAAAGAGGAGGCTGAGAAGAAGGGACACATGTGAATGTTATCAAGAAAAACAGGTAGAAGGTGAGAGGATAAGAGATGAGAGAGACTGGGTGACTGAGACAAGGGTAGCCTTTAACAAGATATGGGGGAGTGGTCTGCCTGGTTGGGAATATGATCTCCACTTTACAGATGGTTTGTCAATCAGAGCCTCACAGAAATGACTTGTCCAAGGTCTCACAGCAAGTCTGCAAGGTCATGAGGTATAGCACAGAAGGACTATATACTGATTCACTAAGTCAAGAGAACTTAACATCTTCTCTGATGCAAAATCATAGCCTTTCTAGCAAGGAATTAAGAGACCTTCATGGGCTAGCACTTTGAAGCACATCCCAGCTAGGGCAGCCTCTAAGGCTACATCCCAAGGTTCTGCTTTTTAGGGAAGCTTACGCAACCATATCACCAGAACTAACTGTAAGAGACCACACTTAGGTTTCACTCATGTCATCTGCCACAGCCAGAATGATGGGCATTCTCCTTCCCATAAGGGATGTTCATAGTTCAGGTGTGTCTTGGGAAGTAGCTGGAATGACCAGGCAATGCAAGATTGCCCAACATTAAAGGAGATAGCACTCCAGAGGTTCCTGGGCTGTTGGATCTGTCTAGAAGCTGTGTCTACCACCACCCTGCTGGGTGCCCCAGACTCCATCTTATGCCAAATCATATCCTCAGCACCCATGGGTCCAGGATGCTTTGCTGAAACTCTCCAGGATGGTTTCATGGTTTCAGTAACATCTGAGCCTGACTAGGATGGCATCATGCTCCAGGTGTCTGTGATGGTGTGTATCACAAATCACCATGTAAGGCACATCTTTGCCTTATTGGTCATACTGCCATTCAACACCCTGCCTCTGCCAAGACATTTCATACTGGCCCAAAGAAACTCTGGGTTCTAAACTGACTGTGAGCCCTGGTTTGCTGCACAACTTTGTTCAAGTACCAGCAAAGTCTGGCTCACCACGCAAACCTGGGAGTTTCTTGTCCTTAGCATCTGGAACCACCAAGGTGTTAATTTTCTTTGTGGCCACCAGGAGACTCGAGAGCTAAATGCTGAGCTCCTTGCAGTACTTCTGCTATTGTGATCTCCCCTTGCTTTCCTTTCTGGCTTAGCTTTTTCTCCTCTGCATCTGTGGTTCTGTCGTATCTGTGACTTCCACTTCAGGTCTTCTTTGGAGACATATGGTGACACCAGCCAAAAAGAATAACTAACTACCTGGAATGTCACACTCTTGTACGAAAGACCCCAGCAACCTTGGTGATTTCCTGTGATTTGTTGCAGCCTCCACACTTGTCAACAGTCAGAACAGATCAGTTAGGTGCGTGAGTGTGCACTGATGCGAACATTTGTATAAGTAGACATATATGAATAGGCATACACACATGTGCATGTAACTGTGTGTGTATTTACATGTAAAAGTACATGTATGTAGGGCATGAATGGGCCTATTATGCTGTGTGGGTATGAGTGTAG
Source organism: Orycteropus afer afer (assembly GCF_000298275.1). NCBI lineage: Eukaryota > Metazoa > Chordata > Mammalia > Tubulidentata > Orycteropodidae > Orycteropus > Orycteropus afer. The sequence continues at coordinate 30,072,640 of NW_006921590.1, forward strand.
GATTGGGTGTGGGTATAAGTATGTATCTTCAGCTTCACTTTGAAGATAAGACACAAATCCATAATATGCACACTGTTGCCAAAACCAAAAAAACCCAAACTCACTGCTGTCAAGTCAATTTGACTCATCATGACCCCTTCTTGGTTTCCCAAGGTGCTTTCTCTATGGAAGTAGATTACCCAATCCTCCTTCCAAGGAGTGGTTGGTGGGTTTGATCCACCAGCCTTTTGGTTAGCAGTCAGGTGCCTTAGGCACTATGCTACCAGAGCTCCCCCTTTCCCCAGAGAAGATCTTTTTTCAGTGACTTTCTACTAGTGCCTTAGTAGGTACTGAGTGCTCTGTGGTAGACTTGGAAGAATACTGGACTAAGAGTCAGAAGATACTAATGTCCTGGGAAAATGGCTTAGTTTCTCTGGGCCTCAGATTCTCACCTACAAATTTGGAATAATTAAACCTTCTTTTAGGACTGTTGGATTAAATGAGTTAGGATACACGAAAGTATACTGTATTATGTGATAGGCTGTATAAACAAAAATGAACAATTATTATTCATGACCACTTGACCCATGGTTTTCCAAGAGAATCTGTAGAACTCACACCATAGGAGACCCTCCAATGATGTTTCTTAGTCTGGCTATGTGAAACACAAGCCTCAGGAGACAGCACTCAGGAAAAAAGGAAACTGTGATCAGTATTCTGGGAAAGGCTGAATATTCTAGCCCCCTGGAGAGCCAGAAAGCACACTGGCATATTAAAGGTTCTGAGAAGTCCTTCCCTGAACAAACAGTTAATTTCATTTAGCTCATGTTTCCCAATGTTTCTATGACTTAGGAACTATTTTGCCTGTAATCCCTATTAATTCTCAATAAACTAATGCTCCCAAAGCTTCAGGAAAGGCTGACCCTCAGAAAGGTGGGTTTTGAAGGAGACCATGTCCCTTTTTGGCCTGCCATGGAGTCTTGGTCAAAGTATTCATTCTCATATTTCATTTCTTTTTGCAAAGTAGTACTAAAAATTGTTCTCCAGGCATGTAAGGACAGACCATCAAGACAACATGAACAGAAGGCTTGACTTAGGGGATTCTCCTGCCAGTCCATCTCACCTTCTCCTCAATCTCTCTGCTATGCTGTATGTGCCGTCAGTATTGCATGATGTCTTTCTGAGGATGCTGGGATGCGTTCTGCTGTGATTAGATTGTGCCAAACCTGGCAATGCTTATTTATTCCTTTAATATCTTTGAGCTGGTAAATTGCACTGCTTATGAAAAATGACAGGTACTTCATTTTATACAAAATGTGAGGAATCTTAACAAGCACAGAGTTCATCCACATTTTCCCTTTTCTGAACACAGTATTAAACAATGTCAACAGGGGTTCAGACATATAGCACAGACTGACTGTACATTACATGCCTCCCTCTGCACACATGCTTCCATTGGATCTGCTGATCCCCAAGGAAAGAGATGTTTCCTGAGGCACTTGTTGAAATCTTTTTTGCTATGAGCATTTATTATGAGATATAATTTTATATCCACATTCTGACAAGACACCGTAATAAAGTCTGCAGTGAAAATCTGCATGGTAATTTGCATAAATTGACTCAAGATTCTTTTCTCAGGAAGAGAAATAATGAAAAGGCATGTATGTGTGTCTTCTTTTCATCTGGGCCAAGACTTGGCCCATGGCTCGGGAAGCAGCCCTACATAGCACAAAGCAGCTGGGCAAGACAAACCCTTGACAACAAAGCTGCTGTCTGTGCCCTGCACCACCGACCATCAGCTGAAAGCTTCAGGGTAAAGGCATGCAAATTAACATGCAAATGATGTTGGCAAAACTTAAGAATTCAGACTGGCAAGTGGGTGCTTTGGGAGGAGGAAGCAGCAGCCTCTAGAAAACATGCTGGGCAGAAGCTGTCCTTGCCAGAAGCTTAGCAGTGAGCTCTGGGGGAAGGGATGCTGGCTCAGGAGGCCATAGTGCAGGTACCTGGATTCTTTCAGACACTTCAGTCTCTAAGTGTACACCTTCCACCTTCCTGCTGGCCACCGTTCTCCCGCTGGAGAGTAGCTTGTACTTCAGTCACACCCAATTTAAATTGTTTATTGATTGCTTTCTTTCATGACTATGTTCCAAATTATATACATTTTGGAACAATATGCATCTTCAAACTTTAAAAAAGGGATTATATGTCACCAAAATCAGTCAATCCCTTTGAAAGCCACAGATACCATGGGATTTGTGACTGGAAGCTCATTGTGTGATTTCCTGAGGCATTACAAATGGACTCAAATGTGCAAGCTCTCTTCTTAGCTCTATAGCAAAAGATGCTCCAGGTGTGGTCTAAGAGCTACCTGGAAGTCCCCGGGTGGCACAAACAGTTAATGCTGTGCAGAAATTCCAAAATTAAGATGTCTGACTTCAGTTAAATGGCTAGCCTAGGTCTGAGTCTGGATACCATCTTAACACCCACTTACTTCCTTAACAACCACTGACCTACAATTTGACAACAAATTAAGACCATATTGTTAAGGAAAAGTTTTGCATTGTGATTAAGCTAGAGATATACAGGGAAGAATGGTTCAGAGGTGGGTCTACGTCTTATCTAAAATCCTAAAATCTGGTAACGTTAGCCACTTTTCAGGAAATGTTTGCCTCAGGACCTATTGCTAACAAAAATGTCCTCAGAAAAGAATGCCTTGTAATCATCTTGTGACTTCCCCATTGTAAGTCCCATGTGAATGACTCACTTCTACAGTTATCCCATATAACCAATATAAGAGCCCCTCACACACTCTGTAAGCCAATCAATATAAAAGCCCTTCTTCGAGTTAGCCTGCTTCTAACTTTTCTAAATCACTGAGCACTAATCATAAAATTTGTACTGTTAGTTCCTGATTTTACTGTATAGTTATTCAACTACCCTTCTTCAGTGCATTTGGTTTTCACTTTGTGAGACTTAATGTGTCCCCAGTTCAAACCTGTCTCAAAATTCAATGAATCTGTTTATACTTTAACAGAGTACATGTTCTTACTCTTTGACATTGAACAGTGTTAGAATAAGGGGGATTGGAAGGCACATTATCTTTGTGGCCCTTGGGACATTGAGGACCTGACTTCAGTACTGGCGTGGGCCCCTTACACCCTTTCTGTCTCCACAGATTCCCAGGAGTCCTCCCAGGTATAAGGCTTCTCACTTGAGCTCTGCCTTCTTGTATAGATGCTCTTTGGGATGTATTGTTGGCTTTTGTCTGCATATTCTCTTTTTCGTTTTTGTTTTCAGTTCACTCTTTGAACATCCTTGACAAATTTGTTGTCAAATTTAGTTTGACATGGCTCTTATCACAGCACTCCCAAGTCTTATGAGCCACAAACAAAATAAGGGCACAGGACAACCAATGAAATGCTAATAATGTGGATACCTGCCATTAGTAGTCCTGCCTCTGAATGGAAAAAGACTCCTATGACAGGGTAAGCCAGACATGAGTTGGACAAAAGCATTAGGCTGTCTGCTGGCTGAAAGCAAACACTCACACACCATTCAGGTACAAAATAAAGAAAATAACAACAAAGCACCAGCTCCACCCTACAGCTGATTCCTAGTGAGGCATTAGCTAACTCTGGAGAATCTAGGTTCCAGTCCATGAGGGCACAACTCACACTTTTTTTCTCTCTCTTCAAATGCACTCTCAGGTTTCAGCATGCATTGAAGTATTAATGCATATTAAGGCTTAGTGAATATTCAGGTTTTTTGCTAGAATGTGTAGTTTACTGTTTTAAATAATATGGGAAACATCACATCTAAGGATTCACAGGGCTACCCTCAGGCTCACCAACTACTTTCATGAACAAACGTTTTGGCCCTTGTCCCTGCCTATTTTCAGAACACAGGAATGATTTTAATAAAGACAGTTTAGGTAACCAATGGCCAATTTTGGGCTCCTTTGATATAAGTAAGTTAATTTTCCTGCACAGTAAATTAGAGGAAAAGGGGTCCCACATTAAGCAATCAAAAACAGGATATATATATATATTTTTATTGGGGTATGGAAGCTTCTAAAGAGCAGCAAGAATGCCCTCCACTCAAGACACTATTTCTAATTTAACCAAAAGACAAAAAGAACTGGAATGTCAGGCATCTACTCTCTCTTCTTCTGCTCCCTGCTGGCTATTCCTTCCTTGTAATCATCTTTGCCTTCTTATTCCTCTATTAACACTCTTCTGGAACTTCCTTTTTTCCCCAAAGAATCTGTTGAAGAGGTAAAACCTATTTCTGAGATGCCCTTTAAGCTTTGCTCTGCATCTCCCCCAGGAGGAAGCCCCAGAGAGCCTCAGAGAGAACCTACTGTATCCATTGTTCTTTGGACACTTACTGAATTATATAGCATTGTTGAAGATTTTCCCATTTTTTTCCTGAAGAATCGTAATAACTTTTCTAAAGATTTAAAAATCCTTATTGAGGCTTTCCAGCCCAGGCTGCTGGGTTTATGCCAATTAGTCCACATGTTAGCAAGTCACAGGGATGCTCAATTATGGTTACAACATGCCAAATGGAAAGAGACTGAAGCTAGTCTTGCTTTAGGCACCAACAAAACAGCCAATGACGTCCTCAGGGAGGCCCAAAAAGAGGGAAAATGATTTACTTAAAGCAATTGACAAATACTTCCCTGTGTAGTAGACTGGACAAAAATTCATTCATGCAATCAAAACAAGGATCAAAATGTTTATGGTTGATAACCAAACTTTGGTACATTCACACAATGGAATACTATGCAACACTAAAGAATAATGTAGAATCTGCAAAACACCGCATAACGTGGATGAACT
>NW_006921590.1:30079294-30084693 GCF_000298275.1 Orycteropus afer afer
CCGACTCATAGCGACCCCTCCTTGGGTTTCCGAGGCAGTATCACTACGGAAGTAGGATTGCCCAACCTTCCTTCCGAGGAGTGGCTGGTGGGCTTTTCCACTAGTGGCCTTAAATTCCCAAGAGGAAACTATAATTCAAGTTAATGGGGAACATTGTAAATTTTTAATCGACACAGGTGTCATCCTTTCAGCCATTAGCCATACGTCTGCGAAAGTCCCTGCCCCAGAGTACGAAAATCTCCAAAGTTGCAGGGGTTGCCAATCAAGAATAGATCTTAACTCACTCTAAATCTTTTCCAATATGCTTTGGTCTTATAGTAGACTTACATCCCTTTTTTACTTAGCAAGAATACTCCAGTTGATTTGATAGGAAGAGATTTACTATCTAAATGGAATTGTCACATACAATTTGATGAACAAGGAGAAATGCTATTAAAACTCCTGATAATTAGAAACAACAAAGCACCAGAATTTCCAAGAAATTGAGGAAACTTCAAAAGAAGAAGCTTTATGCTATATGCAGGCAATCAACATATCCCTGCAGGAATGCAGTTTTTCCATCTCTCCCACTCCTAGATTATCTTTCTTCCATGCCAGAAACTCTATGAGCCACTACTTCTACAGATGTTGGCTGTGTATCATCAGCAGAACCAATTAAAATTCTAACTGATACCTCCAAACCCCTGCCAAAAATTTTTCAATACCCACTGAAAAAGGAGGCCAAAGAAGGACATGTTCCTATCTTCCAGGATTTCCTTGCTAAGGACTTAAATATTCTGTGCATTAGCCCCTGCAACATCCCATTTTTTTTCTGTTAAGTGGAGGCTGGAGGTTTGTGTAAGATCGGTGTGCTATTAATCATATTCTGATTCCTAGATTCCCCGAGGTTATTAATCCACATTTAGCACTTTCTAATGTTCCCTCAGGCATCAATCAGTGGTTGGCCTAGCCAGTGCATTTTTCAGTATTCCTGTATATCTGGTAGTCAATACCTGTTTGCCTTTACTTGGGGAGACCAACAGAACACATGGACCATGATGTCCCAATACATCACTGAGTCTTTCGCTTGCTTTTCTCAACTCTTGCATGATTTACAGCCCTTACAATTTGCCCATGAACATATCTTATTTCAAAATGTTGATGATTTGCTAGTTTGCTCTAATTCTTACCAACCCTGTCTTAAAGAGAGCATCCTTTTGCTAAGACACTTGACTGACAGTGGCCACAAGGCTCCAAGGAAAAACTGCAATTGTATCAATCATCAGATAAATATGTAGGACATATCATTTCATTTTAGACCCCAGAAGAAAGGACATTAATTTAACTTCTTCTATGTCTATCACTAAGAAACAACTGAGGAGATTTCTTAGACTTTGTGGTTATTGCAGAATATGGATATCCAATTTTTATTAGCTCAACTATTATACCAATATCCAAAGACTTCAAAGCCTTCTAGTTATGAGAAGTTGGCAAGGAAGCCATCACAAAATTAAGAGTCATTAATAAACACAGCAGCTTTAGGATTTCCTACTTAGACCTCTCTCTTTTTGTACATGAAATATCTGGAAATGCTTTAGGAGTTCTAACAACAACAACAACAACAAAAAAAAAACATGAAAGACAACAAAGACCAGTAGGCCATCACACTTTACAACTAGATTCAGTTGCCAGAGGTTACCTATCTTGACTTAGGGCAGTACCTGCCACTTCAAAACTGGTAGAAATGACAGAAGACATGTTTCAGAAATTTTCTTGATGTTTTTGTGCACCCCACCCCCAACCCCAGTATCTGCCATTTTTAATTCAACTTTGACAAAGAATCTTTCAGCTTGCAGCTGACTTCTCATGAAGTCCTCCTTTTAGTAGCCTTTAACAGTCAATTCAACTACATACCATAGCTAATTTGAATTCAGCTGCTCTCTTACCTTTACCTAGTAATGATAATTATGCTCCTCATGATTGTTTAGACTTGACAGGTCAACTTCTAACTCACAGAAGAGATTTAACAGGAAACTCTTCTCTTAAACTCAGATCTAGTTATATTTGTAGATGGGTCATATTTTAAACCTACTCTCTAGAGCTCTAATTACCAAGGAGGATATGCCATTACCACTTCTACTGAAGTCCTTGAAAGCAGGGCCCTTCCTGAAGCTACTTCAGTTCAACAAGCTGAGTTGTTCGCACACTTGAAAGCTTGCAAATTGGCTTCTGGATGGAAGTAAATGTTTCTACAGACTTGAGATATGGATTTTGAGTTCTTAATGATTTTGACAGGAGCTCTAGTAGCATAGTGCCTAAGGCATTTGACTCTAACTTCCTCTAGAACCCAGATTGCAAATGGTTTCTCAGTGGTAGACCTATTAGAAACCCTTTTCCTCACCTTGGAGACTGCCATAATGAAAATTCAAGCTTACCAGCCTAAAAGAGTTCCTCAGTTAGAGGAAATTTAAGGGAACTACTTATTGATAAGGCAGACAAGCAAGCTGCTTCCCAAACACCCTCCACCAATAATAATAACATTCATGATAATGATGACCTCAATAAATATCTAGCTCACAATCATGATGAAAAGGAGGGAAATAATAAAATGGTTAAATTACTTTCACCCCTACTTTAGAAACTACATGTAAAGCTACTTTTGAAACTACATCCAAAATGTTACCCAAATTTAATCCTTACATTGCCTTGGAGCTAATTTTTCAATACCAACAACTAGCTTCAGAAAATGAAATTGAAGGTTGGGAAGATGTTGGCTGTTAGCAAGATTCAAAAACCTATGGATAGGACCTAATAATAAGATTGTTTTGCCATGATGCTTGCATGTTCCTATTCTTCAAAATCACCTACATGAGCATTTAGAATTAGATGGAGATGAAATAATACAAACCTTAGAAGAACAGTGGTGAGGAGACTTCACCACCCTGTAGATCATGTACATCCTCATTGTCCTACTTGTTCTCCTTGTATTGTCTCAGTCCCAATAATTTAGGGCATTGTAAATCATGATCATAATGACCAAAGTCCCTCTTAGTATCCATCTAAATTATTAATAGAAGGTAACATTCTGATAGTTTCTTTTAAGCATCTTTATTCAAATCAATTACTGGCCCCAAGTTAATGATACAGAAGGTTTATGTAACTACGAATCCAAATGCAGAAGAAATTAACATGTGGAAAAAATATGATTATTCTCAGGAAACTACTTTAGGAGTATGAATGGAACTTAATAACTTGTCAAACCCCTAAAAAATAAAACCCATTGCCACTGAGTTGATTCCAACTGATAGGGACCCTGTGGAACTGCCTCATAGGGTTTCCAAGGCTGTAAACTGTTATGGAAGCAGACTGCCTCATCTTTCTCCCATGGAGAAGCTGGTGGGTTTGAACTGCTGACCCTGTGGTTAGCAGATGAATGCTTTAACTACTATGCTATGATAGCTCCCCAAATCCTTCCAAATTCCCATGATAAAGGGAACTCCCACTTTGGGAGAGATAAGATGATGGCGATATTCAACAACATTGGTGGGGGGCACTTACTTCACCAGACAAATAATAAGAGAAATACATAAGATTTTCCCAGTTTTTCAGAGGCTTCTTTGCCCTTATCACCCTCAATCATTGGGCCTTACGGAAAGGATATTAAAGGCCCAGCAGCCAAGCTTTCCACTTCTTTACATCTGCCATGAATCTAAGTGCTTCCTCTTATCCTTTTAAACTTTATACACCATCTGGGTCTCATAAATTGATCCCACATGAGATTATCACTGGACAACCTGTAGTCCTCTTACTGATCAACTTGTACTGATTCTAATTTGATTAAAGCCAATTTGTCAAACTAGTGTCAAGCTTTAATGCAATATTCCAAAGAGAATGCTTCACAGATAAAGAAAGAATTTAATAATCAAAAATTGGAAATATCTAAGTTGCCTTCCACTTTACTTAGAGATTGTTTACTGGAAGAGACATCGACTAATTCTCTCAAACACTGCTGGAAAGGCCAGTATTTGATCCTCACTAACCTTTGTGCTGCCAAATTACAAGGAGTCAAAGCTTGGATTCACCTATCTCAAAAAAGAAAGCCCCCATCAACTCAAGTTGGGCTGCTGAGCCCAAACAAGGACTGAAATTAAAATTCAAACACCCTGGTGGCCAGAAACAAATGGCATCAGTGGTAAACAGCTTATCCCAAGATCACAGAACAACACTGCATGCACATTCTTGAAATTACTGGACTGTTTAATCCTCATTGCTTCTGAAGTTGCTTCATTTTACAAACAGGTTTACTGATTGGTGAGAACTCTGCATGCAAGCTAATGATGTTTTGCCTCATGCTTGCAGTTATACTGTTTTCAAGTTGATAGTACTTAGTTGGTATTTCCCTTTAAGAACTTTATGCAGACTACTGATGTTTCTGCAGTTTGTCTTATACTCATGTTGTTGTTGTTGTTATTTGCCATAGGGTTGGCCCCGACTTCTAGCGACCCCTCCTTGGGTTTCCGAGGCAGTTATCACTACGGAAGTAGGATTGCAACAGTCTTATAGCTATTCTTTTCCTGGTCTGTGTGTTACATCATGTATGTATTATTCCTTGGTTTAGTATCATCTTTTTCCCATGCAAATAACTGAAGGAGGATCTTGTTTTGTCATAGCCTTATTTTTTATGATTTTTTCCCTACTATAATATTTTTGGTTTCTTTTTGCCACTATGAAGCTCTTTTTAAGTGTTCCAGTATTAGGTTTCATAACTCTAACCGATGCCTGGCATGAAAATGCCTTTGTTAAATTGGTTCAGTCAATAGCTAGTGCTAGCAATCATTGATTGCTAGATTTGTCATATCACCACAAACTATGTATGAGAACTCAGATCCCTTAGCTTCCCTGGTACTAAATTATAGTTCTGTCCCTCCTGTTTTGACATCACTTTTAAGCCATACATGTTAGATTATAGCATTCCCCTGGGTTATTGTTCTATACTCAAGCACCATACTTCAATTTAACTCAACATCCCCAAGTTAATGATACAGAAGGTTTATTTATTTATTTATTTATTATTGTGATTTGGGTGAAGATCTACAAAGCAAATTCACTTTCCACATATATACTTTGTCTCATGTCATTGACCACAGTTTACCACAATGCCTAACAGCTCCCCTCCCACTTCCTCCCCATAGTTACCTCTTCCCAGTGTCCATCCCTCCATGGACTCCTGCCCCCTAAGCTGTGTCCCTGTGCACAGGCAGCCCTTCTTTCTCAATGATTATTCTCTCCAAGGAGTGTATCTACCTCAGGTAAATGTTCAACTCATATGCCTGTCTTCTGTTTGGCTGGAAACCACAGGTGTGGGTTCAATTCCAGACCTGAAGGGCAGCTAGGGGCCATAGTCTCAGTGGTTCCACCAG
>NW_006921590.1:30084793-30085885 GCF_000298275.1 Orycteropus afer afer
GATTTTGATTTTGTTCCACATTGTTTTCCCTCTCTATCAAAGATCTGCTACACAGATCCCCTTCCAAGTGGATGACAGTGGTAGCTGGGTACCATCTAGTTCTTCTGGTCTCACAGTTGTATAGGCTGCAGATCGGATGGTGTACCAGTCACTAGGACTAATTGTTCCATGAATTTTGGTTTTCTTCATTCTTCTTTGCTCTGGACGAGGAGAGACCCATTGTTGCATCTAGATGGCAGCTTGCTAGCTTTTAAGATCTCAGTCGCTACTCGCCAAAGTAGGAAGTGGAACAATGTTTTATATAGTATGTTATGCCAATTGAGCTTGATGTCCCCTGCGACTATGGTCCCAAGCCTGCAGGTTCAACTACTTGGTCCCTCTGGGTAGCTGGCTCTGACCAAGAAGTGACTACAACCTTCCCCTTGTCAACTCTACTTACACCTGGGAATTCTGATCATTCACATAACTTACAGGACCATTGTCTGCCAACCTTATGTATGTTCTTGGATATACTCCCCATTTCATAGATATACCTAATAGTTCAGCCTGTCTACCCATCTATCCATTCATACACCCATGCTTTCCTTCACTGACAACACAGTACTGTATGTGCAAAAGGGTTCATATTTGTTGTGTGTACCTCCCATGTACCTCTATGTCTTTCTCATCCTCAATGCTGCCATATTGGTCACTCACATTTGGTACATTGCCCTTCTCTTCACCCAAATCAGTACTTATCCCTCCCCTCCCCTCCCACCCCTGGTAACCAACAAAGAAAATGTCCTTCTATAGATAAACCTTTCCTTAACTTTTACAGTGACGGACTAATACAATATTTGCCCTTTTGTGATGGACTTATTTCCCTCAGCATAATGTCCTCCAAGTTCATCCATGTTATGCAGTGTTTTGTAGATTCTACTTTATTCTTTAGCATTGCATAGTATTCCATTGTGTGTATGTACCATAGTTTGGTTACCCATTTCTCAGCTGATGGACACCTAGGTTGTTTCCATCTTTTGGCTATTGTATGGTCTTTTTATGCCATATATTAGGGCCCTTAAATTTGCCCCTAGATTTTCCTTGAGGAACTGT
>NW_006921590.1:30088236-30092230 GCF_000298275.1 Orycteropus afer afer
TATTTTCATGCAAATTCTTCTGCTAGTTGGGGTTTAGTCCACTTCTATATCCTTCCCTTCAAGGCTCAGGGGTCCAGGATTATCTTCTGTGTCTGCCTTAATTGGTTTCCCTTTTGTTTGCTGAAGAGGGTCTGTGCAGTCTTTCTGCCTAGTCCACCATCTTGCCAGAACTCCTACAGAAGGTTTATGGAACTACTATTCCAAATACAGATAAGTTCTGCCCATGCACAGATTGGGCACTTAGAAACTCAAGGAATCTGAGGCACCTTCAAGCTTTATGTAAGGACTCTGTACCAGAACTATAGACATAACGTTATAAAGTTCCTCATCCTACATACTGGAGGCTGTTGTTCATCTGCAATAATTCTTTAATGGAAGAAATACTTGGGAAAAAAAAATTCCTTCTCCCCAAAATGACATTGGAAATAATGTAATTTGCGTTTCTAATGGGTACGTAATTTTATGTGAAGGATCAAAATATCCCACAACAAAAAAACCCAAACTCAAACAACAGACCCCATGCCTGGACAGTTTGACAATGCTAGGTCAATGCATTTTAGAACTTTCAGGAGTGACTTTAGATGTTCACTCCTGAGTTCTGGTAAGATGGCGGAATAGGCAGAAAAACTGCACAGCCCCTCTTCAACAAAGAAAAGGGCACCCAATTAACATAGATACAGAAGACAATGCTGGAGCTCTGAGCTTTGAATGGATGGATATAGAAGTGGACTAAACTCCAACTAGTAGAAGAACTTGCATAAAAACACCAAAAAAGGAGACACAGAGCTGTGGTCCAGCAGTGATCCTGATAGCACAGATAGCTTGGATATTGCTGAGTGGTGGTAGGACCTAAGAACTAAATTAAAAATCAGCACTGCTAACCAGGCACTGCATGGAGGACTGCAGTGGTGGCTGGTGAATCAAAAGGGACAGCAGAGAAGAGGAAGGTGGACTGAGTTATGGATTTCTGCCTATCCAGAGGGCACAGCCTTTTTGAATGTGTACAAGCAGTTCAACTATTTTGGATATTTGAAGTGACAGCATTCTCCCAGATTCCAGGGACTTAAGAATAGGCTCCACTCTCTGGTAACCACAAGGACATTCTGGACACCAATGAGTGCAAAGGTGTGATATTCCACTTGTTATTCTTATACCCTACACCCTCTTGGTGAATGGAGGTGCGGCCATCCCTCACTCCCACTCACTTTCTGGGCTGGCAGGAATTCCACCATAGTCTGTGTGCTCAGCAGAGCCTGGGTGCCCTGCCCTGCCCAGAATTTTTTTTTTCCAATTTGTTAGTTTTTGTCTGTTTTAAAATTATTATTATTATTGTCCTTTTATTATTATTGTTGTTTATTCTTCCCTTCCCAGGTTCTAGTCTTTAGCTTTTTCTCTCTTCACTGCTTCTGGTTCCAATTTTTTTCTTTCTCATGGTTAAAACCACATTCCTCATTTTTCTTTTTGCATTTTTCTCATTTTTTTTCTTCGTTATACTCCTACTCTACCTTTTTTCTCTTATTGCCCTCTCCCCAGATACCGAAGTGTTTTCTTTTCTTTTTCCTTTTTTTTGGCGATTGTTCCTGTGTGTTTATGCGTGTTTTTTTTTTTTTGTCTGCTTGCTTTTACTTTTTTGATGGTTATTCAGTTGTTATTTTTGTCTGAGTGGGAGACAGCAACCATGCCCATATGACACAGCCACACTTGCACATCCTGCAGCTCCACTTACTGAGTGAGAGCCACCACTTCCTTCTCCACCAACTGGCCAACAATAAACGACCACCAAGAAGAACCTGACTCACCCTAACTGCTCTTCATGAACAGTTAACAGAGATCTAAATACAACAATGTCACAGTGTCTCAAAGATAACAGACCATCTCAGTCCACACAAAAAAGCAAGACAAAGTGGTAGAAATAAGGGAGCAGGATACAGACCCAGAACACACCCTTGAGGAAGAAGCAGCATTGGAACTCCCTGATAAGGAATTCAAAAGAATCATATTTAGGTACCTTTAAAGGACTGAAAGACAGATCAAGGATAACACCCAGAAAACTAAGGAAAACATAGACAAAACTCTAGAAAAATTTTGGACGAAAATACAAGAACAAAAGTGATAAACAAAAAATCAGAAATGATTCAAAATTGACAGATAGAAATCCAGAAGATGAATACTAAATTTTCATAAATAGATAACACATTGAAAGGCCAAAGGAGTATAATTGAATCAATGGAAGACAGAATTAATGAGACTGAAGACAAATACCTGAACACTTCTTTGGAAAAGAATCAATCAGAAAAAAGATCAAAACAAAATGAAGAAAGTCTAAGGTTCATGTGGGATACCATTAAAAGGAATAACCTACATGTAATCAGAACTCCACAACAGGAAGAGAAAAAGAAAACCACTGAGAAAATTGTCCAAGATTTGTTGGAAGAGAACTTCCCTGATATGATGAAAGATGTGAATATATCTATTCAGGAAGTCCAACTAACCCCAAACAGGATAGACCCCAAAAGAAAGTCACCAAGACATATCATCATCAAACTCATCAAAACCAAAGACAAAGAAAGAATCTTGAAAGCAGCACAGGAAAAATGAAAAGTTACTTCCAAAGACAACCAGTAAGAATAAGTTCTGATTTCTCAGCAGAAACCATGCAAGCGAGAAGGCAAGGGGGGTGGTATATATAAAACCCTGAAAGAGAAAAATTTCCAACCAAGATTATATACCTGGCAAAACTGTTTCTCAAATATGATGGTGAAATTAGGAGATTTCCAAATAAGCAGAAATTAAGCAAATTTGTTAAAATCAGACCAACCTTACAAAAGATACTAAAGGGAGGAGTCCTTTGAACAGAAAGCCAATAATAGCAAACAACAACTGACACAAGATGACATAACCCAGAAACCAACATAGCTATGGACGTATCCAAAGTAAAATAAGCTTAAAGATTGTAAACAGGGAACCAGAGACATCAATTGGCAAATGAGGACAACTATAAATGAAAAAGAGGGAAAATACTATGTAGTTACAGAACTTCTAAATGGTGAGGAAGTCCAGAGAGTTGCAAGATAGAATGGACGATGCTAAACTTGGGGAGGAAATTATAAATCACAGGGTAACCTCAAAGAAAAATGATAAACTTTCACATCACAATAAAAAAGAGGACAAGCACAAATATTCAGCATATACCAAAACAATAGCAACAAAGAAAATGATAACACAATTCATACACATAATGAGCTCAGCAAAGAAAATTATATGGAACAAAGAAACCAGGAACACCATGAAAAAAACACATAACAAAATGCCAGCAACCAATTCATACTTGTCAATAATAACACTGCATGTTAATGGATTAAATGCACCACTCAAGAGATGGAGAGCTGCAGACTGGATAAGAAAACATAGCCCATCAATATGCTGTCTACAAGAGACACACTTTAGAGACAAAGACAAAAATAATACTAAAAATCCAAGGTTGGAAAAAGATATATCAACCAAAAGGCAACCAAAAAAGAGTAGGAGTGGTAATATTAATTTCTGATCAAATTGACTTTAAGATAAAAACCACCATACAAGGAAGGGTATTATATAATGATTAAAGGATCAACTGAACATGAAGATATAACCATAATAAATACCTATGGACTCAATGAAAGAGCCCCAAAATACATAAATCAGACTTTAACACAATTAAAAAGATAAATAGGTGACTCCACAGTCATAGTGGGAGATTTTAATACACCACTTTCAATGAAAGACAGAACAACTGGAAAGTAACTCAACAAAGATGCAGAAGAGCTAAATAATACAACCCACCAGCTTGACCTTATTATAGACATCTACAGAGCACTTCAACCAACAACAGCACAGTATCCTTTTTTTTTGTTTTAATTGTGATTTGGGTGAAAATTTACAGAGCAAACACACTTTCCATACAGCAATTCACATACACCTTGTCTTATGACATTGACCACAATTTACCACAATG
>NW_006921590.1:30093420-30117084 GCF_000298275.1 Orycteropus afer afer
ACTCAAACTATTCCAAAACACAGAAAAGGATGGAATCCTTCCTAACTCATTTTATGAAGCAAGCATAATCTTGATAACCAAAACCAGGCAAAGACATCACTCAAAAGGAAAACTACAGAGAATATAGATGCACAAATCTTCAACAAAATCCTAGCCAACAGACTCCAACAACATATCATTCATTATGACAAAGTGGGGTTCATATCAGGTATGCAAGGATGGTTCAACATTAGCAAAACAATCAATGTCCTCCACCACATAAATAAAACAAAGGAAAAGAAGCACATGATCCTATAAAGTGATGCAGAAAAGGCATTTGATTAAATCCAACACCCATTCCTGATCAAAACTCTCAGCAAAACAGGAATAGAAGGGACATTCCTCAACATAATAAAGGGCATATATGGAAAGCCAACAGCCAACATTATTCTCAATGGAGAGAGACTGAAACCATTCCCCCTGCAAACAGGAACCAGACAAGGGTGCCCTCTATAACCACTTCTACTCAACATTGTATTGGAAGTCCTACCCAGGGCAATAAGGCAAGAAAGGGAAATCAAAGGCATCCAAATTGGTAAAGAAGAAGTCAAACTATCCCTATTTGCTGATGATATGATCCTACACCTAGATAACCCAAGAGACTCAGTCAAAAATCTACTGGAACTAACTGAGAGATTTAGCATTGTGGCAGGATACAAGATCAACATCCAAAAATCAGTTGGATTCCTCTACACCAGCAAAGAGATGGCTGAAAAAGAAATAAGAAAATCAATACCATTTACAATAGCTACCACAAAAATAAAATACTTGGGAATAAACCTTACCAGGTATGCAAAAGACCTACACAAAGAAAACTATATATAAAAAAAAAATACTTCAAGAAACCATGAGATCTACATAAATAGAAGAACATACCATGTTTGAGGATAGGAAGATTGAACATTGTGAAAATGTCAATTCTGTCCAAGGAAATCTATATATTCAATGCAATCCCAATCCAGATCCCATCAACATTCTTTAAGGATATGGAAAAAAACAATCACTAACTTTATATGGAAAGGAAAGAGACCTCGGATAAGCAAAGCACTATTGAAGAAGAATAAAGTAGGAGGTCTCACATTGCCAGATCTCAAAACCTACTACTATACAGCCACAGTAGTCAAAACTGCCGGTATTGGTATAATGACAGACACACAGACCAATGGAATAGAAATGAGAACCCAGAAATAGAGCCATCGACCTGTGGTCAGCTGATCTTTGACAAGGGTCCGAAATCCACTAAATGGAGAAGAGAATGTTTGTTGAATAAATGGTGCTGGCAAAACTGGATATCCATTTGCAGAAAAACAAAACAAGATCTGTACCTCACACCATACCCTAAAACTAATTCCAGACGGATCAAAGACTTAAATGTGAAACCTAAAACTATATATAGAGGTTCCTCAAGGAAAAACTAGGGGCAAATTTAAGGGCCATAATATATAGCAAAAATAGACTATCAAGCATAACTCAAAATGTACAAACAGCAGAAGAGAAACTAGATGAATGGAACCTTCTCAAAATTAAATTTTTATGTGCTTCCAAAGACTTCTCCAAAAGAGTCAAAAGAGAACCTACAGATCGGGAAAAAATATTCGGCAATAACGTATCTGACCATGGACTTATCTCTAGAATTTATAGAAAACTCTAACCCTCAACAACAAAAGAACAAATATAATGCAATTAAAAAATGGGCAGAAGACATGAATGGACACTTCACCAAAGAAGATATTCAGGCAGCCAACAAACATATGAAGAAATGCTCACAATCATCGGCCATTAGAGAGATGCAAATCAAAACAATGAGATACCATCTTGCCCCAGCACTAGTAGCAAAGTTCAACAAGACAGAAAATAACAAATGTTGGCAAGGATGTGGAGAGATTGGGACTCTCATACGCTGCTGGTGAGACTGTAAAATGGTATAACCACTGTGGAAAGCAGTATGGCAATTCCTTCAAAAGTTGGAATTAGAAATACCATTTGACCCAGCCATTCCATTACTAGGTATAAATCCTAAAGAAGTGAGAGCCACGACAAGAGCAGACATATGCACACCCATGTTCATCACAGCACTATTTACAATAATGTTCACTCCTACAATGAAAGTGAATATTGGACTAGTGACTTGAAAATTTTTGCCTGGTACAACAGAGAACTAATGGAATCTCATGAAAAATGCTTCAGCAGAAAAGTCAGGAGATGGATGGATGCTCTTCTGAGTCCTCCCACCGCTTTGTGGCTTCCCTAAACTTGGAAGATCTATTCACAACTTATCATCTACTGTGGGGGGAAAAAAAAAAAAGGCTACTAAGATTACGGAATAGGTGCCCCACGAATATCCTTAGACTCTTTAGAAAAAGGTGCTGGATAATATAATGGTTCTTTGTTTCTTTCTAGCTGAGTGTCTTGGTTCTCTAGTGCTGCTGTAACAGAAACACCACAAATGAATGGCTTTCAAAAACAAGGATTTATTCTCTTACAGTTTAGGAGGCTAGAAGTCCAAGCTTAAAGTACCGGCTCTAGGGGCTGGGTGAAGGCCCCTCAACCTTGGGCTTCAGCTCTGCCTCCTGTTCCAGGCTCAATAGAGCTAAAGGCTTTTTCTGACTCATGCAGTTGCTGGTTGCTGAAGCTGACAAACCCAAGATTGACAGGTAACATGGTGTACTCCCAAGATCAGCAGGCAAACACAAATGGCCACTGGTTCAAGTCCAGGAACAGTCCCAAGATCAGCAGGCCATATGGCAGGCCAATAAAATGAAGACTTGGCCAAATGCAGGATTCAGATGTGTCCAAAGCTAGAGACCATTCCCAAAGCTTATATATACCGGAAGCAGGCCACACCCCAAAGGCAGCTTCCTAGCTGCTTCCAGCAGATTCCACCATGGAGGTGACTACAATCTCATCATGGGGAATAACTATATCCAGCTGCCCAGCCACTCAAAACCATGGCCCAGCCAAGTTGATCAACAACTTTAACTACAACATCAAGCAAGGAGGAATCTGTACTATAGCTAACACTTCCTGCTGTTGTTGTTGTTGTTGTTATATGCCGTTGAGTCAGACCTGACTCATAGCAACCGCTTCTTGGGTTTCTGAGGCAGTATCACTACGGAAGTAGATTGCCCCATCTTCCTTCCGAGGAGTGGCTGGTGGGTTTGAACCGCCAGCCTTCTGGTTAGCAGTAAAGTGCCTTGGCCACTACGCTACCAGAGCTCCACTTCCTGCTGCACCTGGAAAAATACCTCAGGTGAGGTAGAACAAGGTATTACATTCACCAGAAAGCTACTTGGCTTCACGTACCTCCCATTGCTGACTCCTCTTTTCTTGATATCTTTAGTTAGTTGTCCAAGGGTATAAACTCATGCATTTGGTCAATTTTATTTACTGGATTATTGATACTCACAATTATAGTAATTGTCATAGGCTCAATCAAATGTTTCATAACACATATAGCAAATGTCATTGCTCAGAATGCCAATTTAAGGCCGATGAGAAGAATTATGTGTGTATATGAAATTCACTTCAGTGACAAACTAGAGAACCTGACACCTTAGACTAACAAAACAACACACTGCTGTCGAGTTGGATCCGACTCATAGCGACCCCTCCTTGGGTTTCTAAGGCAGTGTCACTGTGGAACTAGACTGCCCAATCTTCCTTCCGAGGAGTGGCTGGTGGGTTTGAACCTCCAGCCTTCTGGTTAGCAGGCTAATGCCTTAGGCACTACGCCACCAGAGCTCCTAACACTAGTCATTTGAAAAAAGGTTCCTGAAAACCTATTCCTCAACTGTGACCTTGTTCCACACAGATTCCCAATTAAAGACCACAGAATCAGAATGCTAGCCCACAGCATGGCAAAGAATCCAGGAGATGCCCACCTACTTAACTGGCAGCATCTGGGGTCTTAAAAGCTTACCAAAGTAAGAAGCAACCTAAAAGGATAAGTATAGTAACCAAGTTCATGCAGAAGAAAGCATTCTTACAAAATAAGTAATCAGAGGTTGTTCACAGTAATCTTTGATCAAAAAGGAGAGAATATACATGAGCTCCAAAATTAAGGCAACTGACTTTAGTTAAATGGCTACCCTAGGTTTTACTCTGGACTCTATCTAATACCCACTTACTTCCTTAATCACCTATTGGCCTTTGTACAGAGTTAAGAGCATGTTGCTAAGGAAAAGCTTTTCATTGTGATTAAGCTAGAGATATACATGGAAAGAATGGTTCAGAGGGGGTCTACATACCAATGTCTTATCTAAAATCTTTTATGCTAGCCAGTCTTCAAGAAATGTTTGCATGAGGACCTACTACTAACAAAAATGTTCTCAAAAAACAACACATTGTGATCATCTTCTGACCTCCCCTGTTCTGGTTACCTAGTGCCACTCTGACAAGAAATATACCACAAATGGGATGGCCTTAACAAACAGGAGTTTATTCTCTTACAGTCTGGAGGCTTTAAGTCCAAGTTCAAATTGCCAGGCTCTAGGGGCTAGGTGAAAGCCCCTCAACCTTGGGGTCCAGCTCTGCCTCCTGCTCCTGGCCCACTGGAACTAGAGGCATTTCTTCACTCAGACAGCTGTTGGCTGCTGAGGCTGACAAGCCCAAGGTTGACAAGTAAAAAGGCACGGTCCCGATGTAACCAAACCACATGACAGGCAATTAACTTAAGTCCATTTTAAGTCCCAAGGTTGGCAGAGCATGGCAGGCCGCTGAACAACAACATAGCTGTATGCAGGGTCTAAGCATGCCATAAGCTAGAGACCATTCCCAAAGCTGCTGCTTATATATAGGAAGCAGACCACACACCCAAAGGCAGCTACTCAGCTGCTCACAGTAAATTCCACCATGGATCTGATTACGAATCTTATCATGGGGAATACCACATCCAGCTGCCCGGCCACTCAACCAGGCCCAGCTAAGGTGACACAAAAAGATAACAACCACATCCCCCTTGTAAACCCCATTTGAGTTACTTCTACAATTATCCCACGTAACCAGTCTTAAGATGTCCACATACACTCTGTAAGCCAATCAACACAAAAACCCCACTTTGTGTTAGCCTGCCTCTCATTTCCATAAATTACTGAGCATCAGCCATACATTTTATCCTGTTCCCGATTTTACTATATAAATATCATGATACAAATCCCTTTTTTCAGAGCACTTGGTTTTTACTTTGTAAACCTATCATGTGCCCTGTTAAAACCTGTCTTGAGCCTTCAATAAATGTTTCTACTCTAACAGAGGACGTGTTCTTACTCTTTCACAATGCGCTCATCTAATTGAAAGTTTAGCATTAAAGTCCATTCAAAGGTGCCTCACAAAAAAGTCTGACAATCTGCTTCTGAGATCAGCCACTAAAAACATTATGAAGCCTAGTCCAACTCTAACACACATGGGGTCACTATGAGTGAGAGTTCACTCTATGGCAACTGGAAAGAGCCACCTATGTGAAACCTACAATGTGAATTGTTGTTGTTGTTGTTGTTACGTGCTGTCGAGTCAGACCCAGACTCATAATGATCCCTCCTTCGGTTTCTGAGGCAGTATCACTACAGAAGTAGATTGTCCCTCTTCCTTCCGAGGAGTGGCTGGTGGGTTTGAACTGCCAGCCTTCTGGTTAGCAGTCAAGTGCCTTAGGCACTATACAATATGAATTAAGAAGGATTATTAAAATCTGGGGGAGAGAAACTACATCATGAGTCCATTTAGCTGATGAAATGTAGCTACTGGTGGGCTAACCCAATATCCATTGGCAACCTCCTTCTCCCTTGCTTGACTCCATTTTTTAGACTATGCAAGTGAAATATTGCTGCTCCTGTCTCTCTAGAGGCTAAGGGTAATCATGTGGCCCAATTCTGCAGTAGTCTGCTGAAGGTAGGATTCTAGGAGAGTTCTTGCTTTCTCCTCCTGCCTTGAAAGCAGATGTGATGTCTAGAGTAGTAGAAGTCAGCCTGCAGGAAGAGGGGAACCCACATGCAAAAAAGACAGAAAAGAGTGAAAGTAAGAGCCTGGAGGTCCAACAGTACCACTAGGCAGCTGTGCCAGTGTCAAGTGCCTCCATGACTTCTTGCACCGGGGAAGCCAAAAACCCTTTGTTTAAGCCACCATTAGTCAGCTTTCAAGGGGCAGTGGTAGTTCACTGGTAGAATTCTTACCTTCCACGCAGGAGACCTGGGTTCAGTTCCTAGCCAATGCACCTCAAGTACAGCTACCACCTGTCTGTCAGTGGAGGCTTATGTGTTGTTATGGGGCCGAACAAGTTTCAGTGGAGCTTCTAGACCTAAGATGACTGGGAGAAAGGCCTGGCAAACTACTGAAAATCAGCCAGTGAAAACTCTGTGGACTGTAATGGTCTAATCTCAACTAAGCATGAGGATGATGAGTGTTTCCTTCTATTGTACATGGGGTCACCATGAGCTGACCAGGTGTCAGCTGATAACAACAGTCAGCTTTCTCTATGAGAAAGTGACCACATTCCTAATTGTTAACATACAAATCATACTACATATGCTTGACAAAAGAGAGGGAGAGAAGAGGAGTGATAGGAGGGAGTGAAAGAAAAGAGGTTAAAGCATAAGCTAGTCTGTTCTCAATCCAGTCCCTAGGTAAATGTTCAGAGGGAGCACTTGGATGGGAGAAACTCTGCTGGTCACGGCCCCAGTAGGCCTCTGAGATCAACAGCATCCCAGCACACTGACAGGCATTCAAGGAGATTTCACTTTATAAGACATATTTTGATTGCTGATTTATAGATAAAATTGTGTCACCAAAAACATGTGTTGTAAATCCTAACCCCTGTTACCTGTGGTTACAATCTCATTTGGGAATGGGTTGTCCATGTTATGCTAACAAGACAGGACCAGTGTAGGGTATGATTTAAGTCAACCTCTTTTGAGATATAAAAGAGATTAAACAAGCAAGCAAAAGAAGCAAGAGAAATGCCAAGTCACATGATGATCACCTAGAAGCAGGAACTCAAAAGAGACAAGGACCTTCCTCCAGAGCCGACAGAAGAAGAAAGCATTCCCTTAGAGCCAGCACCCTGAGTTTGGACTTGTAGCTTCCTAAACTGTGAAAAAAATAAATTTGTTTGTTAAAGCCACTCACTTGTAGTATTTCTGTTATAAGACAACTGCAGAACTTAAATGTCTGCAAAAGATGATGGAACTTATTACTGTATTAATATTTACTGGTTTTTGATTGTTGCTATTCTTAGTTTTAAATGACAAGTTGTTAGTTTCACTTCCTCATTATTGACTTAGTTTGTTGAAGGTTTGTTTTTGCTTTTTAGTATAGTAGGTAGTAATGCACATTTGTATCAACAATATTTTTGACTTATAATTTTCCATCATCTAGATTTTAAAACCTGTGTGAATATGGTCTAAATACAAATTAACCATACTCCTATGGCTGAAGGAGAAATATACATGCTATAAGCACATATGCAGTATGCACACCCACACAGACCAAGGTCTGGCTGGCCAAGCACTGGTGGAACGTGTTGTCCCAGAAAGAGAGACTTGAGAGCATCAAGTACTACACTTTCTACACACTGTGATTCCTACACAAATGCTCCCTCCCTGAGCACCAGAAATATGCTGCTCATGTGGCACAGGGGAGCTCCTCTGTGAAAGGTGATCTCTGTGCTGCAGGGTCGAGTCATTGGGGTGGGGGCTGGTTTGAGGACTGCTGTGTGGCCAGATAGGTGGTGTTACAGACCCAATGACCAGGTCCTAGTAAACACTTATATTTATTTCATTAAATCAACCTACAAATGCTACACAAAAAAACATCTGATCATTTTGAGAAACACTGTAAGAACCAAAAGACATGCTACCGATGTGCTCCTGGAGGGAGATGGCTCCAGCGGGTCAGATGTTGGGCCAGCAGTCACAAGAAGGGCCAGATAGGCCTAGGAGCATGAGGAGAGGAGCAGAGGGGAAGGGCAGTTAAGTCAGAGACTATACTGAGGGCCAAAACAGAGGTTCCAGCCCCCAAAGCAGACAGATTGGGAGGTCTCATCCGGTGTACAGGCCAGGAGGTAAGAGAGGTCGGCCTCAAGGCAGAGCGGGCAGACATGGTGTTAAGGATCAGCTGCAAGGGTGAAAGCTGCTATCTATTCAGACTCTTCTCAGGCATCTCCTCAGCCTTTGAGGGTGCTGTGGGGCAGCCAGAGGCTCTGAAGGACCCAGGGAATGAGTGACCTTGCTTGTGCAGGCAAAGCTTCAGTGCCCACTGGAAACATTCCTCCACTCTATGAGTGTCCTGAGAGCAGCTAGGTAAGTTCCAGCAGGCCAGGTCCTCTTCTGAGACAACCTCTTAGGTCACTGGCTCTTGTACTATGCAGTGAGGTTCAGGGATAAACCAATGGGAACCCATCCTCAGCTGTAAATTCTTCTCAATCACTTCTGAGATTTTAAAAATATTACTGCATGAACCCCATCGCAGTGAGTCCGTAAATCTTCCTGCCAACAGAGGTAGCGGGTAGCACTTTAGGCCTAGGATGGTTTCTTAATGTCTTGATGTAAAGCTGGCTGGCCAATAGGTAATGCTAACGTCCAGACAGTGTTGAGAACCATGAAAGACCCATGAGGGGCCCCACAAGAGCCCTGCTTCCAAATCTCCTCACCCACCCCATGCAGCCAAGCTTGAAAATCTCCCATTATGACTTTATTCCTGGTTACAAACAGGTGGCTCAAGGACTAGGCTTACAGGTGTGTTTCATGTGATTTGTGCAGGGCTAGCTCACATGAAGGGCTATGTCTTTACTACAAAAGTTGATATTGTTGTTGTTGTTGTTGTTATGTGCCGTCGAGTCAGCCCTGACTCATAGCAACCCCTCCTTGGGTTTCCGAGGCAGTATCACTACGGAAGTAGGATTGCCCAACCTTCCTTCCGAGGAGTGGCTGGTGGGTTTGAACCGCCAGCCTTCTGGTTAGCAGGCAAGTGCCTTAGCCACTATGCTACCAGAGCTCCTTAAAGTTGATATTAGAAGGTTTTTTTTTTTTTTTACAATAAACTTTGGAAGTAATTTTTTAGTTGTTAGCTGTCATCGAGTCAGAACCTGACTCATGGTGACCTCATTCACTGTAGAGTAGAACTGTTCCACAAAGTTTTCTCGGCTGCAATCTTTATAGAAGCAGACTGCCAGGCCTATTTTCCAAAGAGCCACTCAGTGGGTTTGAACTGCCAAACTTTAGGTTAGCAATCAAATGCAAACTGCCCCAACTTAGGCTTCTTAACAGAATCATCGCAGCCTTGAATCCCATCTGGCTGGCTGTGAGTCTTGACTTTTCACTTTAAGTGAGGAGATTTATATGAGGTGATGGTCAGCTGAGGAGAGGCTGGAGAGGACGTGTGAAGAGAACAAGATGTGTGGGGGTGAGTGTGTGTGTGTGGGGGGGGGACAGGTATTGGAGGTGAGTGCTAGGTAAAAGGAGGCAGAAGCCCACTCTCCTGAGGCCTCCAGGCCGACAAAGACAAGTGGCATCTCCCGGGGCCTGCTAGTAGACAGAATCTCCCAAGAGGTCTAACAGTGAGATCTAGCTCTGTACACCTGGGTCCTCATGCCAGCCTCTCAAGGGCTTATACATGTTCAGTACCAGATGAAGGGAGGATTCACCGACTGTCACCTGGGATGGGGGATGACCCCCCCTCAGCTTCCATGCCTCAGCTGAGGGCAGGGCCAGATTCTGTGGCCAGTTTCTCCAACTTCCCCCCCAAACACCTGACAAACATCTGTTGTCAGAATAAGTGAATGGGAGGAGAGGCTGAAGTGGGAAATGGAGACAGTCATACAGAAAGGATGGAATACATTCTACCCAGGGCACTGACGGTCTGAGCACCCTGGCCAATCACAGCAGGGAAGGTTCTAGGCTGTGTGGCCCCTCTGCTGGGGGACAGGATGTTTGTGAGGCTGGCAGGGAGTCACCATGCTAGGGAGAAACTTGGAAATAGGAGAGAGATTAAGTTTATACCCCTCAGAACCCTTGGGGATCTTGTCCTCTCTGCCACCAAGCTAAGAAAACAAAATAAACAAAGTAACACTTCCCTCCTCTGGATCCCCAGAGAATTCATTAAAGTGAGCTGGTGTGTGCAAAAAATTGGAGCCCTGGACACCCAGCCTAATTACCATTTTAAAGGGTACTGTGAAAAGAATTCCACCTGCTGCAATTTAAAAAAAAAAAAAAAATTCAACAAAACCTGCAATGGAGAGAGCAGTTGCTTCTCTGTGGGTCTTGTCATAATGAGTCTCTGTGACCTCACAGTCTGATGGGGTCTAAAACTTGATGCAGACAAGCACATCTCCAAGTCACTTTTGTTCCCACAGGCATTTGTGGCACCTGATGTGGTCAGGCTCTGTGCTGGGCCCAGGAGCACAGCCAGAGCACATTAGGAGTTACTGCAGATCTGGGAAGGCTAGATTAGGACCAAGGACACCATACTGCAGGACAGAGAGCAACCTCGGAACAGACACTTGCTCTGAGCCTTGATGAGTCAGAATTCTTCACAGCAGAAAGAAGAAGAATCAAGGGCATTCCAGCAGAGGTCCTGACACTGTCCCCATATGGGGAGGGTTGAGAAAGAAGGCCCACTGGACCACTGGGTGTGGGACAAGCAGTGAGCAATGGGAAATGACTTTGGAGTCAGCGGTGCAGTGAGATTTTGAGGGACTCAAATGGCATGAGGAGGAATTTAGATTTTGATCCACACCAATACAGGCTGCTGCAAAGGCCCAGAGGCCACCTTGGCCACCCACCACTGCCAAGAATACCAACCAGCCAAGAGTGGTACTCTTATCATGGGACATAAACAGGAGGCATTACTGCTGTTGTTAGTTGCCATCGAGTTAAGTCCAACCATGGTGATCTCATGTGCACAGAGCAGAACTGCTCCAGAGGGTTTTCAAAGCTGGGACCTTTCAGAAGTAGGTCGCCAGGCATTTCTTTCAAGGTGTCTCTAAATTGGTTCAAACCAACAACTTTACAGCTAGTAGTTGAAAATTTAACCCTCTGCGCTGCCTGGGGAATCCAAAGAGTATTACTTAATCAAAAAACTCAATCAAAAATCAGTAATAAAAAGAATCAAATAATTAAAAATAACTAAGTATTTGAGATAATTTATACACACACATACACAAATGAGGAGCTCTGGTGGCTTGAGAACTGAAGTCTATTGGGGATGTCATCTCTAATCCAAACTGGTAGAGCAGAACTCCCCTTATTAGAAAGAGAGACTTTGACAAGCTCATGGTGATACAAAGCCCTGATCTAGAGAGAACATAACAAAGGCAAAATGAGGCCAAGACACATGTCCCAGAGCCCATACCCCATGGCTCTGGTAGTGTAGTGCCTAAGGCACTTGACTGCTAACCAGAGGGCTGGCGGTTCAAACCCACCAGCTACTCCTTGGAAGGAAGGTTGGTCAATCTACTTCCATAGTGATACTGCCTCAGAAACCCAAGGAAGGGTTGCTATGAGTCGGATCTGACTTGATGGCATATAACAATAACAACAACAACAACAGGGGCATCACGCAGGGCCCCTCTCCCAGGCCTCATGTTCTTACCTTACTGTCAATTGTTACCAAGTCTGGGAAGTTATCTAGTATTTCAGACCACGGCAGAGTGAAAGGATGAAACGAGACGGAGGCAGAGAGAGGCGCTATACTTGAGGCAAGGACAATGGCTGGTTTAGAGGGAAATAGCCAGACTAAAAAGTAGACAAAGAACTATGAGCTGCAGTGAATAGTGTTCCACATCCTTTATGACTCAGTGTGGGAAGGGGGAGGGATATCTTAGAAAAACAGTCCCCAGTGAGTTCTATAAATATTTGTCCTTTGAGGAGTCAATGACAAAAGGATTCCATGATCAAATACATCTGGGAGATCCTGTATACTACATCCCCTTTCAGCAAATGAAACCATACATGAACACAGTAAAGGATCTGAGAAGTCCCGCAGTAGAGAAATCAATTCAGTTGTGTTCACTCAGTGTCCCCCAAATCTATGCAAGCACTGAACCTCTCTCATCCTAATTTTTTTCAAGGAAAACTTACTAATATTCGCTTGAAACTAGTATCTCACAAAACCCACTGGCTTAGAAAAATGTACTGTTAGTTGCCTCTACCTTAAGAATCTTTTATTTTAGAAGTAGTTGAAATGATTAAGTTTGATGCTTTTTGAGAAAAGAAACAGTTGCAGGGAAAATTCACTTGCACAAACCTCCCCATTCAACAGTGGGGCCAGGAAAGTGAATGTTAGTGACACCCACAAGCTCACCTTTGTGTCACATGGAGCACAGCTCTGGGTCTCTGGTTGACCCCAAGCCATTCCTGAGTCAGAGGTCATTCTGTCCAGCCTCCTGCCCACATGAAACAGTGCAAAACACCAGGCAAGTCTCCCGCTGGGAAGGAACTGCCTCAGCAAGCCTGGGGTACACGTGGGCGTGCTAGAGAAACAAGTTCTCCTAATGCTTTAACTTTCACCTCTCTGTTTGCCCATCCTTCTCTCCCTGACAACCCCCCAGGTAACCAAACATTTAATGGTTTAAGGCTGCCCATGAAGAGCAATAACACACGCGACTGAAATGTGTCATCTATTTTTAAAATATCCCTCTGGAAAATTTTTTCTTGACCAAGGTTTGGATTTTCAGAAGAGCTCAGGATCTTTACTGGGCTGGGACTAGTACACCGAAGGGAAGCTCTGCCCAGACAAATGGACACCCTAGAACCCTAAGACAGACCTGCTCTCATCCCCGCACTAGTGAGTCTGGAGACAGGCACGCCATGCTCTCCAGGCAGCTGTTATGTCTATGGATAGGGGATGGGATGGGGTAGGGGTGGAGGACAGGGCCCAGAACCTCACCTGGTACGTGTTGTCGAAGCTGTCATACATGAACCTCGTGATCAGAGACGTCTTCCCGACTGCAAAACAAGAAGAGAGCTGTTCAGCCGTGGCAATGCAGAGCGAACCAGTTGTCATCAAGTGGACTCCGATTCAAGGCAACCCCAGGTACAGCAGTATAGAACTATGCTCCATACAGTTTTCTTCAAGTTTAAAACTATTTATTATGAGCTTTGCTGAAGCCACGTATCTCTGAGTGGTGCAGACAGTTAACATGCTTGGCTGCCAACCAAGAGGCTGGATGTTCAAGTCCACCCAGAGGCACCTTGGAGGACAAGCCTCTTGATCCACCTCTGAAAAATCAGCCATTGGAAACCTCAGCTCTAAAGAGTTTTCAAAGACTGATTTTTCAGAAGTAGATCACCAGGGCTTTCTTCCAAGGAGTCTCTAAGGTTTCTGTTAGCTGAGCACCTTAACTGCACAATCCAAAGTTAGCCTTTTCTGAACACATTTCATTCAGAGAAAACAGATGAAATGTGAAATAAAACAAAAAGTACAGAGGAAATATGAGTTGTAGAAACAGGTAAGTCATGGAAGGCAGGCCCCTGGGACCCCAGGGTTGAGTCTCTATACCAGGTAGGCTGCTGGCCCAAGTGCTGAGGGCAATCCCAAAAAAGAAGGTTCCCACTGCACCAAGAATTATCTCCACCCAAATCCAGGTGTTCTTTGGCCCGTAACAGCCCCACTCACTCAAAGCCATCATGGAGAACTGGAGCAAGTGGGCACACAATGAGATGCTCCTCTCACATGTGCCATGCTCTTCTGGAAACATGGTCTTTTCATTGGCCATATGCAGGGATAGAAACTCACTCTTTATTCCCATCTATTCAATCTTGGGATTGGTGAGGAAGGTGGCTTCTTAAGGAGCCAACAGACATGGGAAACACATGGGTCATCCCCTAGTGTCTCTTGTGGACAAGACTATTCTTCGCAGTGTGTGAATGGTTGTCCAGCTCACTGCAGGATGGTTAGTTTCCCTGGACCCCACCGATAAATGTGAGAGGGATGGGTCCCAAGTCATTGTGACAACCTAGGACTACTCACACCCCCCAAAAAAAAAAACCAAACTCACTGTCATCAAGTTGATTCGACTTATAGCGACCCCTCCTTGGGTTTCCAACGCAGTATCTCTACGAAAGCAGATTGCCCAGTGTTCCTTCAGAGGAGTGGCTCGTGGGTTGGAACCACCAGCCTTCTGGTTAGCAGTCAAATGCCTTAGGCACTACACCACCAGAGCTCCCCAGGACTACCCCACACGGGGCAAATGCCCTCTAAAGGGCAGTAACTTCCCACTGGGACAACTATGAGAAACTGGGATGTCTCTTGGGAATCCCATAAATGCTACTAATGTCCCAAACTGCAGGGACTGGCTTCTGATTTAACCCTGTGCAGGTCCCCTGGGGCCTGGCATGGCAGAAATTCCTACTGCTGCATTTCTTATCATCTGGGAGGGAAAGGTGGGTGAGAAAGGGAAAGGAACATTTGTCAGGTGAGGCTGGCACAGAGTGCTTCCCTACATTGTTCCCTGAATCTCTGCCATGGCCCTGTGAGGCCCAGGGGGACTTGTCCAGCTGAGCTTGGCTCCAGCCTGGGTCCTTTCTGCTCTGGGCTGCAGGACACAGATAACCCTGGCAAGAGATATAAAACAGCCAAGAGCTTTTCATTCTGCCCCTCCCTGTTTCCCAGGGTAGGATGTGCGCAGGCTGGGCTTGGCAGGGTAGCTGGTTACCACTTCAGTGGAACAGCGCATTCCCACCCTGGGAAGGGTTCTTTACTAGTTTGGAAGCCTCAATTATAAAAATCAGTTGCTGCCACATCAACTCCAACTTATAGCGACCCCATGTACATCAGAATAGAACTGTGCTGTAAATGGTTTATGCTGGGTTAATTTTTTGGAGGTAGATTCTCAGGCCTTTCTTTTCAGATGTCTCTGGGTAGACTAGAACCTCCAACCTTTCTTTTAGCAGCCAAGCATGTTAACTGTTTGATTATGCAGATGCCAAAGCCTTAATGGTACACCATATACCAGATCAGTATAATCATCTCTCAAAAGCAGATACATACTAAGTGAAAAACAACTGTATTTTCTCCAGAAGGAACATCTGACAGACTTTATGTTAGGGTAAATTCAGAAGACTCCACTGGAACTGGTTAACCAGATTCAAATCTACCCTGGGGTACTATTAGCTCTGTCACCTCGAGATGGGCACTACCCTCTGGACCTCAGTTCATTTTAAAATGGGACTGATAATATCAAAGACTTCAAAGGGCTGTAGTAAGAATTAAATAAGATAAAGTGCCAGGCACAAACAAAATGCTTAAAAGTGGTAGAAGTATAAAAACTGAAATAGCTGATGCAGGTTCCAGAACATCAGAGGGAAAAATAATACCAGAACATTTCTAGAAGAAAATCTCTGGAGGGGGCAGCAATGCACCCAAGATATCTTCTTATTTCACCTGCAAACTGTCCTTTGTGCAGATAGAAATTAAAGCTGTAAAGTGCTTTCAAATTGCTTGAAATATCCCCATTAAAAATTTCACATGGAAGCTTGCAAACAGCCATCTAAGATGCAACAATTGGCATCTTATCTGGTACAAAGAAGACTGAAGAAAATCAAAGACGCATGGAAAGGATTAGTCCAAGGAACTAGTGGACCATGGGAACCTCAGGCTATATAACCCTGAGACCAAAAGACTAGATGGTGCCCACCTACCAATGCCAACCACTCAGGAAAGGATCAAAATTGGAGATCCTGGATAGAGTAGGAGAAAGATGTAGAACAAAACTCAAAGTCATAAAGAAAAGACCAGGCTTACTGGTCTGCTAGAGACTGGTGAAACCCAAGACTATGGTGGCCCCGAGTCACCCTTTGGGCTTTGAACTGAATTCACTCCCATGTCTTAACTCTCAGCCAAACAACAGACAGGCTAACGAGCTGAACACCTACATCAGGGAGATGCACTCCTTAGAACAATCAACCATGGGAGATCAGAAGAGCAGCATTTGCACAGGGAGAAAAGTAGGGAGGCAGGGATGCGTAAGCAAGTAGGACACAGGGAAAGGGTAACCACAGGAAGGAAGTGGGAGGAGAGCCATTATATACACTGTGGGGAATGTAACCAGTGTCAGGGAAAAAAAAAAAAAATCACATTAAAGTGAGAAGCAGGAGGCTTCCCACAGGTTGAGAATCAGCTCTGAGTGCAGGTAGCCATGGGCAGACCTGGCAGAGAACTGCAAAGGGGACCACAGAGTAAAAACTGAGGCAACCCTGAGCTAGCAAGAGGCAGGAGAAATTCAAGTAGGAAAAATAGAAAGCCTTCTCCCTTTTAAGTGCAGTGGAAAGTTACCACCTTCTCAGAAATAGAGGGATCACAGAGCCTACTGGTAACTTCCTGAGGCAGTGGCACTCTGCTTCTTACACCTCAGGGAAAAGGGGTGAGCTTCAGGGAGCAGGGTGAGGAGAGAGAAGGAAGACACAATTCTGTTCTCCGAACATATTCTTCCCTGGGGCAACTGAGTGGCAGGGAGGAGACACAGTGGAATCCTAAATATACACTAAAGGAACAGGAAGTTCATGGAGTAGTGGAGAATTCAGAAATCCCTGAAAGAGGATGGCAAATTGCCCCTTTTCGTGACACCAACCATTGCCAGTGGAGTAGTGCTGGCCCACAGGGTGAAGTCTAGGTGGAAGGAGAAACTCGTAAGCAAACAAAGTGCCTATTGGAACTGTGTCAGCAGAAGCTCGTGTGATACTATGATCTGAGCAGGTTTCGGCGGGTGGGCTAAGAAGAAAGGTCTCGCAATTCACTTCCAGAAATCAGCCAATGCAAACCTTACAGATCACAATGGTCTGGCTGCTGTTATGCACGGGGTCGCCATGAGTCTGGGGCCAATTCAACGCCAGCTAACAACAACAACAACAACTGGGTCTCTGTGGGAGGAACTCTGAAGTTAGGGTCCCGGCCACCACCACCATTTTCTGAGCATGCCCCGAATCCTCAAAACTGGCAGCATGTGCACTCAGTATTTAGGAGTCATGTTCCAAGCATGTGGCAGGAGCTGTGCCAGGCACGGGATTTACATGACAGCAGCGAACAAAAGAAATGCAGCACCTACCCGTCTGAGGCCTGCAGTGATTCTGAGCTTGCAGCCACACTGTATTAAGCCCCTTAGCATTACCCCGTTTAGTCCACGATGCTGAAACTGGTACTAACGTCATTTCCATTTTATATACAGGGAAACTAATTTGCAGCTCCTTGCTCAAGGTTGTAGAGCTGAGTGGGGCTAGTATGTGGCTGCCTGTGGAGCTGAGCTCCCATTACTCCTATCCCTGACCCTCCTTAGCATCTTTGGGTCATGCTGGGTCACAGGATTCTGCCAGGTCATTACTGCCACCGCAGTCAACGTTATCAAGCTTCAAGAAACTGACCTGGCCGTGCCAAAGCACCTTGTTATTGAAACAAGCTAGAGATGGGGCCTCTCTCCATCCAATAAGTACTTGACCCAATCTGGCATGAAACAAGGAGGGCTCAGAAAGCAAGAGTGAGTGGGTTTAAACATCTGGGGTCCCACAACCCAATGGAGGCCCAGAAGGGCTTGTTCTTGTTTTGCCACAGAACAGAATTATTTCTTACTGTTCCTCTAGGCCCCATTTTC
Source organism: Orycteropus afer afer (assembly GCF_000298275.1). Lineage (NCBI taxonomy): Eukaryota > Metazoa > Chordata > Mammalia > Tubulidentata > Orycteropodidae > Orycteropus > Orycteropus afer. Next base: position 30,111,029 of record NW_006921590.1, read on the forward strand.
TCATTTCTCAGAGCAGAGGTCTCCTCATTGCCCACCTACGGATCCCAAGACCACCCATACTCTTTCCCTGGCTGCCAGGATACTGTAGTGCAGACCCCATTGTGAGCCTGTCAGCTCAGCTTCCCCTGCTCCCCATTTCGTAGGATCCCCATTTCTTAAAATGATGTGCCAGAGGCCCCCGCTCCCAGGCCTTCCCTGTCTGTGTCCCACCACTGAACTGGCCCACTCTCCTCTCCAAACCACCCTACTAGTCAGACCATGCATTCTGGAGAAATGCACTACCCTCCCACCCCAACATCTCTTGGCCCTTTCTAGTTGGGAATAATCCCTGAGGGGTCCAGTCCACACCTCTGGTTCTTCCACAGCCACTGGCAGCCTATGTCTATGTTTTTCACTACAGTGCATCTGGCCAGTGTCCCAGCCTCCACCTTGAGCAAGTCTGTCACTGCAGGGTCTCTGCCCTGACCCCTGGCTCTGAGGCCCTGAGGTAAGGCTTACCAGTGTGCAGGGGCCTGACCAGCACTCAGTGCAAAGCTGTGCAATATACCTCAACATGACTACAGGGAAGGCATCCTCCACACTCTGTCTCTGGGAAGCATTCTCAGCAGAGCTTATTAAATGAGCCCTTCTTGTTGACCTTGCCCAGCCTCTATCATGGGACACGTAAACGAGCCGAGCAGGTTAAGGGGCTGCCCTGTGTTAAGCTCCTCTCTCCTCTAACAGGCAGAAGCTCCTTTCTCACCCCACATCCCACCCTCAACAACTGCTGGGTAGAAAGAAGGTGCTAGAACTTGGAAATGGAGAACCTGACACCCCACCTACCTGTATGTTCTCTCAGTCTCATCATGAAAGGTGGGAAGGACAGGTGGTACCTGTTGCCTGACTGGGCACTACCATTGGGTTGTAGCCAAGAGGGGCAGTGGCATCTGACCAGGCTGAACAGGGGTTGGTGGGTGGGAGGGCTTGAGGCCCTCCCCCTCTGAGCCCTCTTGCCCGTCATCAGCTGCTGGAACTGATGAGGGAGCCATCCTCTCACACGGCTTTGTTCTCAAGGTCATGCTGCCCTACATCCCTTTTAATAACAGCTCCCGGACACCACTGCAGCGCAGCAGAGCTTTCTGAGCAAAGATTCAGCTCCACTGGCAGGATTTTATTGAACGTAAGCAGGCTAATCATTATTGGGCTTTTTTTTCCCCTCACTGCTCATGGTTCAGCAATATTCTTATAATCTTCTGGTAGTTTAGTCCCACATGATTAAACAGAGAGATACATTTTTCCCCTTTCATTGAAATGAGGGTGAAAAATTCATTACTGAGCATTTACCAGGTACCTGGCATTCAAAAAAGGAAGAAAACAAGTGCTAACTTGCTGAGTCTCTACTCAGCGCCAGACAAGGAATTCAATGCTTTTTATAGGCTCCCTCATTTAATCCTCATCATTATCCAAAGAATTAGTTATTATCCCCAAGGTTACAAAGCTAGTAAGTGGTAGAGCTGGGGTTTCAACCCAGGTCTGGATCCAAAGTCAACCATGGCACTGTGTTGGTTTATACAAAGGTTTAACAAGCAGCCAAGAAGGAAGTCCCAAAAGTCAGGATCCAGGCAACTGGACAGTCAGGAAGGCTGCGTGGAGAAGGGTAGCTGAGGTGGAAAGGATGACAGTGGGGGAGAATGGGTATTCCAGGCAGGCGGAACTATGTGAGCAATGTTCAGAGGCAAGGAGACAAAAAGCTCATGAAAAGAGGGAAGCTAAGTTACATGGGGTGGGAGTGGCAAAGCACAAGGGTGTCCAGGAGTGACAGCAGACACACTGGGAAGCCCCTGAGTCTGAGCTTCCTCTCAGAGAAAATGGAGGGAGACAAGGGGAGGAGACCAGTTGCCAATCACTGATTCATGATGATCTCATGTGTGTCAGAGCAGAATGTGCTCCACAGGGTTTTCAACGGTGATTTTTCAGAAGTAGATTACCAGGTCTTTTTTCTAAGGCACCCTTGGACAGACTCGAACCTCCAACCTTTGGATTAGCAGCAAATGCGTTAATCATTTGCATCACCTAGGGACTCCAAAAACTGTTCAAGGAAGTTCCATGTGGTCACTGGGCTGATTGAAACCAAAATCCAGCTCTAGAGTCAACAGAGGGGAGGGATGTGGCAGGCAGTGAGCAGCAAGGCAAGTGAGGACAGGGGCCAGATCCCACAGGCCATGAGGGCCCCATCAAGGAGCACGGATTCTCTCCTGAGGCAGCAGGAATTTCACAAAGGTTTTAAGCAAAGGCATGGTATGAACAGGTGTGGCAGTTCATATAATTTCCAAGATGGGCGTGCATATATTCCCCATCCTACATGCCCTTCTTACCATGTCACAATGACACTCCACCAAGGGGTGAATCTGGATGGGCCTGTGACCATGGCAGAAATGACACTGCATGGTGCTGAATGCTGGGTTAGAAAGGCAGTACAGCTTCTGACTCCGTTCTCACTCTCTCATACTCTAGAAACTAGCCCTTCAATCCAGCCACCGTGGTGTGAGGAAGCTCAAAGTAGCCTACATGGGGGATACACCTGGAGATGCCCACGTGGAAACTGAAGCCCCCACCAACAGCTAGAATCAACCACCAGACAAGTGAGTACATGAACCTTCAGATGACTCTAGTCTCCAATCTTCAAGATGCCTCAGTTGATAACACGTGAACAAGTCCTACCAAGTCCTGCTCAGACTACAAATTTGTAAGCAGAGTAAATATTCTGTTTTGAGTCACTGTTTTGGGGTGGTTTGTTACATGGCGTTAGGTAACCAGAGCAACAGACCCCTTTTTTAGAAAGAATACTGCTATGGAAAAATGGCCTACAGGAGCCTCAGTGAGGCAGGAATCCAGCGAGAGATGGGGGATGGCAGTGAAAGCAGAGGCAGTGGGGAGGGGAAATGGAGAGCAGGGGAGGGCGACAGATCTGGTGAATGGTCAGATTCAAAAGAGAGCTCGGTATGCTTCCCTGTGACCTGCTTTTAAGATCAGCAGACGACAGAGCCATTCCTTGAGCCCAGGCAAACTGGAAAAGGAACAAATACCAAGCAATCACCCTGAATTCAGGTCACCCAAGAAAGTCTTCTTTAAAATTGTCAGATCAAAGGACAAACACTAGCACTGTATTAAAGGGAAAAAAATAATACCAATAGTAATTCAATCTCACTAGTTGAGGACCTAAGCTTATTTTCCACTATCAGCATCACTGTGAAAAGTGTTCTCCTGCCCAATATGTGCTCTTGGCCAAGGGTCTTGCATACTGTGGGCTGTCCAGAGGAGCTCAGTCTTACGTACCCTGGAAATTCCACCAGTGCAGGATGGACTGAATGCAGACCTTCTCTATTGGCTACCAGCACTCACCTGGACCATACCCACGGGCCCCTCACTCTCCCAGCCTTTCTCTGGCCCAAGCTCCATCTCTGTGGCAGGTTTTAGGTAAATATGTTTTTGCATTCTAGTGGCTTCTATAGGAAGCCACAAAGGACAGTGGGGCTTTTCCATTCCCTCAGCAACAAGCCCCCGCCCTGGGGCGGGGGGCTTACCTGTGCCAGGCCTGTGCTGGACACAGGATTCCCATCAAGAAATCAGATGCGCCTGTGCTCTCAAGCAGCAGCCCCCCCCCTACTGTGGTGGAGCTAGATTCAGATGCAAATACCTAACACTGGGTCTGTGTGGGAGGGGTGCTACTATGAGACCAACAGAAAGAGAAAGTCACTTGCTAGAAAAACCATGGTAGCCTCCTGGAGGAAGTGACACATGGGCTGGGCCTTGATTGGTGGCGATGGGGGATCTGTAGAATGGCCTGGGGGAGAGTGCGGAGGGCACAAAGGTAATGCAAGGCTAAGGAGCACTTTGCATACAGCAGCCATTATCCACATTTCTCCACAGTCCACATGAACAATACCACCCAGGGTTGTGGGGCCAGTGCCTATGAAGGTTCTTGGGCTTGGTTTATGTCAGGGAACAGGCTGAAAGGTGAATGGGCAATGAGTTCCCAGACTCCTGCTCTAACACACCTCTCTGAAGGACACCTCTCTTCCCTGTCATCTCACACAGCGCCAGCTGTGACCCCAGGTAACACTGGGTAGAAGGGAGGGGAGTGTGGGTGGGTGGGGGTATGCTGTAAGGGCAGAATGTGAGCAAAGCATAGAGAACCAGCTGGAGACTTCATGAAACACAAAGAAAACCCATTCCTGGAGGGTCTTCCATGACCCAGCAGGGGGTGCACCACCCACCAGGTAGCCCCCTCTCTGAGCCTGGCCAAAACCTTGTGATACTTCTAGACAGACAGTGAGATCCTGCCTGGCCCTCTTCAGGATCCACAGAGAACAAGGACCCGGCATAACTCATGGCCATTTCTTTCTTTCTTTTTTTTTAAAATTGTGATTTGGGTGAAAGTTTACAGAGCAAATTCACTTTCCATACACCAGTTCACATACACTTTGTCTCGTGACACTGACTACAATTTACCCCAATGCAACAACTCCCCTCTCACCTCCTCCTGATCGTTACCTCTTCCCTGTGTCCATCCCATCCCTCCATGCATTCCTGGCCCCTGAGCTGTCTCCCTGTGCATAAACAGCCCTTCTTTCTCCCACGATTGTTCTCACCAAGATGTGTATCCACCTCAGGTAAATGGTCAACTCATATGCCTATCTTTTGTTTGGCTGGAAGCCACAGGTGTGGGTTCAATTCCAGACCTGAAGGGCAGCTAGGGGCCATAGACTCAGCGGTTCCATCAGGCTCTATCAGACCAGCAAACCTGGTCCCCCCACTTTTTTTTCCAAATGATTTTGAGTTTTGTTCCACATTGTTCTCCCTCTCTATCCAGGATCTCCTCCATAGATCACCCTCTGAGTGGTTGACAGTGGTAGCCAGGCACCATCTAGTTCTCCTGGTCTCATAGTTGTATAGGCTGCGGATCTCATGGTATACCAGTCACTAGGACTAACTGTTTCCATGAATCCTTGGTTTTCTTCATTCTTCTTTGCTCCTGATGAGGAGAGACCCATCGTTGCATCTAGATGGCTGCTTGCAAGCTTTCAAGATCCCAGTCGCTACTTGCCAAAGTAGGAAGTGGAACAATGTTTTGTGTAGTATGTTATGCCAATTGAGCTTGACGGCCCCTGCAACTATGGTCCCAAGCCACAGGTTCAACTACTCACTCCCTCTGGATAGCTGGCTGTGACCAAGAAGTGACCACAACCTTGTGCTTTGTCAGCTCTACTATACACCTGGGAATTCTTACAGAACATATAAATACACATATGGGACCACTGTCTGCCAACCCTATACATGGTCTTGGGTACACTCCCTGCTACATAGACATACCTAATAGTTCAGTCTGTCCACCCATCTATCCACCCGTATGCCCATGTTTGCCTTCACTGACAACCAGTACTGTATATGCAAAAGGGTTCCTCGTTGTTGTCTGTACCTCCCATGTACCTCTCTATATCTTTCTCTTCCTCAATGTTACCATGTTGATCACTCACATTTGGTACATTGCCCTTCTCTTCACCCAAATCAATACTTATCTCTACCTATCTAACAGTGTTCCCTTCCCACCCCTCACACCCTGGTAACCAACAAAGAAAATTTCCTTCCATACATAAACCGTTCCTTGATTTATACAATAATGGACCAATATAATATTTGTCCTTCTGTGATTGACTTATTTCACTCAACATAATGTCCTCCAAGTTCATCCACTTTATGCAGTGTTTTGGAGATTCTAGGTTATTCTTTAGGGTTGTATAGTATTCCACTACATGTGTATGTACCATAGTCTGGTTATCCATTCCTCAGTTGATGGACACCTAGGTTGTTTCCAACTTTTTGCTATTGTAAATAGTGCTGCAATGAATATGGGTGTGCATATGTCTGTTCTTGTCATGGCTCTCACTTCTTTAGGATATATACATAGTAAAGGAATGGCTGGGTCAAATGGTATTTCTGTTTCCAACTTTTTAAGCAATCGCCATACTGCTTTCCACAATGGTTGTACCATTTTACAGTCCCACCAGCAGTGTATG
>NW_006921590.1:30119739-30121416 GCF_000298275.1 Orycteropus afer afer
CTGCAGTATTACAATGTTTTTAAATTCATTAAGGCTTGCTTTATGGCCTAACATATGGTCTATCATGGAAAATGTTCCATGTGCACTGGAGAAGAATGTATATTGTGCTGTTGTTGGGTGAACTGCTCTGTAGATGTCTATAAGGTCAAGTTGGTGGATTGTATCGTTTAGCTCTTCTGCATCTTTGTTGAGTTTCTTTCCAGTTGTTCTATCTTTCATTGAAAGTGCTGCATTAAAGTCTCCTACTATGACTGTGGAGTCATATATTTGCCTTTTCACCTCTTTTAAAGTCTGACTTACATATTTTGGGGCTCTTTCATTGGGTCCATAGATATTTATTACGATTATATCTTCTTGATTAATTGATCCTTTAATCATTATATAATGTCCTTCCTTGTCTCATATGGTCGTTTTTGTCTTAAAGTCAATTTGATCAGAAATTAATATTGCCACTCCTACTCTTTTACAGTTGCCATTTGCTTGATACATCGTTTTCCAACCTTGGATTTTTAGTCTGTTTTTGTCTTTGTCTCTAAGGTGTGTTTCTTGTAGGCAGCATATTGATGGGTTTTGTTTTCTTATCCAGTCTGCAACTTTCTGTCTCTTGAGTGGTGCATTTAATCCATTAACATTCAGTGTAATTATTGACAAATATGAATTGGTTGCTGTCATTTTGTTATGTGTTTTTTCATGGTTTCCCTGGTTCTTTGTTCCATATTATTTTCTATGCTAAGCTCATTATGTTTATGAGTCATGTTATCATTTCCTTTGTTGCTGTTGTTTTAGTATTTGCTGAATATTTGTGATTGTCCTCTTTTTTAATGTGATGTGAAGGTTTATCATTTTTCTTTGAGGTTACCCTGCAATTTACAATTTTCTCCCCAAGTTTGGAATAGTCCATTCTATCTTGCAACTCTCTTAACTTCCTCATTGTGTTAGATTGGGTTCTCTAGAGAAACACAAAAACCAGCAAAGTGTATATACATATTTATAGAGAGAGAGAGAGAGAGAAAGTTATCTTAGGAAAATGGCTCACAAACGTATAGAAGCTGGCAAGTCCAAGTCTCTGGAGTAAACAAGCTGGCGGAAGCCTTAGCTTCCATAAGCGCAGGGGGCTGAGAAATTCAAGGCTGGCAGGCAGTACACTGGTTGTTGACTCCAACAAAAGACGAATCCAAGATCTCTAAGCCGAGTGGTGGGCTGCTCACTCAAGGAAGTTTGTAGTCCGCACACCAGGGTTCCAATCCCTCAAAGAATGTGTCTCTTCCCAGGATGTCCCTGGATATCTTGGAAGCAGGCCACACCCCTACGGAAACTCCCCTTGGGCAGACTGGCCACTCAGAACACAGTCATCTGATCCCATCATGGGAACAACCACACAGAACTGGGGTCCAGCCAAGTTGACACACAGCTCCAACTATCACACTCATCATTTAGGAGTTCTGTAACTACACAGTATTTTCCCTCTTTTTGTTTGTCGTTTTCCTCACTTGCCAATTGTAGTCTCTGATTCCCTGTTTACAATCTTGTAAACTCATTTTACTTTGGGTATGCCTATAGCTGTGGTTTCTGGGTTATGTCATCTTGTGTATTAATGGTTGGTTGTTGTTTGCTATCTTTTGTTCTCTGTTCAAAGGACTCCCTTTAGCATCTCTTGTAAGGTTGGTCTGGTTTTAA
>NW_006921590.1:30122230-30123349 GCF_000298275.1 Orycteropus afer afer
TTCTGTTTCCAACTTTTTAAGCAATCGCCATACTGCTTTCCACAATGGTTGTACCATTTTACAGTCCCACCAGCAGTGTATGAGAGTCCCAGTCTCTCCACATCCTCCCCAGCATTTGTTATTTTCTGGCTTGTTGAACTTTGCTACTAGTGCTGGGGCAAGATGGTATCTCATTGTGTTTTGATTTGCATCTCTCTAATGGCTAATGATCGTGAGCATTTCTTCATATGTTTGTTGGCCACCTGAATATCCTGCTTGGTGAAGTGTCTATTCATGGTCTTCTGCCCATTTTTCAATTGGATTATTTGTCTTTTTGTTATTGAGGTGTTGGAGTTTTCTATAAATTCTAGAGATAAGTCTCTTGTCAGATATGTCATTGCCAAATATTTTTTCCCAATCTGTAGGTTCTCTTTTGACTCTTTTGGAGAAGTCTTTGTAGGCACATAAAAATTTAATTTTTAGAAGATCCCATTCATCTAGTTTCTCTTCTGCTGTTTGTGTATTTTGGGTTATGCTTGGTATTTATGCCATATATTAGGGCCCCTAAATTTGCCCCTAGTTTTTCCTTGAGGAACTCTATAGTTTTAGGTTTCACATTTAAGTCTTTGATCCATCTGGAGTTCGTTTTTGTATATGGTGTGAGGTACAGATCTTGTTTCACTTTTCTGCAAATGGATATCCAGTTTTGCCAGCACCATTTATAAAACAAACATTCTCTTCCCCATTTAATGGATTTCGGCAGTTTGTCAAAGATCAGCTGACTATAGGTCGATGGATCTATTTCTAGGTTCTCAATTCTACTTCATTGGTCTGTGTGTCTGTCATTGTACCAATACCAGGCAGTTTTGACTACTGTGGCTGCATAGTAGGTTTTGAGATCCGGCAGTGTGAGACCTACTTTTTTCTTCTTCTTCAATAATGCTCTGCTTATCCAGGGTCTCTTTCCTTTCCATATAAAGTTAGTGACTATTTTTTCCATATCCTTAAAAAATGTTGATGGGATCTGGATTAGGTTTGCACTGAATGTATAGATCGCTTCGGGTAGAATTGACATTTTCACAATGTTCAATCTTACTATCCACAAGAGTGGTATTTTCATCCATTTATGTAGATCTCTTA
>NW_006921590.1:30126814-30158021 GCF_000298275.1 Orycteropus afer afer
CTCTTCCTGTTGTGGAATTCCAATGACATGTAGGTTATTCCTTTTGATGGTATCCCACATGAACCTTAGGCTTTCTTCATTTTGTTTTGATCTAATTTCTGATTGATCCCTTTCCAAACCAGTATTCAGTTACTGTCTTCAATCTCATTAATTCTGTCTCCCATTGCATCAATTCTACTCCTTTGTCCTTTCAGTGTGTTATCTATTTATTACAATTTAGTATTAATCTTCTGGATTTCTATCTGTCTCACTGCCATTTCTAGGCCTCCCTGGTGGGCTGCCTAACCAAGATGCCTGTGGTTTCAGGAGGGCCATCCCATGCCAAGGGCAGGGTCTCTATATGCTCTGTCCACAGCCAGGTCCAGGTTAGAGAACATCTGCAGCTGTCAGAGGGTGGTCCATAGCCCTCAAATGGGAAATCTTCTTCACCAAGGCTCAGGCCAGAAACCCATTCCTAGGGTGGGCCTGGCCACCCCAGACATCCTTGCTGCTCAGTTTCTAGAACACAGATGGGAGATGCTGTGTGAGTGCTGGGAAGGGCCTACTGAGGGGCCCTGGCCCTTGTCTTGCAGCTGTGAAGGAGACCAGGCCATCCTCCACCATTTCCCTGCAGCTCCTGCCCACAAAGCCCCCATTTCTGCCCAGACCACAGGATGCATGGCATCTGGGACCTGTAGTAAGCAAAGAGCTAGGTGGGGACACCAGCTACATCTCTCAGATCCTTGCTGCCTTTTGCCCTGTTTCCACAAAACAGAAAATGCAGCCCCAGCCCTCCTGTGAGGTGGAGAGGCCTCAGGGTCTGGGGACCAGGCGTCCCTCACCCCCAGCCACTGCATGCTCAGAATGACCAGGGTCATGTGCCTTGACTGCTCCTGAGTCTGAGGGGCTGGCTGGCTCACCGTAGACTAAATGAGGAAATGCATGAAAAATCCCATTTCAAACCATCCCCCAAAAGACCCAGAATTAATTAAGAAATTAAGTAATTATGAAATATGCTAAGCTCTTCATTGGACACTTTAATTAAGTATGTGAATTCCCTCTGCCAAAGGATGTTCAGCTGCCTGGGCCTCTCCAAGGAAGCCAGGGAAGATGGGACAGAGGGACAGACAATGACGTGGGGGGAGGTCAGCAGGGCAGAGGTGGAGGCCCAGGCTCATTTTTCTGCACCAGCTGGAAGGCTGGCACAAATCCATTCATCATCCTCTTACCTTCCTACTAGGTGTTCCTAGTTCATGGCTCTTCCCTTCATCCTCATCTCCTCTATCCTAGCCCAGACTGCCTGTGCAGTCTTACCCACTCCCAACACAAATGTCCCTCACCCTACTCTGCCACTGGAAAAGGCTATGCCTGGGGTTGCAGGAAGTTCTGTCCTCATTCCTGCCCCTGACATGCCTAGTACTGATCACTGCTCCTCTCTATGTCTCAGCTATTCTATCAAAAAGGGCAAGACAAGTGAGTCTGAGAGAATCTCATCAGTGTAACAGTCCATGCTTCAACTATGTAGGCATGGTAAGGACAGAAAAAGAAAAGACAAAGCAAAGGTCTGTGACCCAAGAAACCTGACTCCAGACAAGGAATGTTCCCAGCAGCCAAGAACTCAGGGTGACCTCCTAGGATGGCCAGTCCCCCAGGTAGGTTCTACATGCCACCCACTCCTCCTGAACATATTCAGCTCCATGGTTGCTGGGGACATGACGGTCTGCTCAAGTTGCATAACGGGATCAAGGCCAGACACTGGAAGGTTCAGCCTCTGTCTCCTTCCTTGTTCATCCTTCCTGGCCCACCTCTTGGTTTTTTCCAGGGGTTCTACCTTTGGCAGGAAAAAAACAAGTCCAAGGAAAAAAGCTGGGCTGGCTGAGGCCCTATCCTGAAGTGCCCATACCGGTGCCTCTGGCCATGGGAGGGCTCAGTCATTTCTCGTTCTGCCTTGCATATAGGTCTGCTCTCATCTCTGGGGATTTTCCTTTTCCTCTCCAGTTCCCCTTCTTCACTTTTCATAGCCCCCAGCCCCATTCTGTTCCATGGGCTCAGCCTTGGCCCTTCCAGCCCACACAGGCCCATGAGCTCTCAAGACCCCCTGGCCCAGCCCAGCTCCTGCCCATCAGGACCTTCCAACTAACAGAGTCCATCAGGACCTTCCAACTAACAGCTGATCTGAGACATCTGAAGTGTTCACTGCTGCATACAAGGAGTGGATGCACTTATTTTATTGCCTGGGTAAATCCCCTCCTTTATTTTCCCAAAAGGGATAATTAGTGACTTACGAAAATAAGATTTAAAAATATAATTGTCTAAATAATATCAAGGAGCTCTGGTAGCATAGTGCCTAAGGCACTTGACTGCTAACCAGAAGGCTGGAGGTTCAAACCCACCAGCAACTCCTGAGAAGGAAGGTTGGGCAATCTAATTCCGTAGTGATACTGCCTCGGCAATCCAAGGAGGGGCTGCTATGAGTCGGGTCCGACTCGACGGCACATAACAACAACAACAAATAATATCAGCATATAGGAGCTATCTATCAATACTTCAGTCTCCCAATCATTTTGAATACCTCTACTATGTTTGAGGAGGTCTAAGACCATCTCCCCAATATAAGAGCCTCCCTTGCAGCTGGGCTATCAGCACATGACCCAGGCTTTTCCCATCAGATACTCCCATGAGACTCCACCAGAAACTGCCAACATGAATCTAATGGGCCACAGAATCCACTCTAGACCAGACATACTGAGGCTGCTAAGATGCACTTCCAGCATTAACTCCTGCCAGTCCCCAGCAGAAGAACTGTATCTGTTCCTGGACCAGATCTAACTTCTGTTCCAAGCCTGGCTCTCTGACTCTACTAACTACCTAATCTATCCGCTAATACATTATCTGATCAAATCAGTTGAATAGCAAGAGTAGATTTCTCTTGTTTGCAACTAAAAATCCTGAGAGATAAATAGGCATAAGATAGATAAACTAAAAAGAGAAAGCTAGAGAAAAAGTGTATTATAGAAATACATCTCATAACATCATAACTAGTAACTGAAGTCAGACTAAGACATTGCCTGAGCTCCCTGATAGTTAAAAGTAAAAACAGGAAATGTGAATATCATGGATTGAATTGTGTTCCCCCAAAGTATGTGTCAACCTGGGTAGGCCATGATTCTCAGTGGTTTGGCAGTATGTAATGATGTAGTTTGGCAGTTATGTAATAACAATAATTCAACTAATGTGGTCTGATGGGATTAGTCAATCAATTGTAAGGGGATCAGGGTGGAACGCAATACCCTTACTCAGGTCAGCATTGATCGGATGTAAGGATAGTTTCTGTGGGGTGTGGCCTTCATTACCTTTTATCTTACAAAAGAAAAAACGGAAGAGAAGCAAGCAGAGATCAAGGGAACTACTATCCCAAGAAAGAACAGTTGGGAGTGGAGTGCTTCCCTTCAACCTGGGGTCCTGGTGCCGAGAACCTCCTAGACCCAGGGGAAAACTGATGCCAAGATACAAGGATATCCAAGGAACATGAGGCCCACAGATGTTGAAAAGAGCAAGGACCTTACTCGAGAGCCAAAACAGAGAGAAAGCCTTTCCCTAGAGCTGGAGCTCTGAATTTAGACTTCTAGCCTCTTAAAATGTGAGAGAATAAATTTGTTTGTTAAAGCCATCCACTTGTGGTATTTCTGTTATAGCAACACTAGATAACTAAGACGGTGACCAATTGTAATATTCACAGTATTCATGAGATAAAACTGTATCAGTTGTTAATAATTAGCTTTTCATAAGGGTTCATAAGAAAGTTCTCACTAGAGAGTCTGGAATATGGAAATTTTATGACCACTTCAGAACAAATTTACATGTTTATATAATCAACTGGATGAACATCAGTGGTGAAAATCAAGGCTACTAACCAGATCAAACAACCCTTACCCCAAACTCAATGCTCACAGCCACAGACCCAGACTGGTGTCCATTATAAATAGATGAATAAATGAAAAACCAAGTGCTCAGAACTTCAGCTGAAACAACCAAAAGATAGACAGAATATATGGAACAAGACATTTTGACACACAGACATCAGGCAATGAAGGACAGTGAGCCCTAAGAGATAGAAAACAAACGAGGGGAGCCCTCACGTTTGCCCCCAGCTTATTGCCTTGAGAAAGTTTAGGGCCATAGCATACAAGGGAGGGAGGTATAGAGAGAAAACTCCAGAAATCTGCAGAGATTCCATCTTAAGTCTTCAGCTGAGTAAAATCAGCAAGTGTGTGAGGAAATTTATAACCCAAGGCTGAGGAAAAAAACACCAAAATGGAATAGAGAAAAACAATGCCTGGCACTCACACAGGGCCAAGAATAGTGCCTGTTCCTACCAGGCACAGTAGAAAGCCTCATCATTCATGGATCACTGATTGTAGAGAGTACTCCAAAGAGTTGTGCCTCAGTAAAACCAAACCAAACCTGTTGCCCTTCAGTTGATTCCAACTCATGTGACCCCATATGTTACAGAGTGGAACTGCACCATAGGGTTTTACTGTACCCTAGACATGGGTAATAATTAGCTCTAGACTGAGCACTATTTTAGTCCTATCTAAGAAATCTTAAGAATATTTATAGGAATGCAAAAACTTACAATGTCTCACAATATGGCAAAACTTACAATGTCTAATGCAACAAAACACACTGCCCTCAAGTTGGATCTGATGCAAGTGACCCATCCTTGGGCTTCCGAAGTAGATCTACAGAAGTAGATTGCCCAACCTTCCTTCCGAGGAATGGCTGGTGGGTTTGAACTGCCAGTCTTCTGGTTAGCAGTTGAATGCCTTGTTGCTGTGTTGTTGTTACGTGCCGTCGAGTTGCACCCGACTCATAGCGACCCCTCCTTGGGTTTCCAAGGCAGTATCACTATGGAAGTTGATTGCCCCACCTTCCTTCTGAGGAGTGGCTAGTGGGTTTGAACTGCCAGCCTTCTGGTTAGCAGTCAAGTGCCTTAAACACTATGCTACCTGAGCTCCCGTCGAATGCCTTAGGCACTACTTATTAAAACTACATTCCTCATATACAAAAAGTTAAATAGATATCTGAAAAATATTTTTTAAAAAGAAACAAACCAAACATCTAGAGATGAAAACTGTATCTGAGATGAAAATACACTAGATGGGATTAACAAGAGGTTGGACATTGCAAAGAAAGAAATGAACTTGAAGTGATAAAAACTGTCTAAAATAAAACACAGAAACTGCATTGTCAGTGACGGCAAACATTGATATACAGGTGGATAGACAGGTGGACAGGCTGAACTATTAGGTATGACTGTGCAGGGGGAAGGGTACCCATGACCATGTATAGGGTTGGCAGACAATGTTTTTACAAGTGTATTTGCATGTTCTGTAAGAATTTCCAGGTACACAGTAAAGCTGACAAGGGACAAGGTTGTAGTCACTTCTTGGCCACAGCCAGATACCCAGAGGGAGTGAGTAGTTGGACCTGTGAGCTCAGGACCTTGGTCATAGGGGATGTCAAGCTCAATTGGCATAACATACTGCACAAAACACTGTTCCACATTCTACTTTGGTGAGTAGTGACTGGGATCTTAAAAGCTTGCAAGTAGCCATCTAGATGCAATGATGGGTCTCTCCTTGTCCAGAGCAAAGAATAATGAAGAAAATCAAAGACACATGAAACAATTAGTCCAGGCAACTGGTACACCATGCAATCCTCAGCCTATATGACTATGAGACCAGAAGAATTAGATGGTTCCCGGCTACCATTGTCAACCACTTGGAGGGGGATCTATGTATGAGATCCTGGATAGAGTGGGAGAACAATGTGGAACAAAACTCAAAATCATTATTTAAAAAAAAAAAAAGGGACCAGGTTTGCTGGTCTGATAGAGTCTGGTGGAACCACTGAGACTATGGCTCCTAGCTGCCCTTCAGGTCTGGAATTGAACCCACTCCTGGGGCTGCCAGCCAAACAAAAGACAGGCATACGAGCTGAACATTTACATTAGGTAGATACACTCCTTGGAGAGATCAATCATGGGAGAATAGAAGGGTTGTGTATGCACAGGGAGACAGCTCGGGGGGCAGGAGAGTATGGGAGGGAAGGACACAGGGAAGAGGTAACTATGGGGAGGACATGGGAGGGGAGCTATTGTATTGTGGGAAATTGCAGTGAATGTCATGAGACAAAGTGCATGTGAGCTGCTGTATGGAAAATAAATTTGCTCTGTAAACTTTCACCCAAATCACAATAAAAATTAAAAAAAAAAAATGAGAGTAAGAATTAATGAGCAGAGTACCAGTCAGTTGTGGGATAACTTCAAGTGGCTCAATATACATGTAGTTGGAGTCCTCAAAGGATGGGGGAGGAGAGGTAGAACAGGGACAGGAGAAATATTTGAAGAAAAAATTACCAAAAATCTTCTAAATTTGAAGAAAATTATAAACCCAGAGCCAAAAACTTCAATGAACCCCAAGCACAGGAAACATAAAGTAAACCAGACCAAGGCACAGTACAATCAAATTGCATGGAATGATGAAAAGAACACTATACAAGTAGCCAGAGGAAAAAAAACACACATTATGTACAGAGGAAGACAGACAAGGATGACAGCAGATTCCTTGTCAAAAACAATGCAAGCAAGAAGACAATGGAGCAGCATCTGTAAAGTACTGAAAGAAAATCAATCAAAAAAAAAGCTATTCATTGAAAATTTTATATCTAAGGAACATGTCTTTCAAATACAAAGGTGAAAAATACTTTTTTAAAAAAAAAATATTATGATTTGGGTGAAACTTTACATAGCAGATTTGTTTTACATTCAACAGTTCATACACATTTTGTTTTGTGACAGTGGTTATAGCCCCCACAGTATAACAACTTTCCTCCCATTTTCTCCCTGTGGTTACCTTTTCCCTGTGTCCTTCTTGCCTATGCATTCCTGCCTCTCTTTCTCCCTGTGCAAATGCTGCCCTTCTGATCTCTCATGATTGTTTTAAGGAGTGCTTACCTCTGGTGTAGGGGTTCAGTTTGTAAGCCTGCCTATTGTTTGGCTGAGACTTAAGCCATGCGAGTGAGTTCAATTCCAGGCCCAAAGGGTGACTCAGGGCCATAGTCTCTGGGGTGCCACCAGTCTCTATCTGACCACTAAACCTTTTTTTTAATGTTTTTAAAATTTTATTGCAGTTTTTCTTCCACTCTTAGCCAGGATCTCTAATTTTGATCCCTTTCCGAGTAGTTGGCATTAGCCGCCAGGCACCATTTAGTACTTCTGGTCTCAGGCTCATATAGGCTGAGGTTCTCATGGTCCATTAGTCCTTTGGACTGTTTCCATGCATCTTTGATTTTCTTCATTATTCTTTGTTCCAGATGAGGAGAGACCAATAGGTGCCACTTAGATGGCCACTCAAAAGCTTTTTAGACCTCAGTTGCTACTCACTAAAGTTAAGATGTAGAACAGTATTTTTGTATACCTTGTTGTGTCAATTGAACTTGATGTCCCCCACAGCCATGGTCCCCAACTCACAAGCCTGGAGATTCACTCCCTCAAGGTGCTTATTTGTGGCTAAGAAACGACTCTAACTTTGCCTCCTGTTATGCTTAAATTGCGTATGGACATTTTTATAGCACATACAAATACATATGTAGGAATACGGTCTGCCAAACTCATGTATGACCATGGGTATATTCCCATTTGCCTATCCATACCCAATCTTCTTGCCTGTGTACCTATGTATCCACCCATAGATTAATGTTGCTGTTACTGATAATGCAGTATTGTGTATGTGATGGTATTTGCCTTTATTGTCAGACAATACCTCTTGTCTGCACCTCTCTATTTCTTCCTTCTCCTTAATGATACTGTGCTAGTCATACACTTTCATTTTATTGCTTTTCCTTTCACCCATATCAAACCTCTCTCTTAATTATCCATCTACCTTCCCTCCCTTCCTCTCCCTTTTCATCCCTGGTGTGGTGGTTATGTTTGTGTGTCAACTTGGCTGGGCCTGGTTGAGTGCCTGGGCAGCTGGTGGTAGTTATTCTCCATGATGAGACTGGCAATCAACTCCATGGTGGGATCTACCACAAGCAGCTGAGTAGCTGCCTTTGGGTACGTGCTCTGCTTCCTGTATATAAGGAGAAGATTTGACAACAGTCTCTAGCCTATGGCACACTTGGATCCTGCATATAGCTGTGTCATTGCTCAGCAGCTACCATGCTCTGCCAACCTTGAGACTTTCAATGGACTTGAATGAATGGCCTGCCATGTGGTTTGGTAACATCAGGACTGAGCCTTTTGACTTGACAACCTTGGGGCTTCTCAGCCTCAGCAGCCAGCAGCTGTCTGAGCGAAGAAATGCCTCTAGCTCCATTGGGCCGGGGGCAGGAGGCAGAGCTGGACTCCAAGGTTGAGGGGCTTTCACTCAGCCCCTAGAGCCTGGAACTTTGAACTTAGACTTAAAGCCTCCAAATTTTAAGACTAAATTCCTGTTTGTTAAAGCCATCCCATTTGTGATATATTTCTTGTCAGAGTGGCACTAGGTAACCACAACACCTGGTAACCAATAAAGATATTTCAAAAAAGACTTCTTAAATATACAAAAGCTACAGAATTTATCAGCAGTAGACCCTCACTGCAAAAATGTCAAAGGAAGTCCTTCAGGAAGAAGTAAATGATACCAGATGAGAATGTGGATCCACACAAAGGAATGAAGAATATAGGAAACAGCCACTAGAGGGGTAAAAATGTAAAATTTAAAAAAAATTATTTAAATCTCTTTAAAAAATAATTGAGTAGTTAAACAAAAATAAAAGCAATGTAATGGATCACACATTTTTCTAAGAAAAGCTTTGTAACCTTTCCAGAAACTATGCAAATCAGAAGAAATGGAGTGGCAGTGCTAAAAGAAGTATTAAAAAGAACAACATTGTCAACACAGAATTCTAAACCCACTATTTTTTTTTTTTTAAATAAAGACAGACAAATGCTGAGACAATTCACTGCTAACAGACCTACATTACCATAAAAGAAGTTCTTTGGGCAGAAGGAGCAGGACACCTGCACAGTCATACTTAGGTCACATATGGTCAGTAATTCACTTGAAAGTCTGACAGACCTGAACTTTAATCCCAACTCTGACATTTATTTGTTATGTGATCTTGGGTTAGCTACTGTCCTCTCTAAGGTTTTGTTTCCTCATCTGTACAATGGGGGCAAGACTAACTATCTCACAGAAATGTTATAAATTTTATGAAAGCACTAAAAAGTTAACAGTTGGAGAATGTGGGTGAAGGGCATATGGTAATTCTTTGTACTATTCTTACCAATCTTTCTATATGCTTAAACTTATGTCAAAATAAAAAGTTAAAAAGAAAAAAAAGAATATAAGTTATATAAGTAACATAATTATGTACTCACATGCATGTTTCACAGACTCCTAACACATTCAGGAAATGGTTCATTCTAATTAGTTAAACATTCTGGTGAACATAAAATTTTTCTAAGGAACTTGGAATGCACTTGGCATCAACTAAGTCTTAGTTTTCACAGAGGACCAGGACCTAGTAGAGCAATGGGGAACTGCTGTGAGCCCTTCTAACTACAGGGCAGCAGAGGGAGAAAGCCTGAATCAATTGGTCCAGAGGGCAGGGCCTGTATGTAACAACCATGTGCACAGAGGTATGTGCAAGTACATGCACACACGTGTGCTCAAACCAGCAGGCACCAGGGGCCTTGGTGTATGTAGGAACTAGGAACCCTCTTGCTTCCCTGATCTCTTGGTGAGAACTAAGAAACTTGTCAAGGGCGATACCTTTAAGGTTTATTGAAAACCACCTGAATCTGATGACATATATTGCAGAGCTATTCCCAACCACTGCCAGCCTACCTACTGTCTGAATCATCTCTGCCTCACTGTATCATCTCAATCTTGTGAGCTTCAAAATGCTACATGGTCCCATACTGGTCCGAACAGCAGCACTAGCACCACTAGCTTTGTGTACTAACCACCCTCCACTTCCAGTTTAGAGAACAGGAGGCCCTTCCCACGGCACATACAGTTAAGTTACCCTCTAACTTGGCTTCCCTGGAAAGACAGACCAGGGTAGGCAGAACACACATCATTTTAATTGGCTTGGGGCTTAGCATAACTTCAGTCAGATGCTGCACAGGCCACTAACTTCCATGTGTTTCAGCAGCAACATGGGCACTGTAAAGAATTAATTCATAATGAGTATATTAATGTTTGAGACAAAGAGGGTGCACATGCTAATCTCCCACTGCCAGCTGACTCTTTTCTTCCCAAGGCTAATTACTGGTGGTGTTGATGTTAAAAGCCTCACTGATAGAGGAGAGTGTGGCAGTAAGAATAGGTGTCCAGAGTGTTCAAAGGCATTGCTTGTATCTCCCAGGTTGTGAGCTGAAGTTCAGTTCGTGTAGCTTTGTGACAAGGCCAATGGATGCACAGTCAGCATCCACAGGGACATAGCTGTGACCTGGCCATGAGAGCAAGTTTGCTCAGGCAGGTGGAAGGCAACTTCTAGTCTACAGGCCAATGTAGTCATGGCATCTTTCTACATGCCCACACCCTTCTCAAAATACCCATGGGCTGAACAAAATGAAGGCTGAGGGTTGGGGTGGGAGGTAAACCAAGGAGGCTCTGTGGCCCCCACGAGCATAGGGAGCTGTTCCCCGCACTCCCGTTGACTCCAGCTTTTCCTTTCGTTGCATACATGCACACACAGCCTGCTCACCATTTTACCCAGGAGGAAATGGGCATAATCTCAGCACTTGAACCTCCATCCTTACTTGAGATCCTCCCAACACTCCTTCCAGAGCCAGCTGGTAGAGGAGACCTTCTCTTGTTGTTATGTGCCATTGAGTCATTTCCAACTCACAGTGACCACATGTATGAAACAATGAAACACTGCCCAGTCCTGTGCCATCCTCATAATCATTGCTATGTTTGAGCCCATTATTGCAGCCCTCTGTCAATCCATCTTGTTGAGGGTTTTCCTCTTTTTTGATGACCCTCTACGTTCCCAAGCATGATGCTCTTCTAGACCCCCTCAGTCAACAGGGAACCTTCCCCCTGCCCTCAGAACAGACGTGATGTCCCCTGGTCAGGAATAACTCAGGAATAACTCTGGCTGAATTTTAGAGATGACCTCCATTGTTTCCTGGGTGGAAAATGCACTCTCAAAGACCCAGGGCCTGGGAGTGGGCAAAGGGTCACCCTGCAGGCAGGGAGGGCCACTACATCTCCAGCTCTTATGGACCAGAGACTACTGCTAGTAAAGCACTAGGGAGGCCAGAGCCAGATCAGGTGGAAGGAATTAGGTCAGTATCCAGTCTGTCCTCCAGATTCAGATGCCTGGACACCAGGGCAAGAAGACAATAGCCAGTCTCACTCTATCTCTATCCAGCAAGTTCAAGGTCCATAAGCCGTCATTTCAAAATGAAATGGTGTGAGTCACAGGGGGGACTCTGGAGCTTATCTTATCCAAGCCCCTCACTGAGCAGAAGAGATGCAGGGGGGTCAGGGAAGAGGAGCTACAAGATCACATAGCACCAGGGTGATGGAAAGATGGTATCTCTCCTGGTACACAGTCAAGAGTTCAACCTCAAAGGGTGCACTTCTTACTCCTATACTTGCTGCTAATCAGAGCTCACCAGGCTCACTAAAGTGTTCCTGGGATAGGGAGGTCCTG
Source organism: Orycteropus afer afer (assembly GCF_000298275.1). Classification (NCBI taxonomy): domain Eukaryota; kingdom Metazoa; phylum Chordata; class Mammalia; order Tubulidentata; family Orycteropodidae; genus Orycteropus; species Orycteropus afer. The sequence continues at coordinate 30,138,512 of NW_006921590.1, forward strand.
CCTCATGAAGTCTCAGTGGAAATATGCAACATGGGAAGTACCAAGGAGCAGCAGTGAGGAAGCCACACTAAGCCCTGGCTTTTATAAGGATCACAGATCAGAATGACCTCAGAACACTGAGTCACATAGCAAGAAGCAGCCTAGAGGATGCCTAGTCCAACCCTGCATGTGGCAGATGAAATATCTGAGGTCCAGAAAGCTGGAGGATTTGTTCAAAGGCACACAAAGATAGAGCAGGAACAAACCAAGATCAGGGACCCACCCCTAGCAGCCTCCCTCAAACCTGCTCTGGCTTGATCCTGGCCATCCCTAAAATCTGGGGCAGGTCATGTGGCCCCTCTTAGAAGCTCCAGCTCTTTGCAAAATGAAGGCATCTCTACAGTGTCTCTTCCCTCTAAAATCTTCACCTCATCTGTATTAGTTTTCTATTGTCATGTAATAAATACTACAAACTTAGTGGCTTAAAACAACATACATTTATTATCTCACATTTTCTACAGGAACAGGGATCTGGGCACATCTTAACTGAGTCCTCTGCTCAGGGTCTCACAAGGCTGCAATCAAGGCTCGCACAAGGCTATTTCCTGGAATTCAGGATCCTCTTTCAAGCTCATGTGGTTGTTGACAGATTTCTATTCCTTGCAGTTGTTAAGGCTGAGGCCTCATTTTCTTGCTGACTGTCTACCTGGACTGCTCTCAGCTCCAAAAAGCTGCCCACTGCTCCCTGCCATGTGGTCTCTCTACAACCTGGCAGCTTACTTCTCCAAGGCAGCAAGAGGAGTCAGTCTTGTAAGGAAATGTAATGATGAGTGTGACTATCTCATCACCTTTGCAATGTAATGAAACTTAAATCAAGTGAGTGATATCCCATCTCCTTTGCCATCTTATACTGGTTAAAAGTAAGTCACAAGTTCCACCGGCACTCAAAGGGAGGGAATTGTACAATGGTATTACTTGTTGGGGCAGTCACGTTAGGGTCTGGCCACCACATTGTTCCACACTCACAGGCTCTTAAGGGATGGTGCCTAAGGATCATTGTAGCCAAATGTAGCCATTACTCTTCATTCAGCCTCTACTTTCTCTCCAACTATGGTGAACTGGGTTGATCAAAACCTCACAGGTCTCTCTGCCTTAAAATTGAAGCTATCTGAACTGGCCAGAGCCTAGACTGAGACCACAGGTTGCAGACTATGGTAGGCAGGGCTCAAACTCTGCTACTTCTGCTGCATTATATTTCTATCTACACATTGCTGTACTCAGTTAACAAGTCCCTTGATGCCCACATCATTCCAATCCTTTCCACAAGCTAAGGTGGACAGAAGAGCTGCAACCGCTGTCAAGACTTTAATTTCTTCTCAGTCTTTTAGCTAAGATCAAGTATAGAATTCTGCCTTAGACTGACTCTTTTGCTGCATGATGGAGGCAGGACAGGAGCTGAGTTTTCCTGGCTCAACATCTAGCACTCTGCCTTCCTCTGATGTAGGTGAGAGAGGACTGGGGTGGGTAGGCTAGCTGGTGGGCAGCTTTCAGACTTCCAGTCCACATTCTAATCTGGGCAGCAGCCTGCAGTGTTTTGGCTGGATGTGGGTGGGGTGTGTGGGTAGGTGGGGTTTAATGTTAGAATCAGGGGAGAATTTCAAGATCCTGATGCTACAAGTAGGGTATGTGAATACCCTAAAAATAAGTGGCTAATTTGGGGGTGTTGTTTCCTCATAAAGGGAAACTTTTCTTGGAGATGCTCTCTACTCAGGGAAAAGCAGAACTAAACAAATCTCTTCTAGCTCTAAGATCCATTCTTACCCACAGCAGCCCAGGGACAGAGTATGGAAAATGCTGGGTCACAGTGAGGTAGAATCAGCCGGCTTGGGAAGGTCGCACCAAAGCTCAGTCTGCTCCTCAAAACCTGGCTTTGGCAGCACTGAGGGAGTGAAGCTGATGAACATCCTCCCTCAATCCCCAAAGTAACAGTTCTCCTTTCCACTCCTTCTGTTCTGCTGGGTTAGGGACATCAGCCCTCAAATCAGCAGCCCCCACTCCCCATTTCACATCACTCCTGTGCCTATAGTCATCAATAGCTCCATGGGAACTTCCAGCATATAATTCTATTTGGTCAGCACCCTGGGGTGGACAGCACCACTGCTTGGCACTGAAAACCACCCTGGCTTCCAAGGCCTCAGTGACACAGGCAATAAGCTCCATAATCGTGGCATGCTTAGATCTGTGTGTGTCTGTGTCCTCATACCTGCTCCCCAAGTATGGGCCTGTGTCTGGGGGTCTGAGTGTCTGTAGGCATCTTCCCTCCTTTGTCTTAGTACTTCTATTGCTCTCTTTTGCCCTCCACCTCTTGACTTCCTTTCTTCTTTGTTCTGGCTCTCTCATTCCATATGACAAGGAAAATAAACAAGAAACATTTGTTCTAAGTGCTTCACTTTACTGTGTTCCATCTGCATGGTATTTACTCTCGTTCATCAACAGGGTCAGAACCAAACATTTTCTCTTCCTCTCTCAGAATCAGCATGATCACTCCCAGAGGAGAAGGTTCTCCTTGTCTCCAGGAACCTTTCTCTGGTGTGGAGACTACAGTCACAGCTCTCTAGTCCTGAGCTGGGGATGAGTCTTCTGCCTGTCCCTGCCCCAGGCTTGGGGGCAATGATGGGTGAGAGAAGGTTTGAATAGGCCAGGGTGGGTACACTGAGTTGCTTGTGGCCAGTTTCCAGTTCAGTTTTCCTCTGCCCAGTAACTCCAGGCACGGAAGACACCTTTTCTCAGTACCAAGCTGAGGGAACAGGTCTTCTCATTCACCCTGACCTAAAAACAATTAACCCGGCTCTGGCTCAGAGGGGTCATTGGCACAGACTGGAAGCTGCTCTGATCACTGATGATGCATCATTAGGATTCTCTCTGCCCAGCAACTACACTGGAATATCCAAGTGGTGCTCAGTAACCTCCATGAGTACTGACTGGCCAGAAGACAGGAAAGGCAGGGAGCAAAGGTCACCAGGGCACTGGCAGGTGTGTTTCAGGCTTTGAGAGAATAGACCATGAACTAGTTTGTGGGAAAGGGCCTGCACCAATGGACCTGAACAAGATGCTGTCTTGAGGCTACAGGTGGGTCAGGACGGCCATCCCCTACCTCCACTCTGGATCCCTAGCTCTTAACCTTCACTATTTTAAAATTTTTATTGTGACTTGGGTAGAAGTTTACAAAGCAATTAATTTTCCACATAGCAGACCATACACATTTTGTCTCATGACACTGACTGCAATTCCCACAACATAATACCTCTCTTCCCACTTCCTCCCCATAGTTATCTCTTCCCTGAGTCCTTCCCTTCTATGCACTTCTGTCCCCCAAGCTGTCTCCCTATGCAAACACTGCCTTTCTGTTCTCCCATCACTGCTCCAAGGAGTGTATCTACCTGATGTAAATGTTCAGCCCATATGCCTGTCTATTGTTGGGCTGGAAGCCACAGGAGTTCAATTCTAGACTTGAAGGGTGGCTAGGGGCTATAGTCTCAGGGGTCTCACCAGGCTCTATCAGACCAGCAAATCAGCCTTCATGTTTTGTGCAGCCAAGCTTAAGACTTGGTTTCTGTCTCCAATGCAGGAGGTAGGAAGAGCAAAGCACTCTCCTACACAACACTCCTCTCCCTCAAGTCTTCAGGGTCCCTTGAGCTTGCTGGGGAGCTGGAAGCAAGAAGAGGGGAATCCACAGAAGAAAGCAAAGAAGTGAGTCAAGGGTCTGTTGAAACAGGAGCCCAGCGAGGGAGGAAGTAACAGGAGGTACACAAGAGGGCCAGGGGAGCTGACAGATCCAATGGCCAGCTTCTCGCCAGGTGGCACATCTGCCCTGAACAGGAAGCAGAGGGAAGAGTCTGGATGGGCTGCAGCACTTCTGGAGCAACCCCTCTGCAGGATCAAAACACTGAGGTAATCCAGGCACTGGGAAGGGCAGGGGAGCTCAAGTGCCAATTCTGATACATCAGCCTATAGAGTGGCCTTGGAGATAAGGACTAATGCTCCTGCCCTACACTGCTTCTCAGTCCTTACTCTACAGAGAAAGAATCAAGAATGTATACATCCCAGCAGAGCAGAACTTCAGAGCAGGAAGGAAGCTTAAGTGCACACCGTTCACAAGCCCCTTCTGTAAATTCCACCTCTGAATGTTCACAACTTGACCTGGCTCAGGTCACCCAGATCTCCTGCCTATCGTGCCACATCATGCCTTCACCTTTTAATCCACGAACATGTCCTTGCTCTGTCAAAATCCCCAGTGGATCCCCACTGCCTGCAGGAAGACTTGAATGTAGAAACCAGGTGCTCCTGGGTATGACCCTGCCTACTTCTCCATCCCTCTTCCCCCACTTGTACCAGGCGCTCTCTGCCTCCAGCCACCATGAACCATGCCCAATTCCCTTGGAAGCACCAAGCACCCCATGCCTTGGCTCAGGTGGGTGCCTCTGCTCATGATTGCCTCCTCTTGTCTGCTGGTGAGTTCTTGCTCACTGTGCAAAACCTCCTCTGGTAAGCCTTCCCGAAGTCCGCCAGAGACATTCACAGCCTTGTTTGTGTTTATAATATTAATACTGGCTACTATGGATTACAGGAGCTCTGGTAGCATAGTGCCTAAGGCACTTGACTGCTAACCAGAAGGCTGGTGGTTCAAACCCACCAGCACTCCTCGGAAGGAAGATGGGGCAAACTACTTCTGTAGTAATACTGCTTCGGAAACCCAAGCGGGGTCACTATGAGTTGTGGCCGACCCAACAGCACATAACAACAACAACAACAACAACTATGGATTAAACTGTGTCCCTCCAAAATATGTGTTGCAAATCCTAATCCCTGGTTAAATGCTTGGCTGCTAACCTAAAGGTTGGTGGTTCAAATCTACCAGCTGCTTTGCAGCAGAAAGACCTATGGGGCAGTTCTGCTCTGTCCTATAGCGTTGCTATGAGTTGGAATGGATGGATGGCACTCAACAAAAACAATATGCCTGTGGATATAATCCCGTTTGGAAATAGGGTTTTCTTTGTTATATTAACATAGCCATATCAATGTAGGGTGTGTCTTAAACCAATCACTTCTGAGATATAAAAGGAGCAAATTAGGCACAGAAGCAAGGAAGTACAAATGGAGAAAGACTGATACCAGCTGGAGATCAGTAAGAGCCTCGGACAAGGATCTCGCGCCCCCTCCCCCACCTCCTCCAGAGTGGGCAGAGACAGCCTTCCCCTAAAGCTTGTTATGTTGTTGTTGTTATGTGCCATCGAGTCAGCCCTGACTCATAGCGACCCCTCCTTGGGTTTCCGAGGCAGTATCACTACGGAAGTAGGATTGCCCAACCTTCCTTCCGAGGAGCTAGTGCTCTGAATTTGGACTTCTAGCCTCCTAAACTATGAGAGAATAAATTTCTGTTAGTTAAAGCCACCCACTTGCAGAATTTGTTACAGAAGAACTAAGAAACTAGTTGGGACTTACTGTCTTCTTACCTTGGGCCAAGTACTATTCTAAACACTACATGTCTGAACACATATAATCACAGTATTGTGCAAAGCCTCTGTCCCTGCAGTCCACCAGGCTATGCCCAGGGAAATAACAGAGCTTCAAAGATGAGTGCTGGGGGGTACCAATAGAGTAGGGCAAAGTGAGCTTATCCCACTTCCTGATGGTCCAGCTGCTAAGTAGGGAATGGGGAGGAGCTAAAAGACATCGGCCAGGGGATCAAAGACCTGGGCTCTTGCTTTGTTCAGCAGCTACCACTCCTGGATCCTGTAACCGGTGTATAGTCTTCGCCTCCCAGATCCTCCGGTTCTTTATATACTATCAGATCGTGAGGATGGTACCCTATGCCCTATGGCTCACTACACAAAAATTATCAGTGATTCATAAAACCTTGCTTCCTCTCTCCCTTTTTCCCCTCATACATCTACAAAGGGCAGGAAGCAGGGATGGCAATTCCTAGTTCATTAATGAAATGTCCTAACACTTGAGCTTTTAACCAACCAGTTGCCGTCCAGCTGATTCTGACTCATGGCAAGCTCACGCGTTAGGGAGTAGAACTGCACTCCCTGGGGTTTTCGCCAATGTGTCATTCCCTGGTATATCTGACCTCAGTGAGACCTCAAAAAGGTAATGACTACCCTCCTCTACTGGCGAGGAAAATGAGCACAGTGTGGTTCTGACAGTGAGAGGGGTAATGGGGTGGAAGCTCAGAACTCAGAAAGGCTGATGTAAGTGATGGAGTGGGGGCAGGAACTAAGGTTGGGTTTTTTAAGTCCCACTTGGCCTGGAGGGGACACTGAGTACTGCTCTTGACTCTAGTCCTTTTCCTGCCCTCCCTGCTTACCACCTACCCACCCACTTGTCTTAAAAAAAAAAAAAGTGTCCTGGGCTAGGAGCACCTGGAATCATTCTCCTTGGAGGTAGGAGGCAGCAGCACACATACAACAGCAGCACCCTGTTGTTCTCATCAGAGATCTTCCTCTGTGTGGAAGAAACACCTCTGACAGCAGGAAGTGCAGGATAGCCTGCACCTGTTGCCTGGCAACCCAAGCCAAGCACATCACCAGGAGAGAGGAGCCAGAGTGCCCTGGGGGCACACTAGGGAAGACTGGGCCCCAGATGGAGGTGGGCTGAGAATGCCTCCCAGGAGAAGAGGTGGCAAGGCTAGAGAGGCCCTGAGGTTTTGAGAGGTTCAGTTGGTGAGCTCCATCCCTTGCCTTAATCCCTGCAGCTCCTCTTGCCAGCAGTGTGCCTGCCTCCAGGCTGGGAGCAACACTGGTTGACATCAGACTCTAAGCTGGCACTGAATTATGGAACCAGAATTAGCGCTGCATCACTCCCAGAGGTCACCTAGTCCAGTAACCTTGGGAACACCTGGAGGAAGCCAGGCCTAATTATAAAACCAGTGGGTGGTAGATCCAGGACAGAATCAGGGTTTCCAGGGCCCTGGTATCTCTAAGCCTGGATGGAGGGTGTGGCCAGGGAAGGGTTACCCCAGTGCAGGTAGGAACCACCTACCAGGTGTAGTTCTTTTCTTAGTAATTAGTTCTCAGCTGGAACCTGGGCAGCCTCTCTCTTCCATGGCAGTGACAAGGGCTGGCTTGGGAGGTCTTTAGCTACCTCCATAGTCTATCAGCTTTTTCCACCCTCCTCAAATAACCAGCTCATTCTGCTTAAGAATGAAGTGTCTGCTACGCAATCTCAGCTTCAACCAGACTCCCACACATGAAACCCCTGCCTCCTTCTTGCCTTTTCCAATTTTTGAGGGAGATCAAAGGCCTTTCCTGGACCCACTCCCATGCTGTGACTTGCTAGTTCCTCTTCAGCAAACACCTCGGCACATATATTCCCCAACAGTCATTTGTGGCAGACCCGGTGGCCTTTAGACTTCAATGTTATGTTGCCCTACCCCTACCCCAACACTAGGGGACTGTGCCTGCCTTTGAGACTTAAGATTCAATCGTTCACTTAAGTGGTGACTTAAGTTCCAATTCTAATTCTGCCACATGCTAGCAATGAGTCCTTGACATGATCCTCTCTCTCTGAGCCTCTGCCTCCTGATCTGCAAAATGAAGACAATCCTGTGTCCATCACAGGGTGCCTGGGAAGCTAAAGCGCCCCATATGGTGCCTTGGGCATTGTTAGTGTTCAATAAATGCTATCCAAGATTGATTGCAGGAAGGGCAGAGAAACTGAGGACAATAAGCTCCATTTTGTCAGGGAGGGCAGACTCAATTAGGACCCATCCCAAATCATCCTCCTCTCCATGCCCCTAGAATGAGCCCCCTTCCTAGCCCAATGAGACTGAGCTACTCCCCAGCTAAAGGTCTTCTTCCCATTCCCCATTTCCCTCCAAAGGCCTCACTCAGCTCTCAGCTGAGCCAGCCTCTGTGATTTGCCTTCGCCTCGTCTCCAGCCACAGGGTGACTGGGTGCACTGGTTACCCTGCATACTTGCAGCAACTCTTGCTGGGAGGACCCCAAGCCCATTTAGTGGGAGAAAAGGCCCATTTAGCGACTGGATGATGGCTATGGTCACAGTACAGTGTCAATACTGACTAAGTCTTCCTCCTCCTCCAACCTACCCAAGCCACCAAGTCTGCTGATGGGGGCTCCCACCTGCCATTCTTTTTATGCATTTCCTGGAAGTAACTTTTACTTTAAAGGCCCTATTCTGCCTTCGGGGGCAAGGTATCATCTGCTTCCTCTTGTCCCTTGTGTATGTCACCATCTGGGGACAGGTAGTGCCTGGCTCAGGACACGTGGTCTAGTCACCCAGACTCCCACTGGCTTTGTTACCAAGAAACCAGGGTAAATACGCTTTCCTACTAAAAATAAGTCATTTTTCTGAACAATAAAGTATTCATAGAAGTGAAATTTACTTTCTAAAAAGACACTATTTAGTTTAAAGCAAAAATTATAGAAATATTAAAAGGAATTTGAAATTTCATTCCCCAAGACACAGTGAAGAACTTCACTTAGGGATCCTTAAGGAACTCTGAATTTTCATCCTTTCCTTCTCTTGTTCCAGGAAGCAAAGAGTCACCTATCATTTCAAGTCCCCAGGCCCTGCCTAGAGCCCCATTTTCTGGCAGCCTACTTTCTTGGCTCAAACAAAAGCATCTGGTAGCTGATCACTTGCTGCCCATCTTAGGGCAATCTGTCCACTTCTTCCTCCATCAACCTCCACCCAGACCTCTCCATTTTTTCTTCTCTGTGGTGATAAATGAAAAAGGAATGACAGACAGACATTTGAGAAAATGCCAGTATAGCTTTTCTAATAGTCCACTCAGATGTTTATGGATTTTGCTGTTCTTCCTCTCTCATCATCATCCCTGGGTGATGCGTATGGTTAACATACTTGGCTGCTAACTGAAGGGTTAGTGGTTCGAGTCTACTCAGAGACATCTAAGAAGAAAGGCCTGGCAACCTACTTCAGAAAAATCACACAATGAAACACTACAGAGCACTATTTTACTCTGACACACAAGGGGTCACCATGAGTTGGAACTGACTTGACGACTACTGAAAACTAGATTCTGTTCTTTACCTTCTTCAATGGCTCTATCCAACAATCTCTCTTGATCATTTACACGGAGACCAGACAGCCCTGCACAGCCAATGGTTCATTCATTCAGCAACAGTGAAAGACATGGAGTCAGCAGAGAAGGCAGGGGCTGAGAAGGGCAGAGGCAGAATCTGAAGCCTGGATGGGACAGAGAGGGAACCCCCCACCCCTTAGGTCTGCCCTGGGAGAATGTACAACATCAGGGCAACAAACTAGAAAGATGAATATTCACAGACTGATTTTAAGCATGTAATAAGTAACAAAATGACAATGGAGTTATTTTGTAATTTTATAATGTGATTCATTATAATTTCAGGGCTGCAAATGATAATGATAATCGGATCATGTAAAAGATGGTAATTACTATTACATCTGCACAACCAGAACACATCCTAACAGTTTCTCTTTTCTCCCTTTTTAGTTCTCTCATATCTATAGTAAGAACTGAGGGTACCACTTTTCTTATACCAAGTATAACATCATTCTCAGGGTAGTATCTATCTTGACTCTCTCATACCTCCTTAAACTAATGAAAACACAGAAATGCTGGGTCTGTACCTAACATCCATGGTGCCCTCTCTCATCCCAGTCACTAAAAGAGGGAGAAAAACTGGAGGGAGAGAAACCAAGACTGAGAAGCTGAGGCACAGAGCAGTTTGGCTGTTTATTCTAGATCTCAAAGTGTGTTCTGGCAAAATCAGACCTGGGTGTGTACCCTGCCCCTTCTAGAGGCCTTCCGGCCTTCCAGTATTTCCTGAGATGTGCCCTGAGAAATTCAGGTTCTTTGAGTTGAACTGTGAGCTGGGCATGACCAACGCAAAAAATAATCAAAGCCTCTGAGAGATTCTTCAGTAGTGCTGGCAAAAATCTTCTGGTGTGAGAAAGCAGCAGGTGTCAAGGATGAAGGAATTCTATTTCAAAGCTGTCTGAGCTCTCTCACTTTTAATCTATTGATGGGCCATCAGCAAATCACACATAGAAAGGATAATCTTATCATTTTCAAATCAAGAGACTTAGTGAGCACAAACCACCTACAGGTGGGGGGCAGTTAAAAAGATGACAGTCCTTGACCTTAAAAAAACCGAACTCACTGCCATGGAGTCAGATCTGAGTCACAGTGACCCCTCCTTAGGTTTCTGAGGCAGTAAAATTCAGTTGTTGTTTTTTTTTTTAATCTAAAAAGTTAATAAACATTTAAAAATTCTTAATTAACAAAGACAACAGAGAAAAGGTCATGAGGCAGCATGCGGTTAACTGTTTAAAATTAGAAAGTTCAGGGAAGAAAAAGCTATGTCATGGTGGTGCTACAGTGGTCCGGCAGCCCAGGTGGGCAGGAATAGAGTTGGGCCCCCAGAGTAGGTGGGGCTGGGAGGTGGTGGGGAGGATAAAACACCTAAGATAGGCTGCGGGCACAACCACCATGTCAGTGGAGGGCTATCTGTGTGGTTATGGGGGGAGCTGGCTGGCAGGAGGGCAGGGTCAGGTTGCGCTGTGGACAGAGGTGTGTGAGAGTTCACAGGCAGGCAGAAGGTGCCAAGAAGGCTTCCTAACTCTTAACCAGAGAGTGACAGGATGTGAATGGTAGATGACCCCCACTCACCACCCACAACTAAGTCATTCTCATCATCCTGCTCCTCCACTTTATATGCTTTTTCTAAGAGTAGGGCAGAGGAACGGCTCTACCTCTCCAAGGATAGCGGGCTCCTTGCAAGGTCTACTACTCAGATCAAAGATAAAGGCATATCAACCGGTTGCCCATAGAAGTACCTCTTCCAGGAAGCCACCTCTGAACCTCAAAGCTGGGTAACACACCTTAAATAAAAGCAGTCTGTTCTCCTCCCCACTGCCATCATGACTCTCATAGACCCTTACTGTAATTATGTGCATAAATGTCTTGTTCCGCAGGGGCCTAAGTTCTATGAGGGCAGGGACGCACTCAAAGATCTGATTACATAAATGAACACATGATGGAGGAAGGGAGAGAGGATGAATAAACCAATGACTGAACAACCATAAGGCAGCTGCATGCAGGGGCCCTGCCACAAACAACTCCAGGGAACATCGTTTACAATGTGCTCTATGTGGAGGGGGCTTCCTGCAGCACCACTGCAGGAAGGGAGTTGATCAGAGGGAGAAGTCAACCTGCTGGCATTGGCCTGTGAAAGCAGAAAGAACTTTTGCTGTGTTCATCCCATTTCCAAGCCTCAGCTGGAGGAATCTCAGGGAAGGGGAAATCAGAAGAGACCGGAGTGCAGCAAACACATCCTCCACTCTCTCCCTCCCTATCACATACACTGAGATACACTGGTTGAAGCTTAAAAACCCACAAAAACCAATGTCACAGTGGTTTGTAGAATTCAGGAGGAAGGTGTGTATCCCACAGGCCCACTGTCCTTATACACACACCTGCCCAGACCTATTTTCTTTAGATGCCACCCAATGCCCCAGTGGGGACTGGTGTGCTTGTCTGCCATTGTCTCCCACCACTGTCATCAGCACAAGAGCATGCCTTGCTGGCAAAGACAATGTGAGCATCAGCAGGATTGCACAGCCTCCCTAATGCCAGGAAATCTCTCACATCCTTCCCACAATCCCATCATGCCAGGCTGCCACTCAGTCAGCCTGTATTCCATGGGCCAGCAGTCAACTTGCTGCTGGGAATGGGGGCTCTCCCAGCTCCAGGTTGGGCCTCTTCTTTGGAATCTAGCTGCCTTAGCCCACTGGCCTAGACTGAAGTTACCACGACGCCAGCACAGGAAACAAGAGAAGACCACATCCCTCCAGCCCCTTTCCCTTGCTCCTCTGTGGCACTCAGCTCATACAGCCAAATCCATGCTGCTCTAGAAAGTTCTACGGCGCTCAGCTGGCCCAAATCCCCCATATACTAAAGGTGAGGGACCTCTGAGGTCACACAGGGAGTGAGAGCCATGGCAGGAGTGAGGGCCAGATGGCAGGAGGTTCCCTTCACCTCACAGGCTACAGAGGGTTCTGGCACAAAGGACTAATACATGCAAAGCTGTGTGTGAAGGCAAGATGGTTTTGTAGTGCAGGAGAAAGCAGCAGCTGCAGTGGTGATCCCTGAATCCCACCAGGCTCAGGGATGAGCATATCCCTTTCCTAAGCTAAGGATCAAAAAAACTCTGTAAAACCTAAGGTATACAACCAACTAATGATACAAACAGTGAGAGGAGTTTTTCAGGGCCCTGGGGCTCCCTGTCAGAAGGACCAGGATGGCCAGAAGCCAGTCTGTTAGTGGTGCCTCTGGTCCCTAATGACCAAGTGCCAAGGGCCCATAAACCCTGTCCCTGATCAGTTAGCCCAGCATTCCCACCAGGTCACCCAACCCAGCAATAGCCTGGCCAGAGAGTGGCAATCTTCTACCTTCTCTCAGGAAGGCTCCCCAGTTCTGTTTTTGTTGTTGTTATGTGCCTTCCAGTCGGACCCAACTCATAGCGACCCCTCCTTGGGATTCTGAGGCAGTATCACAACAGAAGTAGATTGCTCAACCCTCCTTCTGAGGAGTGGCTGGTGGGTTTGAACTGCCAGCCTTCTGGTTAGCAGTCAAGTGCCTTAGGCACTATGCAACCAGAGCTCCTGGCCTCTCCAATTCAAGGTCATCTTATTTCTCAATGACATGCTAGTGAAAAATAGTAGACTGCAGATAGGAGACATGGGTTCCAGCCCCAGAACTGTTAATAACCCCCAACAAGACTCTGGGAAGACCCTGCCCCCATCCCTGGGCCTCAGACTTTGCTTCTGTGCATGCAGTGTAGGAGGCCGGCCCTATCGCTTATGTCTTCAGCTTTCGTTTTTGTGACTTTAGGTGCAAAGGGGGTTTACAGTGTTCAGCAGGTCCATCAGGGATTCTGAGGAAGCCCAGAGTTTTCACTGAAAGTCACCAGAATCATTTTTCTCATCAAACTCCTGGTCCTTTGCTGAAACTTATTCAGACTTGTAATAAACAAGTGTTTCTTAAGAAGCTACCAGGTCCCAGGTGCTTTGAGAAGCACTAGGGAAATAAAAAGGAATAAGAGAACTGCCTTCAAGCAACCATTTTACAGAAACTGAGGCACAAAGAGGTCTCAAAATTTGGTCAAGTTAACATAGCTAGGAATTCAACCCCCAGACTGCCTGATCTGGGCAGAGTTCTCTTCCAGGGTTCCACCAGGCTCAGGAAGTCTACCAATTACAGGGCCTGGAGGTGAAGCAGACTACTGAAATCCCTTCCCTGCACAGGGAAGAGCCAGCTCTATGAAACTGGGATCTATTAAGACCAAAAACTCAAAGTCCAAGACATAAGACTGGATAGTTGAGCTGACCCTTTTGGGAATAACTGGCTCCTGGTGACTACCTTCTAACACCTTTCTCAGGCCCAGACATTGAGCTGACAAGAGATGGCCAGATGGCAACCACCACAATGCACAAGTATACACATCACAGTAGCACTGCCCCCTGAGGCCACCAGGTCCTTCCAAGGTTGCCCTTCTCTTGGTCCCTTATAGAGGCAGGCATAAATCAGGTGAACCTGGCTGGAAGATAGTGCTAGGGCTAGTATTTCTGCCCTCCAGGGACTGCCTCCTCTTCAGAGGCGGGCTGGTCAGATCCCAGCCTGTCTTCTGTAGCCCCAGGTAACAGGCTTCTGGAGGGATACCACTTCTTCCTACAGGTGTCAGAGGAGTCTGTGCTCTTCAATCCAGCCTTCCCATCTTCTGATCAACCTGGGTTTCAGAGCATCTTATGTGGGGGAGCAGGGAAGCAGTTTGTTCCGAGGCCTTCTACCCCCCTACTCCCCCTCCCTCTGCAATGGACCATGCTGACCTCCACTCCCTGAAGAAGGGCAGTGAGCTGGGAGGTGGGGGTGGGAAGAATCCACTGACGATCTCCAGAGGGGTGCTGGGAAACCAAGCAGGGCGTGTCCTGGGCCTTTCTCTGCCCAGCACCAGGCTTCACAGCCTCTCCATGTGAGGTACCCCTGTACCATCACCCAAATCTGCCTCGCTCTGGGAACCCTTGCTCTTACCGCCCAGACCCCTGAGCCCAAAAGAGGCTAACACGCGCGGTGAAAGGCACGGGGTCTAGAACCTTCTGTGTACGGTCGGCGAAGTCTAGGGAGGTAGGCGCCCCTTCCCCCATGGCCTGCGTCCGTTCTTTCCGGAGGAGGCAGGTACGGCCCTTCCTCCCCTCAACCCACTGCCAGCTGTCTGGTCCCAGGGCCTGGACGTGCCCTAATGCATGGTTCCAGTCAGGGTCCGCAGGGAACCCCTCTCGCGCAGCCAGAAGAAGGGAGCCCGTCCTTCTACACCCTGGCCCCGCCACCTGCGCCGTCGCCCGCAGCCGGTGCCGCAGTGCGAGCGAGCCAGCGCGCCCAGTCGTTCCACGCCTTGACCAGCGCCGCGGAGCGAGCCGCCGCCCTCCGGCCTCCCTGCTGCGCTGCGCCGCGCCGCGCCGCACCTGCACTCACACTCCGCCGAGCGCCCCCTGCCCCCACCCTAGATCCCACCTTCACCCCCACTTCCACGGCCCCAGTGCCTCCTCCATCCTCGACCTTGGCCCCTCCCCAGGCCGGCCCCGCCCGAGCCAGCTCCAACCTCCCCATCCCCATCCCTCTTCTCTGCCGGGGCAAGGAGGGGCCTTTCTTAGCCAGGGTCGGTGGTCCTCACGAGGTTGATGATTTGGCAGCAGGGGTCGAGTTGGCGCCAAGCCTAAAGAATAAGCTAGGTACTTACCGCTCTGCTCCCCTAGGAACACCAACTTGAATTTTCTCAGCGGGTTCCCAAAATCTCCCCCAGCGGACATGGTGCTGGCAGCCGGAGCCGGGCGAGCAGGAGGAGGAAGAAGCGAAGGAGCAGGGAGGAGAGAGGAGAAGGGCGAGGGGAGGCGGCCGGCGGTGCGGGAGCCGGAGGGGGAAGGGCTGGCTGCGCGCGTCCCTGACTCCCCAGCTGCGTCCCGGCCCCGGCCTGCGGCTGCGTGTCGGGCAGCACCGGCGGCAGCGGCGGCAGCGTAGGAGGAAGAGAAAAGCTGGAGCTGGGCTGCGGAGGGCGGCGCTCGCTGCGGTGCTAGAGGCGCGCACTGGACGCCCGAGGCGCGGCGCGGGCAGCGCGGCGCGGGCGGAGCAGGGCGCAGGGACGGCGCGCGGAGTGGAGGAGCGCTCTCCTGAGCCGCGCGAGTCTGCCCTCCTCCCTCTTCCGGCGCCTGCGCTCTGTGCGCTCCCCAGCCTCTGATGTCATGCGAGGCCCGCGGCGCTGCGGGGCTGAGGGGCGTCTTCCCCCTTACCCGGAGCCGGCTGCCGGGGCAGAGAGAACTGCTTAACCGCGCCCCCGAGAGATCCCCGGATCTGACCGTCTATTGGTGTCTCTACGTCTGTCTTCTCTATTCTACTTCTTTTTTGAACGCACCCCCCCCCCATGACATGAAATTGTCAGGGGACATTTGTTTCTGGTTTTTTAAACCGAGATGTCATTCCCTTCCTCCACCTCCCAAGACACGGATACACAGTGCAGCCATCCTAGAGGACGGAAAGGAAAGGAGGTGGAGTGAGAGCCAGGATGTGGTAGGGCATCAGGAGTGGGAAGACGTCCGTATACCTGATTCAGATGGGGCTTGACTGTCGCCCCAGGTGGCTTTTAGCCCGCCCTCTCTATCTGAGCCCAGACCTCTCATCTGAGTGGCCCCTGTGGAATCCATAGGTGTCTCCGCAGATCTGGCCAGCGAGAAAAGAGGCGCCAGTATAGGGCACACCTCCGTCAAACCAACCGTTCATAGGGATAATTTTATCCTAAACCCTAACTCTTGCCCCACAGGAGAGAAGGAGCAATGATGCCCCGAATGACAGCGTGGGCATCTCCAGGACAGCGGTCTGGATTTTCTGACCCTGGGGCCACCAGGCTGACAATGCCATTCCTACCCTGGCAATTATGTATGTTAGGGCAGATCAGACTGTCTGATCTGGGCAGAGTTCTCTTCCAGGGCTCCACCAGGCTCAGGAAGTCTACCAATTACAGGGCCTGGAGGTGAAGCAGGCTGCTGAAATCCCTTCCCTGCACAGGGAAGAGCCAGCTCTATGAAACTGGGATCTATTAAGACCAAAAACTCAAAGTCCAAGACACAAGACTTTGGAACTTTTTAATAAACAATCATGTTAATCAGAAAATAGGAACTTTTTTGTTTCTTCTCTTATTTATTTCCTTCTCTTATCTTTTTGCAGTGGCTAGAACTTCTAGCAGTACGTTGAACGAGAGTGATGAGAGTAGACATCCTTCCTTGTTCCTGAAATTAGAGGAAAGCATTCAGTCTTTCATTATTAAGTATAGTACTAGCTGTAGGTATTTTATAAATGCTCTTTATCAGGTCTCTACGAACTCCTGTGGCGTAGCGCCTAAGGCATTTGACTGCTAACCAGAAGGCTGGTGGTTCAAACCCACCACCCACTCCTCGGAAGGAAGGTTGGGCAATCTACTTCCGTAGTGATACCGCCTCGGAAACCCAAGGAGGGGTCGCTGTGAGTTGGATCCGACTTGATGGCAGTGAGTTTGGTTTGGTTTTTATCAAGTCTCCAGGAGAACAGGACCACCGCACTTTGCCTCTACATTCACTTGGTCCATTGCAGGTGTGCGTAATGGATATGAATGGGTGAGAAGGGTTAGATGCCAAGGATTAGAAGTTAGGACAGTCCAATCAAAAGACATTCCATGTCTGATGTTTTACAGAGCTGTTGCTTACTGCCCTGCAACCTTTTTTTATGACAGTTCAGTGAATCTTTACTTGGGATTATAATTCAGATGTCTGGGAACAAACTGTGTGGGGGGGGGGCGGGGAGAGAGTAATTGAGATTGAAGTGAGAAGCAACCTTTTAACTCTGGAGGGGACATCTGATTTACAAGGCTTGCTTGGGATTACCTATCTCCCTATTTAGTTCACCTAGAGTCCCTCTTTCATTGTTTGATAAAAAGGTAGATGGCAAGTTCCACAAAAGCAGGAGTTGAGGCTCCAGTACTAGATCCAAAGGAACTGGCTTAGAATTTGCACACAGTAAGAGCTTAGTAAATAGTAGTTGAATGTCTGAATGAATATATAGAACCCAAATCAACACAACTGTTCTATTTCTCATAGTCATCTTTAGTTTGGAGCCCCAGGTGTTATACGTCATCTGCTCCTAGGATACCTGCTCCACTCTGCCTGGTGTCAGGCTCATGGTAACCCTTCAAACTCCCACCCACCTCTGCTCTAGGGTTCCTGCTCTCTCAGGAGATCATGTCCAGCAGGGGGCTGAAGGAGGCCCTAGAAGGTGAGACTTCTAAGTCATAGTCCTTCTTTTCTCTATGAGTGGCCCCTCCATAGAAGAGCCAGGGAAATTACTGGTCAAGTTAGTCAACCAGACAACACTCCTCCAAAATGTGCCTTTTCCTAGCATAGATGCTGTCTTCCTGTGCCCTCTCTTCTTGTCCTGAGGAAGACAGGGCAGCTGAGGTGACTCCATGCACAGCAGAACGAAATGTTGCCTGGTCTTTATAATCAGTTGCAGACTGGACCATTGTGATCCATAGGGTTTTCATTGGCTGATTTTTGGAAATAGATCACCTAGTCTATCTTAGTCTGGAAGCTCTGCATCCAGATATCTCGGCATCATAGCAATATGTAAGCCTCCTCTGGCAGACATGTGATAACTAAGCATAAGGCGCACTGGCCATGAATTGAACCTGGGTCTCCTGCATAGACGCAAGAATTCTACCACTGAACCACCACTGCCCCAAGACAAGGCTGCTGAGGCGTGGCAGAAAGAGCACTGTCTTTTAGGTAAGCTTAGGCATGTCTTGTACCTTCTCTGATCATCTGGTACTTCACGTAAAAGGTGGTCTGGCAGTAGCAGAAGCATGTCTATCTGAGGTACTGCAGGTATGGCACGTGCTGTGGGTGTCACTTTTTAATTTTGATGAAGTCCAATTCATTGATTTTTTCTTTTATGGATTGTACTTTTGGTGTCACGTCTAAGAATTCTTCACTAGTCCTAGGTCCTGAGGATTTTCTGCTAAAAGATTTTTATATTTTTGTATTTTACATTGGGGTTTATGATTCATTTTTATTTTATTTTATTTTTTTCCTATGAGATATAAGAGTTAGATGCAGGTTTTTTGTGTTTGTTTTTTTTTTACCTATGGATGTTCAGTTGCTTTGGCACCATTTATTGAAAAGGATATTTTTTTCTCCATTAAACTGATTTTGCACATTGATCTGAAGCCAATTGGGCATATTTGTGTGGGTCTACTTCTGGTTTCTCTGTTCTTTTCCATTAGTCCATCTATCACTCACCAATACCACACAGTCTTGATTTCTGAAAGTTGTTGTTGTTGTTATGTGCCATCGAGTCGGCCCCGACTCATAGCAACCCCTCCTTGGGTTTCCGAGGCAGTATCACTACAGAAGTAGGATTGCCCAACCTTCCTTCCGAGGAGTGGCTTGTGGGTTTGAACCGCCAGCCTTCTGGTTAGAAGTCAAGTGCTTTAGCCACTATGCTACCAGAGCTCCTTTTCTGAAAGTAGGTATATTGATTCCTTCCACTTTGTTCTTCTTTCTCAAAATTGTTTTAGTTACTCTGATTCATTTGCATTTCCACATAATTTAAAAAATAATTTTGTATATATCTACAAAAAAATCATGCTGAATTTTGTAAGAATAGCATTGAATCTGTGTATCAATTTGAGGAGAATTGACATTTTTACAATGTTAAGGCTTCCAATCCAGACATGGTATGTCTCTCCATTTGTTTAGATCTTTTTTAATGTCTTTCATCAATGTTATATAATTTTTAGTACTGTAACATTTTGTTAGACTTATACTAATATATTTCATATTTTGAGAAATTTTAAGTGGCATTACATTTTTAGTTTTGGTGTTCACATGTTCATTGCTAGTATATAGAAATAAATTTTTCATATTTTTATCTTCTATCCTGCAACCTTGGTGAACTCACTTATTAGTTACAAGAGTTTATTTGTAGATTCTTTGGGACTTTTTAATACATAATTATGTTAATCAGAAAATAGGAAAGTTTTTGTTTCTTCTCTTATTTATTTCCTTCTCTTATCTTTTTGCAGTGGCTATAACTTCTAGTACCACGTTGAATGAGAGTGATGAGAGTGGACATCCTTCCTTGTTTCTGAAATTAGAGGAAAGCATTCAGTCTTTCACCATTAAGGATAGTATTGTTCTTATTGTTGTTATGTGCCGTCGAGTCGTATCCAACTCACAGAGACCCCTCCTTGGGCTGCTGAGGCAGTATCACTACGGAAGTAGATCGCCCAAGTATTAGCTGTAGGTATTTTATAGATGCTCTTTATCAAGTTAAGGAAGTCCTCCTCTATTCTGATTGTTCCAAGAGTTTTTTTTTTTTTTTTTTAAATCATGAATTAGTGTTGAATTTTGTCAATGCCTTTTCTGTATC
>NW_006921590.1:30158944-30161750 GCF_000298275.1 Orycteropus afer afer
TTTCCATTAATTTTGGTTTTCTTCTTTCTTCTTGATGAGGAGTCTTTTCCTTCTTTCTTTTTTTGTACTGGTCTTTGTCTGGTTTTGGTATCAGGATAATACTAAAAAATATGTTGCTGTCACATCAATTTCAACTCATAGTGACCCTATAGGACAGCTTAGAACTACCCCATAGGATTTCAATGGCTATAATCTTTAAAGAAGCAGACTGCCACATTATTCTTCTTTGGAGTGGCTGTTAAGTTTGAACTACCAACCATGGGGTATGGAGCAGAATGCTTAACCACTACATCACCAGGATTTCTTGCACCAGATAATACTAGTTTCATGAAAAGAATTGAGAAGTGTTCCCTCCTCTCTTGTCTTCTGGAAGAGATTGTGTAGAACTGATATTAATTCTTTTTTAAATGTTTGCTGGAATTCTCTGGTGAGACCATCTACATCTGGAAATTTGTTTTGTGAAAGTTTTTATATTATAAATTCAATTTTAATTTTAGTTATAGGACTATTCATATCATATATCTCATATTGGATGAGTTGTATTTTATTTTTTGATTAATTGCTTCATTTCACTTAAGTTGTCAGATTGATATGTGTACAGTTGTTCATATCATTGCCTTATCCTTTTGATGTCCATAGGGCCTATAGTGATACCCTCTATTTCTTTCCAGATATTGTATTTTATGTATATTTGTTCTTTTTTCCCCTTTGTCAGTCTTGCTAGAGGTTTCTTAATTTTATTGATATTTCAAAGAAACTAGCTGTCTCCTTGATTTTCTTTGTTGTTTTTATTTTTTCAATTTCATTGACTTCTTTTATCTTTATTATTTCCTTCCTTCTGCTTGCTTTGGCTTTGTTTTTCTCTTCTTTTGTATATTCTTGAAGTGGGAACTTAATTATTGATTTGAGACTTTTTCTCTTTGCTAATATAGGCATTTAGTGCTATACATCTTCTTAGCACTGCGCTAGCTGTGTCCCACAAATACTGATATTCTGTACTTTCATTTTCATCAGTTCACTGTATCTTTAAAATTACCCTGCAACTTCTTCTTTGACCCATGGATTATTTAGTTTAGTTATTTAGTTACCAAGTGCCTGGAAATTTTCCTTTTCTCTGTTACTGATTTCTAGTTTGATTCCATTGCAGTCATAATATATGGTGTGCATGATTTAAGTTATTTTAATTTGTTGTATTTTGTTTTATGGTTGAGACTATGGTCTGTCTTTATATATGTTCCCTGGGCATTGAAAAGGATGTTGTTGTTGTTGTTAGGGAGCTCTGGTAGCATAGTGGCTAAGGCACTTGACTGCTAACCAGAAGGCTGGCGGTTCAAACCCACCAGCCACTCCTCGGAAGGAAGGTTGGGCAATCCTACTTCCGTAGTGATGAGACTATGGTCTGTCTTTATATATGTTCCCTGGGCATTGAAAAGGATACTGTTGTTTAAATCCAATTCAAAAATGGGAAAGGGACATGAACAGACACTTCACTAAAGATGATATATTGGTGGCTAACAAACACATGAAGAAATGCCCATGATCATTAGCCATTAGAGAGATGCAAATCAAAACAACGATGAGATATCATCTCACCCCAGCAATAATATGAAGTTCAACAAAACAGAAAATAACAAATGCTGGCAAGGTTGCAGAGAGATTGGAACTCTCATACACTGCTGGTGGGACTGAAAAATGGTATAACCATTGTGGAAAATTGTATGGCATTTCCTTGAAAAACTGAAAATAGAAATACCATTTGATCCAGAAATTCCATTCCTAAGAATATATCCTAAAGAGGTGAGAGACAGGACACAAACAGACATATGCATAACCAAGTTCATTACAGCACAATTCACTATTGCAAAGAGGTGGCAACATCAACAGATGAATGGATAACCAACTTATGGCACATTTATACAATGGAATGCTATGCTACATTACAGAACAATGAAGAATGCACTAATCATCTCACAACGTGGATGAATCTGGAGGACATTATGCTGAGTGAAATAAGTCACAAATGTTGTATGAGCCCATTACTGTAAAAAGTCAGAGAAGGGTTTGCTTAGGGAAGGGAACTAACTTTATAAGTTGCTGGGGATGGGAAGGAAGCAGAGGGAAAATTTCAGACTAGTTGGGGGCCACATGTTGATTGGGGTAAGGGAAGGGACAGTATGGAAAGTATCTGTGACCAGCAAGATAACATTGGGGAAAGACAGGACACTGAAACATGCACATAAGATATAGACAACAGAGGCAAATACTAGTATAGGCACAATATTGCATTACTGCTAACCTCAAACATAGATGGGGGTCAGCGAGCAGGAATGTACCGGTAGACCAATGATAGATTTAGCTGAAGATAATCTTGCATAGATACTAGTGCTACAAAATAACCACAATCATTACAGAAGCAACAGAAGATGGAGTAATCCCTCAGAGACAACCAAACATCTTGGGAGAGAGAACCACTGGGGCTGTCGACTCAGGGCCATAGCTTGGGGGACACCAAGGTCCATTGGCACAACATAGTACTTCTTATTGTGATTTGGGTGAAAGTTTACAGAGCAAATTGGTTTTCCGTTCAACAATTCATACACTTCTATTCTGCAACTTTGATTGCAATCCTCAAAATATAGTATAGCATTCTTCCAACTTTCTCCCTGTGTTTCCCATTTCCATTTATCTTTTTTTCCTATCCATTCCTACCTTCTGAGCTTTATCCCTGTGTAAACACTGCACTTTTGGTCTGGTATAGTTGATTGTTCTAAGGCGTGTATACTCCCTTGGTGTTATTGGTCACCCC
>NW_006921590.1:30161990-30164680 GCF_000298275.1 Orycteropus afer afer
GCTAAGGCACTTGCCTGCTAACCAGACGGCTGGCGGTTCAAACCCACCAGCCACTCCTCAGAAGGAAGGTTGGGCAATCCTATTTCTGTAGTGATACTGCCTCAGAAACCCAAGGAGGGGTCGCTATGAGTCAGGTTTGACTCAAAGGCACATAACAACAACAAACAAATATCTCTATAACTTTTTAGTGTTTGTATTATGTATACATAAGTTATCACAGTCTACTGATTCATCATTTTACCAGTTTGAGTGAAGTATAGAATTCTTGTTTATAAGAGTGTTATAATTTTTGCTTCAATTGTCAAACATTTAGAAAACTCAAGAGGAGAGGCAAAGTTCTTACTCATATTTTTGTGTACTGTGTTCTTTGTTCCTTCCTGATATTTCTTCTTTTATTATTTTCTGCTTCTATAGAAAATTTTTTCAATCAATGAACTTTGGTTTTCAGAGTTAGTCTGCTAGTGACAAATTCTCTTAGTTTTCCTGCATCTGAGAATATCTTCATTCCTAAAATATATTTTCACTGGATATAGGATTCTGGGTTGATTGTTCTTTTCTTCCAGGACTTGAAAAGCATTGTTTCACTTCCTCGTGGCATCCATGGTTTTGGAAGAAAATTGTTTTTCCCTTATAGGGATAAGGTGCCATTTCTCTTGTGGTGCCTCTAAGATTTTCTTTGTTTAATTTTTGTAATACTGCCTCAGCAACCCAAGGAGGGGTCGCTATGAGTCGGGTCCAACTCGACAGCACATAACAACAACAACAACAATTTTTGTAAGTTTAATGATGATATGTCTTACTGTGGATTTCTTTAGTTTTATCCTGTTTAGAGTTAACTTAGCTTCTTGAATCTGTAGGTAAATTTTGCTATATGTGGGAAATGTTCACCCATTATTTCTTTGAGTACTTTTCAACCCCACCCTCTTTTTCCTTTCCTTCTGGGATTCCAAAGATATGCGTATTAGAACTTTGTTATATTCCCACAAGTCCCCGAGATTCTGGTTTGTTTGTTTGTTTTTCCCTAGTCTATTTCCTTGCTGTTATTCAGATTAGGTTATTTTTATTGTTTTATCTTCCAGTTACTGATTCTTTCCTCTCTCCCCTCTATTCTGCTGTTAAGCCTGCCTATTGAGCTTTTATTTTGGTTATTGCATTTTTCAGTTCTAAACCTTTCTATTTGGTTTTTCTTTGTATCTTTTACTTCTTTGCTGAAAATTTTGATTTTCTTATCTATTACTTGTCTTTTTTTTCCATTCATCTTGAGATTTTTTTTTTTTTTTTAATATATGATGAATAGTAGATTAAAGGTGGATATTCTGGGCATTGTGTTATGAAACCCTGGATCTTGTTTAAATGCTCTGCTTTAGCTGGCTTTCTCTGACACTTTCCAACAATGGAAGGCACCACTTTGTTACTTCCAGTGGGGGGTAGAAGTCCTGGGTTTCCAGGTTGATACCTGAGGCAGAGGAGCTTCTTGTTATTGCAGCAGGGCTGGGAATTCCAGCTCTATACTTGATAATGTCTCCAGTGTTACCTCCTTGGATGGGAAGAGTAGGAGTTCCTAGTTACTGCTCCTCATGTGGCCTCCACTTATAACATGGGAATGAGGGTGTTCTTATTACCACTGGATGGCTGTGAAAGTCTTGCCTGTCCACTAAGTCTCCTCTCATACTCAGCAGGAAGGGAGAAGGGTGCCTTGTCACTGCATGGTGGTGATGGAGGAATAGGCTAATGTCCAGACACAATGATATAGTCTGGTGAGAGTGAAAGTCTAGACTTACTACTTGGCTTTGTTGGCATGGGTGGATGAGGGCCACGTTTTTTTCTGTGGCATTTAGCTGGAATAGGGCAATTACTATCTAAAACTTTTCTATTTTGCTAGGTTGCTTCTTTTGCAGTCCTTTGGCTAGAGATAGCAAGCTTTTGTTGGTGCTTTATCTGTACTTGTTGTGTTCCAGATTGCCAGTTTATTCAGTTCCAAGCCAGGGATATATGAGATAAAAATGAAAACCTAGGATACTCATCATTGTGCTGTTCCATGGGTCCAAAGGTCCCTAACTCATCTGTCTTCTTCTCCACCATTCAAAGTCTTCTTATGTTTATTTTGTAAGTAACATCCAGGTTTTTCAGTTGTGCTTAGCAGAGGAATAGTGAAAAGTACATCTACTTCATCTTTCTACATGCACATTTTTAAATTAAACTTTTATTGAAATATAGCATGCATACATGAAAGTAAACAAATCATAAGTGCACAGTTTCATGAATTTTTAGAAAGTGAACATATCTGTGTAACCACTACTTAGATTAAGAAAAGGAGTATTACCAGCACCCCAGAAGTCTTTGTCATGCTCCATCCTAGTCATTACACTCCATCCACAAAGGCAATGACTATTTAGATTGTCAGCATAGACTGGTTGCACTCTTATTTGAACTTTATGGGGGGTCAAATAGTATGTACTCTATGTCTATCTTCTTTCACTCAGTATATAGTTTATGAGATTCATTCATGGTATGCATATTCCTGTAGTTGATTCGTTTTCATCACTGTGTAGTACTCCATTGGTGAATATGCCATGGTCTATTTATTCGTTCTACTATAAAGGGACTTTTACTTTGTTTCCAATGTTTGGTTATTATAAATAGTGCTGTTATGAAAATTCTTTTATTATTTATTTATTTATTTATTTATT
>NW_006921590.1:30166360-30173075 GCF_000298275.1 Orycteropus afer afer
TGCTGGAGCAAGATGGTACCTCATTGTTGTTTTGATTTGCATCTTTCCAATGTTATGAAAATTCTTGTACATGTTTTTCGGTGAACACATATACTTTTTTGTTGTTGTTGCTGTTTTTTTTTTTTTTTTTTGCAGTGTTTCCTTCCCTGATAATCAACAAAGAAAATTTCCTTCCATATATAAACCTCCCCTTGACTTTTTGCAATAATGAATTCATACAATATTTGTCTTTCTGTGATTGACTTATTTCACTCAGCATAATGTCCTCCAGATTCATCCACGTTGTTGCATCCTGACTTTTTTGGCTAAAGTCTTCTAAATTCTGTAACCCTTGGGAAATTTTTAATTATTTAAGGAAAAAAAATAAGTAATACATTATAGTCCAAATTTTAGGGGTAAATATTGTTGAAAGTAAGCATTTTTTTTTCCAGAATGGAAATATTAAAATAATCAATGGCTAAGAGGGAAAGGTATTATTTGAAGTTAAATTTCAATAAATCAGAATAAAAATTTCACAGGTAGAGATTCTGTAGGAAAATGTCTAGTGGGAAAACTTGGAAATCGGACTATAGAAAGGGGAGCTAAATATTTGGACTCTTTGTATCCTGGGAACATTTATTAATTCTAAAAGAGGCAGCTGAGAGCCTGAGAAGTGTTTTAGACAGTCTTAAAGGAATGGAGCACAAATCTGGAGTATAGGACTCACCAAGGGTGCCAGCTTCCTGCTAGGATGAGAACAGAGAGAACTGCAGCATAATAATACAGTTAGAGGGCAAGTACACCAGCTCTCACAGAGAATTCAGTCAGCTTCAAATCATCTCAATCTTTGAAAGGGGATTATGGCAATACTAGTTTTCTAGGATTCCTTGGTGCCTTGCAGAAATGTTTAACTCTGAAATAATATTAATGTAAATCATTGTATGAATTACAGTATAAAAATAAAATATAAGTATTATTCCTGTAAAAATATTAATATCACAACATATGAATATGAAAGGAGGAGGGAGGAGGAATTTGGAGCTAATGCCTTCACCTTTCATAGCAGAGTGTCAAACAATATTGCCTAAATGGAAAAATGGAATGAAAAAATTATGCCTCTATTCTCATTGATATTTTCTTTTTCAAAATCTTTTTGTAGTCATAGAAGGATCTCTTTTTTTTAAAACTCTCTTGAAGTGAACAATTATTTGAAATTTTATGATTTCAGATTTCCTTCAGTTTCTTTTTCAAATGCTAAATACAAATAGAATTAAATGCAATAGCATACTATAAATAACATAAAATTATCACATGTTTATAGAAATATTTCAATGTATCTACTCAGCCTTTCTGGAACACATGCATGAGAAGATGTCTGGAAAGATACTCTCCTAATGTAAATGCTAATTATTTATGAGGGATGGCTTTTGAATATTTTAACCTCTATGCATTGCTTAAATAATTCATGAAAGTATGCATTCTTTTAATAAAACTCATTCCGATTTTTCTTTAAATAAAAAGAGCAAATTTAAAAGACAAATTAATTCTCTGCTTATTCTCATCTTGTCCTTATAACTTTACTTCTGTGCAAGAGTTCTCTCATACCCTTCTACAATAACTCTAGGCTTATTATTAATTCCCTGTGGAATGTAACCCTTAAACTCGAGGTCAGGGAAATGGCAATGCTTGTTTTAATTCTTATGTTTGTTAGGGAAAAGTGCAATTATTAAGATTCTTATTATAAAAAAAAATGTCTGAGTGTTCACCTAGAGTTGCAAATTAGGAAATTGAATTTGTTTACCAACCACTTGACAAGTAATCCCTTGACTATATCCCCTTTGATCTTGTTATAATTAATCTGAGAGTATGTAGACTAAGTAGAGTCTCTGGTGAATACTAAATTTAATGGTAAGCTTTTCTCTTTAAGATTTGTAGGAGGTTCATTTTTAAATAAAACACAAAAATTTATTTTATGACAATTACAGTGCCATGATTTAGATCAATCCTGGGAGTGACAAGCACCTAGATTACTGTCTTAGTTATTTAGTGCTGCTATAACAGAAGTAGCACAAGTGAATGGCTTTAACAAACAGAAATTTATTCTCTCATAGTTCAGGAGGTTAGAAGTCCAAATTCAAGGCACCAGCTCCAGGGGAGGCTTTCTCTCTCTCTCTGCTCTAGGGGAAGGTCCTTATCTCCTATCAACATCTGTAGGCCCAGCATCCCTTGGAGATCTCCATATGCCTTGGCATCAATCTTTCCCTGGGTCTAGGAGATTCTCAGCATAGGTTCCCCTGGGTCCAAAGGACAGGCTCTGCTCCCAGCTCTTCATTCTTGGTGGTTGGAGGTTTCTGGTCACTGGTTTAATTTCCTTTATTTATTTATTTATTTCACACTCTGTACACAATCTCATTTTCAAATTTGATAATTGTGCTTTGGAGTATCTCAACTTATATTAAGTATCTCTATTTTTTTTATTTTTGTAGTGTTCTTTTATATCTCAAAAGAGATTGATTCAAGATGCAACCTAATCCAATTGATTGTATCCTGCCCTATTAACTTAACAGCTACTAATCCTGCCTCATTTGTATCATAGAGGTTAGGATTTACAACACATAGGATAATTACATAATACTTGACACATATTTTGGGGGGATATAATTCAATCCGTAATATTACACTCTTTTTTGTCCCAAAATCCATGTCCTTGCCACATGTAAAACACATTCACCCCATCATGTCATCCCAAAAGTCCAAATTCCATCCTGGAGAAAAATTCCTTTTCATCACTGAACCTGTGAAGTCTGGAATACAAGTTACTTCTTCCAAAGTACAATGGTGGAATAGGCACAAGGTAGATACTTCCATTACAAATGGGAGAAATTGAAGGGAAAGAAAGCATGATAGGCATCAAGCAAGTCCCAAACCTAGCAGAACAATTTACATTAGCTCCCAAGGCTTGGAAATTATCCTCTTTTATCTGAGACCATCTAGGCAGTGGCCCTCTCCCCCAAACTCAGGGTATTGGCTATGCTCTTTGGATTCTGTATGGAGGCCTCATGGCCTTGGGATTCAGCTCTACCATTTCCCTCCCAGTGGACTGCTGTGAGCACAGCAAACTCCTCTGCCAACTCTGTACTTACTAAATCATATATGGAAAGGAAATGCCTTCCTACAGACTAGTCGGACTGAGACTCAAGGTTTTAGAAACTCTGTAAGTGAATAAATTTTCATTAGGAATTTAAGGTTATGGTTGATAGGTGGTATATTGGTTTCCTTACCTCCTGCAAAAAATGACCACAAACTTGGTGGCTTTAAACTATAGACATTTCTTCTATACATTTCTGGAAGCCACAAGTTCGAAATCAATATTGCTGGGCTGCAATCTGGATGTCAGCAGGGCCCCTGGCTCCCTTTGAGATTCTAGGGGAGATCTATTTCTTGCCTCTTCCAGGCTCTGGTCTGCTCACATTCCTTGGCTTGTGGCCACATCATGTCTATCTCTACCTCAGTAGTTACATTGCTTTCTCCTCTTCTATGTGTGTCAAATCTTCCTCTGCTTCCCTCTTATAAGTACACTTGTGATTGAATTTAGGACTCACTCAGATAATTCAAAACAATTCCCCATCTCAGTATCTTTAACATAATGACATCTGAAAATTCTTTGCCAAATAAGGTGACATTTAGGCTCCAGGGATTAGGATGTGGACATATATTGGTGGGGTGGTGGGTGGGGGAGGCATTGTTTAGCCTAAGACAAGTGGTAAGATTAAGGTTGTTGTTGTTGTTTGCTGTCAAGTCGGCCCCAACTCATAGCAACCCCTCCTTGGGTTTCTGAAGCAGTACACTACGGAAGTAGGATTGCCCAACCTTCCTTCCGAGGAGTGGCTGGTGGATTTGAACCGCCAGCCTTCCGGTGAGCAGTCAAGTGCCCTAGGCACTATGCTACCAGAGCTCCTGGTAAGATTAAGGAGAACCTAGAAAAGTTGCTCTCTCCTGTAAAGTATTCTGTTTCACACTACATAAACTAAGTTTTCATCTGTTGGATGTGAATCACTCTGCAGTGAATTGTGAAGCTCTCACTGGAGGTTTCCAGCACTGCCCTGGATACCAGCCTCCAGCTTTTCTGAGGGGTACCCAGGCATCCACCCTGCCTCCCTGCCTGAAGGCCCTTCCATGGCTAGAGAATAAAGCCTTGTTTGGAGAGATGCCCATAGCTGGCTGATCTGAGTGTATTTGTGCTCTTGGCCCTTAGGTGAGAACGAGAGAGCAAAGGGGGATGTATGATCCACAAATGACTGGGCTGAGACTTTAATGTGGCCAGTTCCTACTTGTTTCAATGGGAGTTGGTTCTGACCAAAAGTGCTGCTTTGCTTTTTCTAACTAGCATGAGTGTTCTTAGACAACTTCATTCACACATAACTAATGGGGTCCACAATTTATAAGCCAGAACATAAAGGGGGACAATTGCTGTATTTGTGTTAAGGATGTGTAGCCTTGTCACTGGATGTTGGCCTTCTGCTTTGCACCCCAGCAAATCCCTGAACTTGACTCAACTAAGTTTTGACAGCATTCATGTGAGTTTGAGAAGGCTCCTTGTGCTTTCCAGCAACACTGGAACTAAGTACCTTTGTTCCATTGTCTAAGAGTGAATGATGTTCCACAGGAAGACCCCATGTACAGTGAGATGGGAGGAAAAAGGATGACCTGCCTCTAGGGATGTCTACCCAACACGTATGAATCAAGGGCATATGAGATTCTCAATCCAGGGAGGTAGACATTAATTCACCACTAGTCAGCCACACCTACTACACCTACCACCTACCACCTCACACAATGGGTAAATGCCACCAACTGCTTCTGCACTATTGAGTCAATGACAGATGTGGACAACACCAGGTCATTCAACCCACAGCTCCTTTTCACAACCAACAAACAGAGACCTGTGCCCACATTTCCACCAGTTGCTCCACCCACTCAAGAACAGATGGGAGTGTCTGAGTGCTGCCAAATTATCAACCAAACAAGCATGCCTATTCCACTTGCCTGGTTATATCAAAATAAAACAAAAAATCAGGGTGAAACAAACCAACATGTAATCAGCAAATAAAACAACTCTAAAATGTCTCAGAGACAGTAGGCAACTTTAATTCAAACAAATAAACTGACAAGATAGAGCGAGCAATGAAGATCATAATAACAGTATTTGCACACAGAAGATAGCTCAGAGGGCAGGGATGCATAGGAAAGAAGGACACAGGGAAGAGGTAATCACAGGGAGGAAGTAGGAAAAGTTGTTGCATTGTGGGGATTGTAATCAATGTCATGAAAGAGAAATGTGTATAAACTTTTGTATGGAAAATGAATTTTCTCTGTAAAGTTTCACCCAAATCACAATTAAAAAGGAAAAAAAGAGCAAGCAAGTGACCAAAACTAGGAATCTTCCCTGAGGAAGAACAGGTAATAGGTCCACCTAATAAGGAGTTCAAAAGGTATGTATAAAGTGTCTTCCAAGAGCTCAAGGGAACCACAAACAAAATCAAGGAAAACACAGACAATAACCAAGAAGAATCCAGGAACACAATAAAAGAGCAAAATGACAAAATAAACAGTTAGAAATCATACAAAAAGAGCAATTAGAAATCCAGAAGGTTAATACTAAAATTTTGAAGGTAGACAATACACTGGAAGGCAAAAGAGTAGAACCAAATTAACTGAAAAATAGATTAGCCTACCAGAAGACACTAGTTTGTATGAGGAAAATTAAAAGAAAGAAAAAAAGAATGAACAAAGACTAAGAATTATGTGGTGCAATATCAAGAGGAATAATCTACATGTGATTGGATTTGCAGAGCAGGAGGAGGTAACACACACACAAACACAGAAAATTGCCAAATATTTTGCTAGCAGATAACTTCCTTATTATCATGAAAGATGGAAAGATATCCATCCACAAAGCTCAATAAGCCTCATACAGGATAAACCTCAAAAGAAAGTCACCAAGACATATGATAATCAAACATCAAAACCAAAGACAAAGAAAGAATGTTGACAGCAGCTCTTGAAAAATAAACTGTTACCTACAAAGGGCAATTTCCCAGCAGAAGCCATGCAGGCAAGAGGTAATGGAATGACATATATGAAACCTTGAAGTAAAAAACTTGCCAACCAAGAATTATACATCCAGCAAAAAAGTGACTCAAATATGATGGTAAAACTAGGACATTTCCAGATAAACAGAAATTAGGAGAATTTGTAAAAATCAGACCAACCTTATAACAAATGCTAAAAGAAGACGGTTGAACAGAAAACAATGGAAGACAACGATTTAACATTAAAACACATGACAACATCATCCAGAAACCAATCTAGAAGAAAAATTATCAAAATTAAGATAGCTTACAAGACTGAAAATAGAGAACCAGAAGGGTCAATCTGTAAAAGACAACAACTACAAAGCAAAAAGGGAATAAATAGTATAATTACAGAGCTTCCAAATGGAAGTCAGGATGATATAATAGATTGTTACAAAGCTAGGAAGATACCAATTAATTACAGGGTAACCACAAAGAAAATTAATAAGCCTTCAAACTAAAAGAAGAAAATCATAAGGACTTATTGTTGTTGTTAGGTGCCATTGAGTTGGCTCTGACTTATAGTGACCCTATGTACACTGCCTGGTCCTGTGCCATCCTCACAATGCTGGCAATGCTTAAACTCATTTTTTTTTTTTTTC
>NW_006921590.1:30181945-30187415 GCF_000298275.1 Orycteropus afer afer
ATGTCTGGCCATTGTCACTTCCAAGGAGCATTCTAGCTAGAAGGACTTAGTAAACACAAAATCAACAACAATGAAGAAAATGAAAAGAAAATCTGGTAACAAAAATGAACTCAGTGTAAAAAAATATTCAAAACAAAGAAACCATCAACACCACATTAAAACCATGAAAGAATGACAGTAGTAAATTCATACCTATCATTAATTACACTGAGTGTGAATGGATTAGATGCACCAGTCAGGAAAAAAGAAAGCGGAAGAATGGATAAGAAAACAAAACACACCAATATGCTGCCTACCAGAGACTCACAAAGATAAAATAAAATTAAAAAAAAATCAAAGAATGGAAAAATATATTAAGCTCAAAAAACCAAACTCATTGCCACTGAATTGATTCCAAGTCATAGTGGCCCCCATTGGGTTTCCAGTCTTTACAGAAGTAGATCGCCCCATCTTCCTTCTGCCGAGTGGATGGTGGGTTTGAACAGCTGATGTTCTGGTTAGCAGCCAAATGCCTTATCCACTACACCACCAGAGCTCTTTACATCAAACTAATGGCAACCAAAAAAAAAAGCAAGAGTGGCAATATTAATTTCTGATAAAATAGCCAGATTCTTTAACCATCGAACCACTAGGGCTCTTTCATTAGCCATGAGGGAAATGCAAATCAAAACAACCCAATGAGATATCATCTCACCCCAGCAATAATGCAAAGTTCAGTAAGATAGAAAACAAAAATGCTGGTCAGGATGTGGAGAGATAGGAACTCTGATCCACTTACGGACTGTAAAATTGTATAATTACTGTGAAAAACTGTATGGTGCTTCCTTAAAAAGCTGGAAACAGAAATACCATTTGATTCAGCAATTCCACTTCTAGGCATATATCCTAAAAAAGTGAGGTCCAGGATATGAACTGATATATGGATACCTATGTTCATCACAGCACTATTCACAATAGCAAAGAGAAGGAAATAACCTAAGTGCTCATCAATGGAGGAATAGATAACCAAACTATGGTACATACACACAATGGAATACTATGCAACATTAATGAATAATGAAGAATCTGTGAAACACCTCATAACATGGATGAACTTGGAGGATATTATGCTAAGTGAAATAAGTCAATCACAGAAGGACAAATATTGTGTGAGTCTAAACCAAAAAAACCAAACTCACTGCTGTTGAGTTGACTTGACTCATAGCGACCCCTCCTTGGGTTTCCAAGGCAGTATCTCTACAAAAGTAGATTGCCCAATCTCCCTTCCGAGGAGTGGCTGGTGGCTTTGAACTGCCAGCCTTCTGGTTAGCAGTCAAATGCCTTAGGAACTATGTCACCAGAGCTCCCTGTATGAGTCTGCTATTATAATAAAATCAAGGAAAGGTTACACATGGAAAGAAACATTCTTTGATGGGAGGGAAGAGGAGGGAAATTATTCACTAGGTAAGAGACACATATTAATTTGGATGAAGGGAAAGGCAATATACAAATAGTGGGTGACCAGCACAATATCATTAGGAAAAAGGAAGACACAGAGAGGTGCACAAGAGGTACAGACAATAAAGGCAAATACCATTACATATACAATATTGCATTATCAGTAATAACAAACATTAATCTACAGGAAGATACATAGGTAGACAGGCAAGATGATCAGGTATGGGTAGGCAAACAGGACTATATCCATGACCATGTACAGGTTTGGCAGATGATATTTCTACATATGTATTTGTATATGCTATAAAAATGTCAATGTATATAGTAGAGCTAACAGAGCCAAGTTATGAAAACCTCTTAGCCATAACCAAACACCTTAAGGGGGGGGGGGGGGTACTGGGCCTGCGGGCTCAGGACCATAGTTGGAGGGGACATCAAGGTCAATTGGCTTAACATAATCCACAAAAATATTGTTCTACATCCTACTTTGGTGAGTGGTAACTGGGGTCTCAAAAGCTTGCAAGTAGTGGCTCTATGCCACTGAGAGTAAGATGGCAGACTAGGCAGACAAGCTACACAGACCCTCTTCAACAAAGAAGAGGGAAACCAATTGACACAGATACAGCAGATAATCCTGGAGCCCTGAGCTTTGACAGGAAGTATACAGAAGTGGATTAAGCACCAACTAGTGGAAAAACCTGAATGAAAACAATGAGTACAGAGACGGACAGAGCTGCAGACTGTCAGCTACTCTGATGGCACCAACAGCCTGAATATTTCTAAGTGGTGTTGGGACCTGAGAATTGACCTAAAGATCAGCCCTGGTCACCAAGGGTTGCAGGGATGACAGTGCTGGGGGCCTATAACTAGGAAGGGAAACAGCAAAGAGGGAGACAACCTGAGCTGTGGGCTTTCAGTTGACCAGAGGGTGCAGCCATTTTGAATGTTTAAAAGTGGTGGCCATATTGGATATTTAGTGACAGCATTCTAATTTGGATTCCAGGGACCTCAGAATAGGTTCTGTTTGCCAAAGAGGGCAGGGACATATGGGAGGCTGACAATGGGAAAGGAGACAGGTGGTGAGTGTGTAAGTGCTGCCAAATAGTGAATAGAGGAGCACAGTACAGTACCCTGGTTACTTAGATAACTTCTGAACAAAACAAAGAAAATGAAAATCTTGGGCAAGTCACTCCAACATACAATCACAATTAAATATAAACACAAAAACATCACAATGTCTCGGAGACAACAGAGCATCACAGTCCACACAAAGAAGCAAGATAAAGCGGGAGAAACAAGAGACCAGGATACAGACCCAGAACACATCCCAGAGGAAGAAGCAGCATTGGAACTCCCTGATAAGGAATTCAAATGAATTATATTTAGATCAAGGAAAACACTGACAAAATTGAGGAAAACACAGAGAAAACCCTAGAACATTTCAAAAGACAATACAAGAACAAAATGAAAAAAATAAATGAAAAATCAGAAATGATACAAAATCTACAGATAGAAATCCAGAAGATTAATACTAAATTTTCAGAAATAGATAACACATTGAATGGGCAAAGGAGCAGAATTGAATCAATGGAAGACAGAATTACTGACATTGAAGACAAATGCCTCAATACTTCTTTGGAAAGGGATCAATTAGAAAAAAGATCAAAACAAAGTGAAGAAAGCCTAAGGTTTATGTGGGATACCATCAAAAGGAATAACCTATATGTAATCGGAATTCTAGAATAGGAAGAGAAATAAAACCATAGAGAAAATTGTTGAAGATTTGTTGGAAGAGAATTTCCCTGGTATGATGAAAGATGAGAATATATCCATTCAAGAAGTCTAACAAACCCCAAAAAGGATAGACCTCAAGAAAATATCACCAAGACATGTTATCATCAAACTCACAGAAACCAAAAAAAAAAAAAGAAAAGAAAGAAAAAAAGAATCCTGAAAGCAGCATGGAAAAAATGAAAAGTTACCTATGAGGGGCAAACAATAAGAGTTAAGCTCGGATTTCTCAGCAGAAACCATGCAGACAAGAAGACAATGGGATAGTTTATATAAAACCCTGAAAGAAAAATATTTCCAGCCAAAAATGATACACCCAGCAAAACTGTCCCTCAAATATGGTGGTGAAATTAGGACAAGCAGAAATTAGGATAAGCAGAAATCAGTGAAACAGAAAATAGGAAGACAACAGAAAAGAATCAACAAGACTAGTCGTTGGTTCTTTGAAAAGATTAATAAAATTGACAATTTGTTAAAACCAGATCAACCTTACAAGAGATGCTAAAGAGACTCCTTTGGACAGAGAACCAACAACAGCAAAAAACCACTGACCATTAACACACATGATGACATAACCCAGAAACTGACCCAGTTATGGAAGTATTCAAAGTAAATAAGCCTACAAGATTGTAAACAGGGAACCAGAGACATCAATTGACAAATGAGGACAACTACAAACAAAAAAGAAAAAAGTATGTAGTTATAGAACCTCTAAATGGTAGGGAAGTCAAGACAACTGCAAGATAGAATGGACAGTTCTAAACTTGGGAAGAAAATTATAAATCACAGGGTAACCACAGAGAAAAATGATAAATCTTCATATCAAAATAAAAAAGAAGACAAGTACAAATATTTAGCAAATACTAAAGCAGTAGCAACACAGGAAGTGATAATATGATTCATGAATGAATGAGCTAAAAAAAACCCCAAAAAACCCAAACTCACTGCTGTCAAGTCAGATCCAATTCATAGTAACCCCTCCTTGGGTTTCCAAGGCAGTATCACTATGGAAGTAGGTTGCCCAGTCTTCCTTCTGAGGAGTGGCTGGTGGGTTTGAACCTCTAGCCTTCTGGTTAGCAGTCAAATGCCTTAGGCACTATGCCACCAGAGCACCTAAAACAAACTCAGCACAGAAAATTATATGGAACAAAGAAATCAGCAACACTATGAAAAAGCACATAACAAAGCAACAACAACCAACTCATAGTTGTCAATAATGACACTGAATGTCAATGGATTAAATGCACCACTCAAGAGAGGGAGAATTGCAGACTGGATAAGAAAACATAACACACCAATATGCTGTCTACAAGAGACGCACCTTAGAGAGAAAGACAAAAATAGACTAATAATCAAAGGTTGGAAAAAGATATATCAAGTAAATGGCAACCATAAAAGAGCAGGAGTGGCGATATTAATTTCTGATAAAATTGACTTTATGACAAAAACTGACATAAGAGACAAGGAAGGACATTATATAATGATTAAAGGATTGATTGAACAAGAGGACATAACAATAATAAATATCTACGGCACATAACAACAACAACAACATGCACCCAATGTAAGAGCCCCAAAATACATAAACCAGACTCTAACAGAACTGAAAAGACAAATAGATGACTCCACCATCATAGTAGGAGACTTTAATACACCACTTTCAATGAAAGGTAGAACAACGGGAAAGAAACTCAACAAAGATGCAGAAGAACTAAACAATACAATCCACCAACTTGACCTTATAGACATATACAGAGCACTTCACCCAACAACAGCACAATATACATTCTTTTTTCAGTGCACATGGAACTTTCTCCATGATAGACCATATGTTAGGCCACAAAGCAAGCCTCAATAAATTAAAAAACATTGAAATACTGCAAAGCAGCTACTCAGATCACAATGCTGTAAAATTAGAAATCAACAATAGGAAGATAAACCGAAAAAGAGCAAACACATGGAAACTGAATAACACCCTCCTTGAAAATGACTGGACAATAGAAGAAATAAAAAATGAAATTAAAAAATTCCTTGAATCAAACAAGAATGAAAAGCCAACATACCAAAATCTTTGGGACACAGCAAAAGCAGTGATCAGAGGCCAATTTATAGCAATAAATGCACACAACAAAAAAGAAGAAAGAGCCAAAATCAACACCTTAACCCAACATTCTGCAACAATTAGAAAAAGAGCAGCAAAAATAAAAAAGCTTATAGTCACCAGACGAAAAGAAATAGTAAA
>NW_006921590.1:30187760-30189064 GCF_000298275.1 Orycteropus afer afer
TTCCGAGGAGTGGCTGGTGGATTTGAACCGCCAGCCTTCTGGTTAGCAGTCAAGTGCCTTAGGTACTATGCTACCAGAGCTCCTAGAAACATGCTAGCTTACCTAAACCAAAAGAGGCTGAGGTGGAAAATTTAAACAGACCCATAACAAAAGAAGAAATTGAACAGGTCATAAAAAAATTACCAAAAACAAAACAAAAAAAAACCACCCTGGCCCAGAAGGTTTTACTGACGAATTCTATTGAATGTGCAGAGAAGAACTGACACCAATCCTACTCAAACTATTCTAGAACATAGAAAAGGATGGTATCCTCCTAAATTCATTTCATGAAG
This sequence comes from Orycteropus afer afer, assembly GCF_000298275.1. Classification (NCBI taxonomy): domain Eukaryota; kingdom Metazoa; phylum Chordata; class Mammalia; order Tubulidentata; family Orycteropodidae; genus Orycteropus; species Orycteropus afer. Next base: position 30,188,093 of record NW_006921590.1, read on the forward strand.
CAAGCATAACCTTGATACCAAAACTAAGCAAAGACATCACTCAAAAGGAAAACTAGAGACCAATATCCCTCATGAATGTAGATGAAAAATCTTTAACAAAATCCCAGCCAATAGACTCCAACAACATATCAAAAAAATAATACATTATGACCAAGTGAGGTTCATACCAGGTATGCAAGCAATCAATATAATCCATCACATAAATAAAACAAAGGAAAAAAAACCACATGATCATATCAATTGATGTAGAAAAGGCATTTGATAAAATCCAATACCCTTTCCTGATAAAAACTCTCAGCAAAATCTGAATTGAAAGGAAATTCCTCAACATAATAAAGGGCATATATGCAAAACCAACAGCCAACAAGATTCTCAATGGAGGGAGACTGAAACTATTCCCCTTGCGAGCAGGGATGCCCTCTATCACCACTTTTATTCAACATTGTATTGGCAGTCCTAGCCAGGGCAATAAGGCAAGAAAGGGAAATCAAAGGCATCCCAATTGACAAAGAGAAAGTAAAACTATCACTATTTGCTGATGATATGATCCTATATATAGAAAACCCAAGAGACTTAGCAAAAAAACTACTAGAACTACTAATAATAGTGGCAGGCTACAAGATCAACATCCAAAAATCAATTGGATTCCTCTAGACCAGGAGTAGCAGGCCGGAAGAGCAGGAGAAAGGGGATAAAAAGCCAGGAACCCGGACAGAAGAGCAGTCAGCCCCAGGGTTACAGGTGAGGAAAGACAACTCAGGGACACCCGAAGTAGCAAGTGGGAAGAGCAGGAGAAAGGGGATCAAAAGCCAAGAACATGGACAGAGGAGCAGTCAGCCCCAGGGACAACTCAGGGACGCACAAAACAGCAGGGCAGAAGAGCAGGAGAAAGGGGATTAAAAGCCAGGAAGCCAGACAGAGGTACAGTCAGCCACAGGGACCCAGGTGGGGGTGATACGAGAGGTCTCCAAC
>NW_006921590.1:30203432-30250740 GCF_000298275.1 Orycteropus afer afer
GGGACCTTCTAAAAATTAAATTTTTATGTGCCTTGAAAGGCTTCTCTAAAAGAGTAAAAAGAGACCCTATAGATTAAGAAAAAATATTCTGCAATGACATATCTGATGAGGGACTTACTCTAAAATTTATAGAAAACTCCAATACCTCAACAACAAAAAGATTAACAATCCAATTTAAAAATGGGTGGAAGACATGAACAGGCACTTCACCAAAGAGGATATTCAGGCGGCCAGCAAATAAATGAAGAAATAAAATCATTAGTCGTCAGAGAGACGCAAATCAAAACAATGAGATACCATTTCACCCCAGCACCAATGGCAAAGTTCAACAAGACAGATAATAACAAATGCTGGCAAGTATGTCGAAAGATTGGGAATCTCATACACTGCTGATGGGATTGTAAAATGATGCAACCACTGTGGAAAGCAGTATGGTGATTCCTTAAAAAGCTGGAATTAGAAATACCTTTTGGCCCAGCAACCCCATTATTAGGTATATATCCTAAAGAAGTGAGAACCAGGACAAGAACAGATATATGCACACCCATGTTCATTACAGCACTATTCACAATAGCAAAAAGATGGAAAGAACTACATGCCCAGCAACAAAAAATGGATAACCAAACTATGGTACATACACACAATGGAATTCTATGCAACACCAAAGAATAATGTAGAATCTGCAAAACACAGCATAACATGAATGAACTTGGAGGACATTATGCTGAGTGAAATAAGTCAATCAAGGACAAACATAGTATTAGTTCATTATTGTAAAATGCCAAGGTAAGGTTTATATATGGAAGGAAACTTTGTTTGTTGGTTACCAGGGATGGGAGAGGAGGGGAGGGAACACTACAAAAATAAATAAATAAATAAATAAATAAAAGCATCGACCCATGGATAAATAAATAGATAAATAAATAAATAAGTTTGCTAGTGGCCAACTAAGGGGCAACTATTGGTCTCTCCTTATCCAGAGCAAAGAATAGTGAAGAAAATTGGGAACAAATGGAAACAATTAGTGCAGGGGACCAGTGGACCACATGAATGTCAGCCTCCATGATGCTGAGACCAGGAGAACTAGATGGTGCCTGGCTACCACTGCTGACCATTCTGAAAGCAATCACAACAGGAGATCCTTGATAGAATGGGGGAAAAAATGTGAAAAAAATCTCAAAATCATAAAAAATAGGCCAGGTTTACTGGTCTGATGGAAACTGGTGGTACTCCCAAGAGTATGGCCCTTTTGTCAAACTTCAAATTTGGACATGAATTCATTCCTATAGCTCAATTTTCAGCAAAACAATGGACAGGCATATATGGGAACAATAGCACTTACTGTAACAATCAACCATAAGAGATAAAAAAGGACAGCATTTGTCCAGGGATAAAGCTCACAAGGCTGAAACAGATAGGAAAGAAGGACCAAGGGAAATGGTAACCACAGGGTGGAAGTGGGAAGAGAGCTGTTACATTGTGGGGATTGCATGGAACAAAATGTGTATGAATTGTTGAATGTAAAACCAATTTGCTCTGTAAACTTCCACCCAAATCACAATAAAAAATTAAAAAAAAAAAAAGATGTGGGATAGTATTCCAGATGCATTAAGATAAACAGTAACATGATTTGTAGACCCTGGTCTCATTGTTTAATAATCAGAGGCTTAACGAACATTTGTTTTTGCTCCCACCATCCATATGACCCTACAGCCCAAGTGGAACAATCTCTGTGATCTCACAGAAAGAAAGCCCAGAAAAACAGCATGATTATTAAACTCTAAGATATGTGTAAGCATAAAAAAAGTTACAGAAACTGAGTGGATAGAGGGCTTGGCTTTAAATTTTTTAAATTAATTTATTCAAAAACGTGTTATAAAACATTTCAAACAGAAACAAAGACTAGTACAATGAATCCCCACGTGCTCAAAAACGATCAACTAATGGCTAATCTTATTTCTTTTTTATTTTTTTTTATTGTGCTTTGGGTGCAAATTTAGAAAGCAAACTTGTTTTACATTCAACAGTTCATGCATATCTGATTTCATGCCCTGATTACCATCCCCAACCATAAAAAACTCTCCTCCCATCTCCTCCCTGTGACCACCCCCACTGTGTGTTATCTCTTCTTCTTCTTTTTTAATATTTATTATTATTATTTTTAAATCCCTTCACCCATATCAGACCTCTCTCTTAATTATCTGCCTTTTTTCCCTTCCCTCCTCTCCCATCCCTGGTAACCAACAAAGAAAATTTCCTTCCTTGTGTAGACTTTTTACTTGGCTTTTTACAATAATGGACTCACATAATATTTGTCCTGTGATTGACTTATTTCACTCAGCATAATGTCCTAGAAGTTCATCCATGTTATGGCATGATTCTCTGATTCCTCATTATTCTTTAATGTTGCATAGTAATCCATTGTATGTATGAACCATAGATTGTTATCCATTCATCTGTTGATGGGCTCTTTGGTTTCCATCTCTTTGCAATTGTAAATACTGCTGCAATGAACATGGGTGTGCATGTATCTATTCGTGTTCCAGGTCTCATCTTTTTAGGATATATTCCTAGTAATGGGATTGCAGGATCAAATGGTATTTCTATTTCCAAATGTTTAAGGAAGTGCCATACCATTTTCTACAGTGGTTGTACTGTTTTATAATCCCACCAGCCATGTATGAGAGTTCCAATCTCTCCACACCTTTGCCATCATTTGTTATCTTCTGTCTTGTTGAAGTTTGCTCTTAGTTCTGAGGCAAGATGGTGTCTCATTATTGTTTTCATTTGCATCTCTCTAATGGCTAATGATCAACAGCATTTCTTCATGTATTTGTTGGCTGCCTGCATATTTTCTTTGGTGAAGTGTCTCTTCATATCATTTCCCCATTTTTGAATTGCATTGTTTGTCTTTTTGATATGGAAGTGTTGAAGTTTTCTATACATTTTAGAGATAAGCTCCTTGTTGGATGTGTCATTGCCAAATATTTTTTCCAAAGCTGTAGGTTCTCTTTTTACTCTTTGGTAGAAGTCTTCTGATGCATGTAAGAATTTAATTTTTAGAAAGTCCCAGTCATCTAGTTTCTCTTACTGTGCATTTTGGATTATGTTGATAGTCTATTTACACCATAAATCAGGGCCCCTAAGTTTGCCCCTATTTTATCTTTGATGAATTTTATAGTTTTTGGTTTTACATTTAGGTTTTTGATCCATCTTGAGTTCATTTTTGTGTATGGTGTGAGGTATGCATCTTGTTTCATTTCTCTGCAAATGAACATCCATATGGTTTTACCAGCACCATTTGTTGAAGAGACTATCTCTTCCCCATTGAATGGTTTTTGGCCCTTTGTCAGAGATCAGCTGATAGGTGGATCGATCTTTTCATAGATTCTCAATTCTGTTCCACTTGTCTATGTCTCTATCATTGTATCAATACCAAACGGTTTAAACTCCTGTGGCTGTATAGTAGGTTTTGAGGTCTGAGAGTGTGAGACTTCTACTTTGTTTTTCTTCTCCAGTAGTGCTTTGCTTATGTGTGCTTTTTCTTTCCACACAAAATTAGGATTGATTTTTCCATGTCCTTGAAGAATGCTGATGGAATTTGGATTGGGATTGGATTGAACCTATTGCTTGCTTTGGGTAGTATTAACATTTTCACAATGTTCAGTTTTTCTATTCATAAGCATAGGATATTCTTCCATTTATGTATGTTTCTTATCTCTTATAGTGTCTTGTAGTAGTGTTTGGTAGTTTTCTTTGTATAGGTCTTTTGTGTCCCTGGTAAGATTTATTCCTAAGTATTTTATCTTCTTGGTAGCCATTGTACATGGTATTGTTTTCCTTATTTCCTTTTCAGAGATCTTGTTGTCGTTGTAGAGGAATCCAACTGACTTTTGTACATTGATCTTGTATCCTGCTACTTTGCTGAACCTTATAATTCATTCCAGTAGTTTTCTTGCTGAATTTCTTGGGTTTTTCTATACGTAGGATCATGTCATCTGCAAATAGAGATAGTTTTACTTCTTTGTCAATTTGGGTGATTTTTATTTCCCTTTTTTGCCTTATTGCCCTGGCTAGGACTTCAAATACAATGTTGAATAGAAGTGGTGGTAAGAGGGCATCCTTGCCTGGTTCCTGTTTGCAAGGGGAATGCTTTGAGTCTCTCTCATTGAGAATAATGTTGGCTATTGGTGTTGTGTATATGCCTTTTATTATGCTGAGGAATTTCCCTTCTATTCCTATTTTTCTGTGAGTTTTTTTTTTTTTTTAATCAGGAATGAGTGCTGGATTTTTTCAAATGCCTTTTCTGCATTGATTGATATGATCATGTGGTTCTTTTCCTTTTTTTAAATTTATGTGGTGGATTATATTAATTGTTTTTCTAATGTTGAACTATCCTTGTGTACCTGGTGTGAACCTCACTTGGCTATGGTGCGTTATTATTTTTTATATGGTGTTGGAATCTGTTGGCTAGGATTTTGTTGAAGATTTTTGCATCTATATTCCTGAGGAGTATTGGTCTGTAGTTTTTCTTTTTAGTGATGTCTTTGCCTGGTTTTAATATGAGGGTTATGCTTGCTTCACAGAATGAATTTGGGAGTATGCCATCCTTTTCTATGTTTTGGAACAGCTTGAGTAGGATAGGTGTCACCTCTTCTATGAATGTTTGATAGAATTCTACATCTGGGCCAGGACTTCTTTTTTTGGGGGGAGTTTTCTTGTGCCCTGCTCAATTTCTTCCTTTGTTATATGTCTATTCAAATTTTCTACCTCAGTCTATGCTAGTTTAGGTAGGCCTTGTGTTTCTATGAATGTGTCCATTTCTTCTAGGTTTTTGAGTTTGTTAGAGTACAGTTTTAGTATTCTATCATTATCCTTTTTATTTCAGTTGTTTCTGTTGTAATGTTGCCCATTTCATTTGCTATTAGTGTTATTTGCATCTTCTCTCTTTTCCTTAGTTAAATTTGCCAGTGGTTTGTCGATTTTGTTAATCTTTTTGAAGAACCAGCTTCTTGTCTTATTGCTTTTTTGTTTTATTTATTTCTACTCTGCTCTTTATTATTTCCTTTCTGTTGGAGACTGAAGCCTTCTTTGTTGCTCTTTTTCTAATTGTTGGAGTTGTTGGGTTAAAGTGTTGATTTTGATTCTTTCTTCTTTTTTGATGTGTGTTAATTGCTATAAATTGATCTCTCACTGCTTTTGCTGTGTCCCAGAGTAAAGTTTTAGTATGTTGTATTTTCATTCTCATTTGATTTTAGGAATATATATTTTTTTCACACTCAATTTCTTCTGTTGAGCAGAGTGTTATTCAGTTTCCATGTATTTGATTCCCTACCCCACTTTGGTCTTCTATTGTTGATTTCTAATTTTATAGCATTGTGATATGAGAAGATGCTTGTACAATTTTAATGTTTAAAAATTTATGGAGGCTTGATTTATGGAGAATGATCCATGTGTACTGGAAAAGAAAGTGTATTTTTTTGTTGTTGGGTGGAGTGCTCTGTATGTGTCTATGAGGTCAAGTTGGTTGTGTTGTTGAGATCTGTATCTTTGTTGAGTTTTTTCTGGTTGTTCTGTCCTTCATCAAAAGCAATGTGTTAAAGTCTCCTAGTGCTATTGTAATATTGTCTATTTGTTCTTTTAATTCAGTTAATATTTGCTTTATGTATTTTGGAGCTTTTTTATTGGGTGCATAGGTATTTATTATTGTTATGCCTTCTTGGTCTATTGACTCTTTTACCATCATATAATGCCCTTCCTTATCTCTTATGATAAATTTTGTCTTGAAGTCTATTTTATCAGAAATTAATATCTACTCCTGCTTTTTTTTTTTTTTGGTTGCCATTAGCTTGATATTTTTTTTCCCATCCCTTGATTTTTCATTTATTTTTATCTTTGTGTCTAGTGTGTCTCTTGTAGGCAGCATATGGATGGGTTTTGGTTTCTTTTCCAATCTGCTACTTTCTCTTCACTAGTACGTTTAATCCATTCACATTTAGTGTTATTAATGACAGTTATGAATTTACTGTAGTTGTTTCTTTGTGTTTTTTTCCATTTTGCTTTGGTGCTGATGATTTCTTTGTTCCAAGTATTTTTCTGTGCTGAGTTCATTTTGTTATCAAGTTTTCTTTCCCTTTTCTTCATTATTGTTGCTTTTGTGTTTACTAAGTCCCTGTGATTTTCTCCTTTCTTATTTTTTTAGAAGGTTTGTTTATTATTTTTGTGGTTACCCTGTAGTAGATTCTTATCTCCTTAAGTTTAAAACATTCTGTTCTATATTGACATCAAGTTGACTTCCTCTCCGTCTGGAAATTTTGTAATTATATTATTCATTCTATTTGTTTTGTCATTGGTATTGTTACATATTTACACCTCTGTTTCATTTTGTAAGCTTATTTTAGGTTTGAGAACTCTTTTTGTGGTTTGATTTGTGGGTGGTACTGTCACAAGTCTTATTTTAGATTGCTTTCTTCTGTTGTTAGTTTTCTGTTGGAAGGATTCCCTTTAGCCCTTCTTGTATTGTTGGTTGGTTTTTACAAATCCCCTTAATCTCTATTTGTCTGTGGATATCCTGATTTCATCATAATGTCTGAGGTACAGTTTTGCTGGATATATAATTCTTGGCTGGCAATTATTTTCCTTCAAGATCTTGTATATGTCATCCCATTGCCTTCTTGCCTGCATGGTTTCTGTGGAAAAAAATCAGAATTTAGTCTTATTGGTTTTCCTTTGTAAATAACATTCTGTTTTTCCTGAGTTGCTCTCAAGAACTTTGTCTTTGCTTTTGGAAAGTTTGATTATGCTATGTCTTGGTGACTTTCTCTTTGGGTCTATTCTGTATGGGGTTCCTTGAGCTTCTTGGATGGATATCTTTTCATCTTTCATGATATTATGGAAGTGTTCTGTTGGCAAGTCTTCAATGATTTTCTCAGTAATTTTTTTTTTTTTTTGCCTTCTCTTGTTCTGGGGTTCCAATCAAGTGTATGTTATTTCTTTTGATATCATCCCAAATAATACTTAGGTTTTCTTCATTTTTCTTGATTCTCTTATCTGATTTTTCCTCATACAAGCTGATGTCAAGAGATTTTTCTTCTAGCTGGGATATGTGTTGCTTAGCTAATTCAGTTCTGCTCTTTTGTCCTTCCAATGCCTTATCTATCTCCATAATTTTTGTGTTCATCTTCTGATTACCCATTTGTTGTTTTTGTATGATTTCTAATTATTTATGTATTTTGTCATTTTGTTCTTGAATGATTTTCCTGAATTCTTCAAGGGTATTGTCAGTCTTTTCCTTGCTTCTGTTTATGGTTTCCTTAACTTTAGTTTTAAAAATCTTTGTTTTTGGAATAGGTATCTTGTGAGTATAAAATTAAACTACATAATAATAATTAAGCTTTTATTTAACAAGTAAATATTGTGCTCTGACAGAAAAAAAAAGAGACCAAATACACACTGATAATTTAGGGTAAAAAGCTATTGATTATAACATTTTCAGTTGCAAGACAAATTTCAAGCAATAATTATAATTTAGGTTGGTGTTAAATGATAATTGTATTTTTTGCCACATAATTTATTTTATTCCCTTTCAGATGATGCAGTCTTGAAGATGGGGAGAAGAAGTCACTTCCCTTCTTTATTAAAAATAAGCTTTTTGGCTTAGAGCCATCTCTAGCTTAAGTAAGTTGCAAGGCAGGTGGTATCTTGCAACATGGTAAGATCAACCATTTTCAAAGCAACTTTATAAATATAAAGGTAAATTATAAAAGGTTTACAATCAGAAATGCTTTCCATTTGAGGACCTTTTAAGGAAGAGACCATTTATTTGAAACCGTAGTGAAATGTTATTGAATAATAAAACCACAAATGTTTATTTTAATCTAAAATTTATTTAAAATCCCTAATTAAAGAAACTTTTGGAAAAGTACATATTTGGTGTGAGTTTTACTTTAAAGACAATTGTGTGCTGTATTCCTGGGGTGCAGTTATTTTTGTGTCCAACTTAGGTACATGCATGACATTTTAACATTTATACTGTGAAATATGATACACTGAAGTACATAAAGCTGAGTGTACAGCTCAATGAATTATCACAATGTACCTACCTCCAGTTGAAGAAATAGAACATTGTCACAGTCACAGAAACCTCCTTCATGCCCCTTCCCAGTTACTAAGCCTTCCTCACTTCCCAAAGTTTACCACTTCCCTGATTTCTAATACTATGTTGTTGTTGTTGTCATGTGCTGTCAAGTCGGACCCGACTCATAGCGATCCTTCCTTGGGTTGCTGAGGCAGTATCACTACAGAAGTAGATTGCCCAACCTTTCTTCCAAGGATAGTTTAGTCTTAACTGTTCTTAGAATCACAGAGTATGTATTCTTATGTGTTTTAGTTTTTCACTTAGTGAAATGTTTGTGAGAATCTTTCATGATGTGGTGGTTTCTATAGTTCATTTATATTCAGTACTGTATGCATTGCATGTGTGTCAGTTGTGCTTGCATATGTATGGTTTCTCGTTTGGGGCTGTTAGAAATAATGTTATGAAAATCCTTGTTCGTGTCCCTTGGTGCACATTGCTAGGTCAGAGAATAGGCAAAGTGTTCAATTCTAATAGAAAATGTCAAATGTTTTCAAAATGATTGCGCTAATTTACACTTGCACCAATAGTGTATAAGGGTTCCTATTGTTTCATATTCTTGTCAACATTTAGTATGATCAGTCTTTTTAATTTTAGCCATTTTGTTTAGGTTGTAGTAGAAACATGTTGCATTTTTAATTTCTTTGATGAATAACGAAATTAAGGGCACTTTAATATATTTATTGGCTGTTTCAGGAGTCCTGATGGTACAATGGTTAAGTGCTTGGTGGCTGCTAACCGAAAGGTTAGAGGTTCAAACCCACCAATGGCTCCATGGGAGAAAGGACGTGGAGATCTGCCTGTGTAAAGATTACAATGTTGGAAAGTGTGGGGTGGTGGGAATCAGCTTGGCAACACCTAACAACACACAGGCCATTTAGATATCCTCTTGTGTGAAGAATCTTTTCAAGTCTTCTTGCCCATTTTTCTTTAGGGTATCTATCCTTTTCTTATTTATGTGTGGGTGTTTTTTTGTATATATTATAGATACGAGTCTTTTGTCTGTTATATAAATTAGAAATCTCTTTCCCTCCTCTGTGGCTAGCTGTTTCATTCTCTTTTTATGGGGTGGCACTTTATTTATTAACTTTTTATTGTGATTTGGGTGAAATTTTACAAAGCAGATTCATTTGACATTCAGCAATTCATACAAGATTCAGCAAATTTACAATGTACAAGATCAACATACAAAAATCAGTTGGATTCCTCTACATTAACAAAGAGATTTCTGAAAAGGAAATAAGGAAAATAATACCATTTACAATAGTTACTAACAAGATGAAATACTTAGGAGTAAAGGAAAGAGAGCATGGACAAGCAAAGCACTAGTGAAGAAGAAAAGCAAAGTAGGAAGTCTCACTTCTGGATCTCAAAACCTACTATACAGCCACAGTAGTCAAAACAGCTTGTTATTTTTTTGTGTGATAGACACATACAACAGTGGAACAGAACTAAGAGTCCAGAAGCAGATCATTCCACCTATGGACAGCTGATCTTTCAAGGCACTGAAGCCCATTCAATGGGTAAGAGCAAACTGGATAACTGTTTGCAGAAAAATGAAACAAGATGCATACCTCACACCAGACACAAAAATGATCTCAAGATGGATCAAAGACCTAAATATAAAACCCAAAAGTATAAAGTTCATCAAAGATAAAATAGGGAGAAACTTAGGGGCCCTGATTTATGGTATAAATAAACTATTAACATAAAACAAAGTGCACAAACAGCAGAAGAGAAACTAGATGACTGGGAACTTCTAAAAATTAAACTATTATATGCATCAAAAGACTTTTCCAAAAGAGAATCTACAGATTTAGAAAAAATATTTGGCAATGATATATCTGACAAGGGACTACTCTCTAAAATTTAAAGAAAACATCAACACCTCAACATCAAAAAGACGAACAAACCAATTCAAAAATGGGGAAAGGATATGGACACTTCACCAAAGAAGGGGGGAAAAAAAAAGAAGGAAATAAGATTAGCTATTAGGTTGAATTAGGTTGATAGTTGTTGAAGCTAGGTTTTGGGCACATGGGAATTCATTGTACTAGTCTTTGCTTCTGTTTGAAATATTTTATAAAGCAAAAAAAAGTATCTATAATGAAGTAAAAGTTTCAAATAGTATCATAAAGATAACTGAAAAACACAAAACAACATGGTTCCACTAAAATATAATGACTTACAAAAAATGTACGTTTGTGACATTTTGGGAGAGGGGATTAATATTTACTTTACTGCTGTATCTCCACCATCTAGAACAATGCCTAACACACAATGGACTCTCCATAAATATTTATTGCATGAATGGGAATGATGAATGAAAATATAGGTATACACGCAGACACACACATACACACACCACCCCCCTATACTTCATCTGTAAACTTGGCCCATAAAAGATTTTAAAAACTTAACAATTAATTCTAGATAAAACATTTAAACTTGTATTTTTTAAATTTTTCTCTATGTTTTTCAATCATATACATTCTGCCTAAAAAAAATAAATAATGCTCCTTGCTCGCATTCCTGTAAGGATGAGTTTATAAAGAGAGGATAATCTATATCTATTTACTCTAAACCTAATTCAAAGACATTACAACCAATAGTGATAAGGACATACATTTCATGTATATTCTATTAACTATAGTCTGCCATGTATAGTTTGTGTAGTATATTTGTTCTTCATAAAGCTTAAATGAAAAAGGTAAATTAATTAATGTATTATAAAAATTATCCTTTGGTAAGTTTACATAACAACTTAATTACACTTTTAAAAACTAGGTTAGTAAAAGTTTAAATAATGTTTTATCATGGAATTGGGTAGAGAAATAAAACTAGATGTAGGTGATAAAACTGTATAGAACTTAATGCACACACAAGTGAGTAAATTGAGGGAAATATGAATAAGATAGGTGGGCTGTATCAATGTCAATGTCCTGGTTATGATATTATTCTACAGTTTTGCAAAATGTTACCATGATGGGAAACTAGGCAAAGTGTACAAGGGATCTCTCTGTATTAATTTACAATTGCATGTGAATTTATAATTATCTTAATAAGATTTCCATTTAAAACATTATCCTATCTGTCCAGCTTTCCTTATCAGTTATGAAGGGCACAGGGAAGGGGTAGTCACAGGGAGGACGTGGGAGGAGAGCTTTTTCTGGTTGGGGATTGTCATCGGGGCTGTGAAACCAAATGTGCATGAACTGCTGTGAGTAAAATGAATCTGCTTTGCAAATGTGCACCCACATCACAATAAAAAAAATTAAAAATAAAAAAAAAGAAGAAAGATGATGATGGAATCTCGGGGGGAGGGGAAGAAAAGAAAAAGGCTGCAGCAGCTCCTTATGTACTGAAATTGAAGAAATTCCAATACATTTTGTAGGTAAAATGATAACATATTGGTAATTGCACATAGATCAAGCTAACCTAGTAATAGGTGTGAAAAGATAAGTTGCATGTAAAATTCATAGAACTATACAACAGAGTGACCCTAATGGAAACTATAGGCTTTAGTTAATGATAATGTATCAATATTGGTTGATCAGTTGTAACAAGTGCACCACAGGTGCAAGGTGTTAATATTGGTGGGAAACTCTGGAGGGGGGATATGGGAGCTCTCTCTCTCTGTACATAGATACATATATGTGTATATATATATATATATATATATATATATATATATGCATATTTTTTTCTGTAAACCTAAAACTGCTCTGAAAAGTAAAGTCTATTTTAAAAAACGTAAAAATAAAACATTATCCTATGGACAACTAACCACGCATAGGATATTTAGGATAGTATCTCCCCTTTTCAGACAGTCATACATGCATTTCCCTGAGAAAATGGAAAAAGCATACTGTACATTTATACCTTCAAAGAAACCTAGACTGTTATGAGCTGACACTGCTTAAGATACCCTCCACATACACTCAGGAAAACTGTGAATTTTTAAACCTCATATTTTGTTAAAGACTTGTTAAACAGTAAATAATTTGAGATATAAATTGATGAGCTTAAGCCATTTGAAATAGTATTTCATGACTATTTAAAATGGGCATAATAAAATGATATTTAAATTTTTTTATGAAGTTAAAATCCATTTTGCATGGAGAAAAAAAGGAATAAACTTCTGATTCATAAAATATCAGAAGTGAATCTGAAAACCATTATGATAAGTGGGAAAAAAAGCCAGACCAAGAACAAAAGTACATACTTCAGAGTCCAGTTATATGAAGTCCTGGAACAGGAAAAATCAATCTATAGCCAGAGAAATCAGACCAGGGCTTCTCTGGGAATGAGGAGGATAATAGTGGGAAGAGATTGACTATAAATGGGCTGGAGGAAACTTACCTGTTGTTGATGGGTACCTCCAAGTTGGCTCCAACTCATAGCGACCTGATGTGCAACAGAATGAAACACTGCCCGGTCCTGTGCCATCCGCACAATTGTTGCTATGCTAAAGCCTATTGGTGCAGCCAGCATCAATCCATTTGTTGAAGATCTTCCTCCATTTTGCTGACCCTCTACTTTATGAAGCATGATAACCTTCTCCAGGGACTGGTCCCTTCTGACAACATGACCTAACTAGGTGAGATGAAATCTTGCCATTCTTATTTCTAAGGAGTATTCTGGCTGCACTTCTTTCAAGACAATTTGTTTGTTCCTATGGCAATCTATAGGGAGCTCTGGTAGTGTAGTGCCTAAGGCACTTGATTGCTAACCAGAAGGCTGGCAGTTCAAACCCACCAGCCACTCCTTGGAAGGAAGGTTGGGCAATCTACTTCCGTAGTGATACTGCCTCGGAAACCCAAGGAGGGGTCGCTATTGAGTCGGGTCCGACTCTACGGCACATAACAACATAAATGGCAATCTATGGTATATTCAGTATTCTTTGCCAACACCACTATGGCACTTAAGATTGTGTGTCAGCTTGGCTGGGCCGTGGTTTTGAGTGCTCAGCAGCTGGAAGCAGTTATTCTCCATGATGAGATTGGATCAACTCCATGGTGGAATCTGCTGTGAGCAGCTAATTAGTTGCCTTGAGGTGTTGCCTGCTTCCACTCTATGTGGAGAAACTTCGAGGAAGTTCTCCAGCTTTTGGCACATCTAGACTCTGCATTTGGCCAACTCTTGGCCTGTGTGCTGCCTGCTAATCTTGGGATTGTTCCTGGACTTGAACCTGTGGCCTGCCATGTACCTGCTGATCTTGAGATTGTATCATTCTACTTGCTGACCTTGGGCTCATCAGCCTCAGGAGGCAGCAGCTGCTGGAGTTTAAAAAACAACGCACACACACACAAAAAGCTTCCAGCTCTACTGGGCCTGGAATGAGAGACAGAGCTGTGGCCTAAGATCAATGGGCCTTCACCCGGCCGCTAGGGCTGGCACTCTGAATTTGGACTTCTAGCCTTCTAAACTGTAAGAGAATACATTCTTGTTTGTTAAAGCCATCTACTTATGCTATTTCTGTTATAGCAGCACCTGGAACTAAAACAACCAAAAATTCAACAATTCAACAACAATTCAAAGGCATCAATTCTTCTTCAGTGTTCTTTATTTGTTGTCCAGCTTTCACATGCAAATTGTTGTTGTTGTTGTTTGCCGTCGAGTCGCCCCGACTCATAGCGACCCCTCCTTGGGTTTCCGAGGCAGTATCACTACGGAAGTAGGATTGCCCAACCTTCCTCACATGCAAATTAGGTGATTGAAAATACCATGGCTTGGCTTGCAAAGTGACATCTTTGCTTTTTGACACTTTAATCTGTAATGATAGGAATCAGATCCATGTTCCTTGGAAACAAGGAGTAGGATAGTGGGAAGAGACTGTAAATGGGCAGGAGGGAACTTCCTAGGGAGATGGAAATGTTCTGTATCTTCACTGAGGTGGTTGTTGTTGTTGTTGTTGTTTGTCGTTGAGTCGGCCCCGACTCATAGCGACCCCTCCTTGGGTTTCCGAGGCAGTATCACTACAGAAGTAGGATTGCCCAACCTTCCTTCCGAGGAGTGGCTGGTGGGTTTGAACCGCCAGCCTTCTGGTGATATACATTTGTCAAAATGAATTGGCCTAGTATGGGGTGAATTTTTACAACAAGTAGACATATTCCTTGGAGGAATCAATCATGGGAGAATAGAAGAGCAGTGGTTGCACTGGGAGACAGCTGGGGGAGGCGCAAGAGTGTATGAGAGGGAAGGACACAGGGAAGAGATAACTACAAAAAGTGAGGAGAGAGCTGTTACACTGTGGGGAACTGCAGTTAATAGCATGAAACTAAATGATAATGAACTGCCGTATGGAAAATGAATCTGCTCTGCAAACTTTCACCCAAATCTCAATAAAAATTAAAACAAAAAACGAATTGGACATTATTGTATGTAAATTGGGAGCTATAGTGGCGTATTGCCTAAGGCATTTGACTGCTAACCAGCAGATTCAAACCTACCAGTCACTCCTCAGAAGGAAGATTGGACAATCTACTTCAATAGAGATACTGCCTCAGAAACCCAAGGAGGGGTTGCTATGAGTCGAAATCAACCTGAGGGCAGTGAATTTCTTTTGTGTGTGTATGTATGTAAATTATATCTTAATACAGTTGATGAAAAAAGAAAGCCTAACAATACCACATTTTTGAGAAGATGCAAAGCAACTGGCTTTTACATCACTAGTGAAAACTGTAAAATGTCACAATGACGTTGGAACCAGTTTGGCAGTTTTCTATAAAGTTCACATACTCTATGATGGAGCAAATTTTATCCATAGGTATTTCGCTGAGAGGAATGAAAACATGAGCCTACAAAGACTTGTACATAAATGTCCATAGCAGTTTTATTCATAATATTTAAAAAAATGTAGGCAACTTAAGTGCCCAGGTGAATGGATAAACAAATTAATGTATATTCATCAATGAAATACTAAACAGCAATAAAAAGCAAATTATTTATATACACAGCCACATGAATGAATCTCAAAAACATGCTAAGCAAAAGAAGTCACACACAACTATGTATTGTATGATCCCATTTATATGAAACTTAATCTGTAGTGAAATAAGGTATGTCAGTGGTTGCTGAGTAGGGAGGAAAGATGGAATGAGTGTAGGGATAGTCTTGCCTACACACGGGTACCAATGAATTTTCTGGGGTTCTGGAAATATTCTATATCTTGACTAAAATTGAAGTTACATGGTTTATAAAATCAAAAAACAAACCAAACCCACTGCCATAGAGTCAATTCCAACACAGAGAGACCCCCCCCCCCCACTGGGTTTCTGAGGTGGTAAATCTTCATGGAAGTAGATTGCCCAGTCTTCCTTCCACAGAGTGGCTGATGGGATTGAACTGCCAACCTTCTAGTTAGCAGTAAAATTTGTCAAAACTCATTGAACAGTAAAATCAAACCAAATCCATTGCCACTGAGTTGATTCTGACTCATAGTGATCCTACAGAACAGGGTAGAACTGTCCCATAGGGTTTCCAAGGCTGTAATCTTTACTCAAGCAGACTGCTACATCTTTCTGGCTGGTGGGTTTGAACTGCAGACCTTTTGGCTATCAGCTGAACGCCTTAACCACTGTGCCAATAGACCTCCATATTGAATAGTAGTGGGCTTATAATCACTGCTTTTCATTGTATATCAGTTATAGTAATGAAGCTGATTTTTAAAAAAGATTATCTTCTATTTTCTCCAAGTTTCTGGTCTAATCAACTAGAAGACTGGAGTGTCATTAACTGAGTGAGATGGGAAGCTCAGCAAAGGAGGTTTGGGGAGAAAGATGGGGAGTTCAGTCTTGGACTTGGACTTGGACTTAATTTTCTCTCAGTCCAAAATCAGACAGATGCCTGGTATCACCACTTATTCCTCACATCGAGCGCTACCAACCTTCCCTGCTCATTCTTTCAATATTTTATTGTATTTTTGTGAACATATATGTAGCAAAACATACTCCCATTAAACAATTTCTACACAGTGTTCAGTGACACTGGTTATATTCTTCACATATCTGCTTATTCTTTCTTATTTTCCCTCTCCATCTCCAATGCCCCAGCCCTCCAAAACCAAACCAAACTCACTGCCGAGTGATTCTGACTCATAGTGCCCCCACTGGGTTTCCAAGGCGTTAAATCTTTATGGAAGTGGAATGCTCCATCTTCCTTCTGCTGAGCTGCTGGTAGGTTTGAACCGCCAACATTCTGGTTAGCAGTCAAATGCCTTAAGCAGCCCTTTTCCAACACACACCTGGATTTCTAGTGGCCTTGCTTGATTCTTTAAAAAAAAAAATTTTATTGTGATTTGGGTGAAAGTTTACAGAGCAATTTCATTTTCCATACAGCAGCTCACATACACTTTGTCTCAAAACATTGACTGCAATTTCCTACAATGCAACAGCTCTCTTCCCACTTCTTCCCCATAGTTACCTCTTCCCTACGTCCTTTCCTCCCATGCACTGCTGTCCCCCAAGCTGTCTCCCTGTGCACACACAGCCCTTCTATTCTCCCATGATTGATCTCTCCAAGGAGTTTATCTACCTAATGTAAATGTTCATCTCATATGCGTGTCTTTTGTTTGGCTGACAGCCACAGGAGTGGGTTCAATTCCAGACCTGAGGGGCAGCTAGGGGCCATAGTCTCAGAGGTTCTACCAAGCTCTATCAGACCAGCAAGCCTGGTCCCTTTTTCTTTATGATTTTGAGTTTTGTTCTACATTGTCCTCCCACTCTTCCCAGGATCTTGGCTTTGCTTGACTCTAAGGTGGGGATAGGAGGATTATTTTTAAATTGTAATTTGGTTGAAAGTTTACAAAGCAAATTCACTTTGGGATAGGAGGATTTAAATCCTTACATGGACCAGGCAGATGATGAACCTTAAGAGCACAAGTACCACCTACTCAGCTTGGTCCATTGTTGTGGAGCTGGAGTGCTGATCCAGGGATTTTCAAAAGCAAACCTGAGATTCAAACTCTCCCGGCTTCTAAATGTTTGCAAAAGCTGAAAAACCAAACTCACTGACATCAAGTTGACTCCAACTCATAGTGACCCCCATTGGATTTCCAAGGCTGTAAATCTTTACTGAAGCAAATTGCCTCATGTTTTTTCCATGTAGCAGCTGGTGGGTTTGAACCACCAAACTTTTGGTTAGCAATCAAATGCCTTAACCTTTACACCACCAGGGAAAAAAACAAGCCAACTCACTGCCACAGAGTTGATTCCTACTCATAGCAACCCCCATTGGGTTTTCAAGGTGGTAAATCTTTATGGAAGTAGATTGCCCAGTCTTCCGAGGAGTGGCTGGTGGGTTTGAACAGCCCACCTTCTGGTTAGCACTCAAATGCCTTAGGCACTATGCCACCAGAGCTCCTTTAAATGCTTGCAGATAATTAAAAAACATACAAATGTCATGTGGGCCAATTAGAACCACGGCCTGGGCCCACCGGCAGTCAGTTCCCAAGGTCAGCTTTGTAACAAGGCAGAGTCTGGCACAGGGACAAGCTCCTGAGCCTCATGCCCAACCCTGGCACCCCAGCTGCACCCAGCCTTGCAGCAGGGAGCCTGTGGGTGCTCAGGATTCTTCTTCTGCACTCTGGCCCTGCCCTGGGCTCTGCATTCCCTGGAACATCCCAACTCTTATCCTTTCCAGCATCAGTATCCTCACCAGCCATTATAACAAAAGTGAGGACTCCCTCCCAAGCGTCTACCTTTGCCAGCCAGGTTCCCACTCTCAAGTACACATGCAATCCCAGCGTCCTTACGTATAACATGGAAATCCCAGTTGCATCTTCTTTCTGTTTAAAACCTGTCAGTGGCTCCCTATCACCCACAGGAGGCGCACCCGTTTTTAAAGGAAAAATGCGTGGTGAGCTCGCCCTCTAGATCCTATCTCCCACCACTCTGTGGGCAGCAACTTGTAACTGCGCTACCTATCTCCTGGTGCTCAGCCCTTGCCCAAGTGCCCAGTCAGTGACAGGATAGGCGCTTGGCTCCTCCCAGGTGGGCAGTGCCCAAGAGATACAAAGGTTCCTCTTAATGCCGACCCCTGTCTCAAGGCCAAACTCCGGTAAGTGCTCTGGGAACGTTCGAGGAGGGGGGTGACAGGAGGGAGCGAAGCTACCTGAGTCCCTTGCAGCCGCTGAATTGTAGGTGCCAGATGGCTATGCTGTTGAGGAGACTGACAGCATCTGGGTGGAAATGACCCGACACTACAGGCCGGATACCGCCCAGCTCACTTACTCGGTGCTTTGTGGCATCTTTTTCTCTTTCCATTTTCTTTAATGTGTTTGTTATATTTTTGTATTGAAAGTATGGATGCACAGAACAATCGATGTTGGAAGCATGAGCAGGCATCCGGGGGGGTTCACATCCCCGGCCACACTGGGGTAGCCAGAGTAGGTGTGCAGGAGTAGAATTGACGTAGGGAGCCCGGCAGGACTCAGGAGCGCCGTGACAGGGAGGATGGGTGGTCAGAGGCACACGGAGCCCGTGCCGTGTAATCCTCCAGCAGTAAGCGTGTCCCCTCGGCCTGGGGAGAGAGGTGCCCCTGTGGATCTCACTGCAGGTCCGCGGCCGAGGGGGCGGCGCCCTCTGGTGGCGGATTGTGACTACTGGGAGCAGCTGAAGGCCCGCCCACACTGTCTCGCCTACCAGCCCCGGGGGCGGAGGCAGTGGTCGGCAAACCTTGGCACACGAGTTCCTGGCTCACGCCTGCTCGGTGGAAATGAGAGAACAGGAGCCAATACCAGTTGGCTGTGCCTCAGTTTCCCTGTCTGAACTGAGGATGAGAATTGCATC
This sequence comes from Orycteropus afer afer, assembly GCF_000298275.1. Classification (NCBI taxonomy): domain Eukaryota; kingdom Metazoa; phylum Chordata; class Mammalia; order Tubulidentata; family Orycteropodidae; genus Orycteropus; species Orycteropus afer. The sequence continues at coordinate 30,222,357 of NW_006921590.1, forward strand.
TCATAGGGCTATTGTAACGATTAAAGGAGTACTCAGGACAGTGTCTGGTACATTATGAACAACCAACACACTTAAACTATTGAAACTATGGGCTTCAGGAGCCCTTCGAATCTATGTGTGCCTTGAGAAGTAGTACAAGTCAAGGGGCCAGACAGGAACGGAGTGAAACCTGTCTCTGACCCTACTCAGTATGGACTGAAGGGAGAGCTTCTGCCTTGTCCAAACCCCACAATTCCTCTTCTGAAGTGGAAGGTTTAAAATAACGTTGGTCCTTATCTGGGAGCTCTGAGGTCATTCTTGCATATTTTGGGATCCCTGGTGTATCTCACTTTGATGGACCCCCACAGCAGAGAGAAGGGGGGTGGTTATCACCATACTGGGGGTTAGAGTAGAGGCTCCTTTAAGTCAGCTGCCCACCTTGTCTTGAGACTGTCTTCTCCTGACTCTCAGCTCCAAGGGTGGGCCTCCAGTGCCCAGACTGGGAGAAAAAGGAGATGGGAAGGGAGGGCAGAGCAGATTCCCCTTGTCCTTGGCTAGGCAACCTTGGGGCAAAGGACTCCAGGAAGGGACCTGAGCTAGGAATGCTTTCCAGGGGTTGGTCAGGTAGCGTTCTGAGGCCATTGTCCTTGAGTGAGCAGAGGTGGGTACTAACCCACCACTCACAGCTTGGTGTAACCTACTCTCGGGACCCTTCAGGCTGGACTTGACTGCCTCTGCAGCCTGAAGTGTCCTGAAACCCCTTCCTGATTTCTCAGCCAAATGAGCTCATAGCATTTGTATTTTGCCCTGTGTTAAGGTCCTATTCTTGCTGCAAATTACATGCCCTTAAAGGGCAGGGACTATATATTTTTCATCTTTTGTCCTTACCATATATGTAAGATAATAAATAAATAAATGAAGGTGTGAGTGGCAATTGGAAGGGGCCTTGTTTTCTCCATCTGTTGCATGGGACTAGTCATACTAGTCTCAGGGCTGGTGGAATCTCTAGGCAAGATTCCTTCACTGTGGTTCAGTTCAGCTCCTCCCCTTCAGAGACTTGGGGCCATCAGCTGTTTTTCTTTATCTGGCCTCTCAGCCCCTTTTGTCTTTTGGTCCTTTGCCCAAGCAAACCTTTCACATCTTAATAGAACCTTCCTCCAACCTTACATCCCTCTAAGCCACCCCCTAGCTGTGTCCCTTCAGAGTCAACCTTCTTCCCCAACTTCCCATCATTCTGCAAACTGGCTACTGCTCAACCTTCCCTTCCCTTCTCTTCCCTTCCCTTCCATCTCTTCACCTTTTCGGACCCAGAATTGATGCTGCATCTTTTGGGAAACCTTTCCTTACTCTCACTTTCCTCCCCACTCACCCAACAGTCTGACAAAGCTGGCTTAAGCATCCCAGAGAGCTTCAGTGACCCGGCTTCATCAGTGATAGAGAATCCCAGTGTTCATCCACATCTGCTCTTTATCTCTTGAGCACAAATGAAGATTATCCTTCTCCACCCTCATGGCAGTTAAGCAGGGCCATGCAACTAGTTCTGGCCAATGGGCTGTGAGCAGAATGTGTGTTACTTTGTGGCCAAAGCACTTAATTATAGGTGTAAGACTTTCAAGGACTTTCCCCCTGCCTCATCAACTGTAGCATCATGCCATGAAGTGGAGATATATGAGGGGGCAAGCAGCCTGGCCACTGTCCTGGAGAGTCGGCCAGACCTGCAGTGGACTTTATGTGACAAGATATAAACTTTCCTTGTGCCATGTCACTGAGATTTGGTGATGTTTTACAATGGCATAGCCAAGCCTGATTTACCCTGATTAATAGTGTTGGTTAAATTAATGGCCTGTAAATATCCATGCACATTTTAGTTATTGGTTATTATTGTCATCAAGGTGCAGCAAGTACCTGGGGGAAGCAGGGACTTCAGCAAGGTGGGATGAACCCTGAGTAGTGTGGCAGCACTGCAGGAGTGGGAATGGGGGTGGAGAGAGGATGAATGGGCAGGCTGTGTCATGAGAGAAAAACTTCCTCTTGTTTATGATCTGCCAAGGGCTTGCCCAGGACCCGCTTACATATTTAATCTCTTATGAAAGGTTATAATGAATCCAATGCTTGAAACCAATGCTTTTGGCAGGATATAGAAATTTCTCCCAGGTATTTAGTTCCTATGGTCCTAGTATTTGTCTCCTGGATTTGCAGGGTTTCTCTCTCTTACACACACACACACACACACACACACACACACACACACTGCTGATCTCTCTGAGAACCTAAAACATTTAAATGTCAAATTGATAATGATCAGATTCATCCTCCAGCTTAATTTTCTCTCTTCATCTTTGAGAATGGTGGGGAAAAAAAAATACAACATGGCTTTGTGTCTGGAGCAAAGAATCTGTTCATCAGTCATCAGATGGGGGTGTTTTCCTGAAGGTCTGAGTGCAGGTTTTTCAGAGCCTTTTCTTGTAAAAGTCTTTTTCTCTTCGTTCAAATATGTCTCCCTCTTCTCCATGACTCTCCTTTCACTCATGGTGCTACAGGGCTAAATCAGCTCTAGTTAATGAATATTCGTAATGCCCTTGTTACCTGAATTTAAGGTGCATGAATGAAATATTATCTAGTTTTCCTCATGTTCCATTATTCACCTTACACATGGCCCTCAATAGATTCCTCTACTTCCCTCCCATGGGCTAGTGAATCTCAGTGGGAAAAGTCGGTGCTTCCCTACCCTTATCGAATGACTCAGTAGGTAAGATGGTACTGGACCAGAGAAGTTTGAGTCCAGGCCTGGACAGTTATTATTTCTGTGTTGTTCATGATGGTCATTCTTTGAGCTTGAATTCCTCTTTCAAATGGAGCCTTTAGCGCAATCTGGTGAGGATTGCCAAGGATCACTCCAGGGGCTTGGGTCAAAGGACAGTATATATAGAGATTAATTGGTGTTTGATTGTCACAGCATAGCACTTCACTGCTAACCGGAAGGTTGGTGGTTCAAAGCCACCAGGCACTCCACAGAAGGAAGACTGGGCAATCTGCTTTTGTAAAGATTTACTGCCTTGGAAACCCAATGGGGGTTGCTTTGACTCAGAACTGACTTGATAGGGTTTCTTTTTTCTTTTTTTTTTTTATTCCAAGAATAAAAAAAAGGAAGGATGGTGTAAAAATGTTCCTGCAGACCTTCCCTTCCTGCTGCATTGTGTTGGGGGAGGGAGTGGTGCAGAGAGGTGGGTTCCTAGGATTGGACGGGGGAGGAAGGTATACCCTGAGATCTGGTCTCTTCAGGGTTTTCCAGTTCAGAGAGAGCAGGGCCACTTTAAAAAAACAAACAAAAAAACCCCCACCACACTCACTGCCATTGAATCTTTAAACTGGGAAGGGATGATTAGGTACTCAAGGACCTGTGGATGCTCTGGGAGTCACATCCAAACATGGGTGACATTGAATTTCCATCCAGACAGCAGGATGGGGGCTTGAAGTCAGATTTAATTGATTTAAATACATCACCGTGAACCATTTTGTACACCCAAGCTTGTGGAGTGAGAGTTCTACTCTTGGTACTCGTGCCCAGTATAAATGCGAGTTCCTGCATTACTTGTCATGCTTCTTCCTCCTGAAGAATTTACCCCTTCACTTGAATTTACCAAAGACTTATTGAGTTTGTAAATATCTCAGTCATGTGAACCCAAGTGGACATCCTCGAAGCTCTGCTGCACTGATGACCCACCATACAAGGTTTGAGGACCACCCAAGTTAGCCTCACAGAAGGGGTTGTTAAAAGTGCGATTCCTGGGCACACTTCAGATGTACAGAAATGGACTTGGGCTAGGTAGAGGGTGTTGGGAATCTGCATTTCAACAACTTCCTCTATGAGAGTTTTACACACGAGGATGTTTGTTCATTTTTGCTCTAGAATGTACTATAGCATCTTCTATTTCCCACTGGTAGTTAAGAGGAAAGATCTGTTGGGGGAGTAGTATCATTGGCTGTAACCAAGTGATTAATTAGATGATGAAACTGATTCTGTTTTGTATCTTGGATTATCTGTTTGTGTCCAACCCTACTCTGGGATATAAACTCACGGGCAGAGAATAGGCACTATGTGCCCTCAACAGTGACCTGCAGAACTTAACTGAAGGAACAAGAAGTGCCTGCTGCCTGCTCAGGGCCAGTCTGATGGTTGCAAGTTGCATCCCCTCTAATCCTCATGGGCCCCTCTGCCCCGAAGTTGGACTCTGTCTGCTCTATGACAGATGTACATGTCACCACAAACTCATGACCAAGTTACATCAGTAGCATAATTATAATATAGTAATAGTCATAACAGGGTGAAGATTTGAGAGGGAAATTAATCTTCCAGAATCTGAAGGTTGGCATTCACTGTTTGTGAACTTGGTTGAAGGCAAAGCCACCAGAAATTTGTTAAATCACATGACAGGGGCCAAGGTTAGTTGCAGGGAATCCTTTTCCAAGAAGAGCTATTGAAAATGCTGAAACTAGCCCCTGAGGTTGCAGAGAGCCTTCCTTCCTGAGTGATATCTTTGGAAATAAGGCTGAGTGTAATGGTGGCTTCCATGAAAACTTTAGTCTTACAGTGGTTTGGCCATTGGTATACTTTTTTTTTTTTGGCTAATCACCACCATATGAGGCTTTGTTGGAGGTTGGCACAGGGACAGTATGCTTCTGGAGGGCTCTTCCAAAAGGACTGGCACTCAAGCTCCTTGAATGACAATGAGTTTTGTGGCTTCCATAGACTGATGACCAGCTGCTCCAAAAGACGTGGCACACCAGGTCTCTGTCCAGCATAGGGTCAATCACAAGGTTAGTCTGGCGGAGCCATGGATGGTTAGGATCGTTTGGGTTCTTGCCATGCCCCCCCCCCACTGCCCACTAAGCATACTCTGGGAAGAGGTTCCAGGATAGTAGAAGGGAGATGAGGTTAAGATCTGTGGGGAATCATGTACTACGGAGATGTCCATGCACTGTGTCACATGAAGTTGGTCTTCAGTAAATAAAATATTTGTTAATGAAAAGCCTCTTTCGTTGGCTTCTAACTCCGAGCCTCTACCACATAGCAGAGGTGTCTCTTATCCCATGCTAGGCCCACAGAGGCCACACACCTATCTGGAGGAAGTAAGAAGAGACTGAGAAAATATATGAATAGAAGCACATTTGAAACCAGGAAAGTCAACCTTATCAGCTTCCAGTATGTGGGCGACAGCTTGTCATCCAGCCTGGTGGCAGTTAGCATTCACTTGCCTTTATCACTTGGTTTGCTGACATCTTGTACTGCCTGTCTTTCATCCTTCTTGGCAGATAGGCTGAAGTCTGGACAGGCAAAACCATGTGATACCTCTTCATATGCTCCAGAAAAAACTTCGGGAGTCGTCTTATTACTCTAAGATGAGGGGTCTTATCCCTACTCCATAAAGGTGGGGGTTTGAGCATTACCACCGTCCCACAGCCCCCAGGTCTTCCTCATGGTGTGACTTCCTCAGGTTTAAGTGCACTCCCAGAAACACAGAGAAAAACATGCAAACCCAAGCATAGATGGGGCTCGGGCTAATGTGAACAGTGTTTGGATGACCCATCTTTGGGGTTTCTTAGCTTCTTCTCTGATACTTGAGTGTGAGTAACTTAGAGGGAACTAGCTGGCAGGACTTTCCAACATGGTAACTTCCAAAATGGCCTCTAGGGGCATGAATCAAGGCTATGAGGAGGAAAGGTAGTCTCCTGGATTCCATGCTGATGTTGAACCCAACTTCAAGAGAGGCTACAGCCAGGCTCTGTGCCCCTTCCCCTGGCCTGGTTCTGGGCCTTAATAGCAGCCCACTCCCTTCTTCCTCTCACCCCTGCTTATCCATAGCAGTTGGGCAGCCTGAGAACAAGAAGGGCAGATATCCCCTTTCCTCCTCCCACTTAGGAGCTGGTAGGGGAAGAAGCAGCAATGGGTGACCAGGTCTGAGAACTCAGCAGTGAGGAGAGCATGGCATGTGGAGGCCCCTTCTAAGGAGCCAGGGAAGACCCAGCCCTCCAGTTCTGTGCACCCCCACCAGCTGGGGTGTGCAGTAGCCCTCAGGAGCCATGGTGGGGGTGCTTTGGGAAGAGGAAGAGGGAAGGCAAAGGATGTCTGGGATTTGCTTTCTTATGACTTGTTAACATTAGTAAATATAGGCAGGTGTATGGAGGCAGAGTCCACTCTCCGGGGTAGGGTGGCAGTCTGAGGCCCAGGGTCAGATGAGGCCGGCAGCCTTCTCCTGCACATTGTATTCTTTGTTCTTCTTCACTCTCCAACCAGTAAAGAAAAGCAACAGCACACCCAGTACTTTGTAGCCCACCTGCAGGCCCAGGTACCTATGGGGCAGGAGGAGACAGGACCAGTCAAGGGAAAGGAGAGCTCTGAGCCTGTGTCCCAGCCCACAGCCCCCAGGAGGTAGCATCATTCCTACTAGCAGTCCAGAGGATGTGTAGGTCATCATCCAGGTGGGAACTGCTTTCTTTGTTCCTGTGACCCAACTGGGTACAAACCTCCTGGGAAGTATGCAGGGAGTAGAGAGGAAGTAGGCATGGCCTCCTAATCCAGTGATCCTCATCCCTCCACTGTGCCCCCTTGAGGGTCAGGCCAGGAGGGTCTTGTCTTCCTAGCAGAGCCAAGGCTTCCAACTGGCTGATGTCCCAGGCCTCTGGAAGCAGAGGCTGCTCAACCAGGGGGAGGAGAGGAGCACCTCTTCTCTGCTCTCTTGTTCTGTTTGTTTCCTGGCCTTCTTGGCCATTCTCCAAACCATTTCCAGCCCCCATGCCCCTCAAGCCCACACTCCCCAGGGTTTCTGTTCTTTATGATGGTAGCAGGTAAGGCGGCTGGAAGGAATGCAGAACTCAGCAGGGTTGCAAATGGGGCTCAGGCTGGCTGAGATAGGGTGGGCCCCTGCCCTCGACCTCTGCCAGGAACTGTGATCGAGAACCCCCAGGCTGGCCTGGCATCATTCTCACCTCCAAAGCCATGGCCTCTCCCTCTGAGCCCTGCCATCCCCTTTCCCTTTGACAAATTTCTTCCTGCTGCTGTCCCTCCTGGGGGCCTGTGAGGACAACAGATTGGGGACTACTTCCAGGGGGTCCTGGGTTTCATTACATGGATGGGTCCCTGTGAGCCTTGAAATGCCTGTTACTGGTGGCCCCTACTCCTGTCCATGAGAGATGGCCCCTTGGGTCCTTGCCTTTGGAAGGCTTACAGCTACTCAGTGGCCACTGGCGCCGCTGGCTGCCCTTTGTTCATCCTGGGCCCTCACCTGTTTCGGAGTGCATCGTTGTCGTAGTAGGCACAGGCCCCTCGCCTCCCTGAGCATTGCAAACTCCACCGGATGCAGGAATAGTCGATGGTGAGGCCGTACAAGGCTGGAGATGGCAGCCAGGCTGGAATCAGTAGGGGAGAGAGTCAGAGAGCTCAGGTCATGTGGTGTGAGGCAGGAGTGGAGTGCCTAGCCACCACCCCCAGCACCCCTAACCAAGTCAGATACATGACAATGGCTCTGCCCTGCCCTGGGTATCACAATGACTTTGGAAAGCAAAAGAGCTTTCAGCGAAGCCTGAATTTATCTTTTCTCAGAAGGCTTAGAAGAGAAAAAGGACCTGGGCCACCTTCCAGCACAGAATGAGTCACAGAGGTCAACTTGATGCCAATTCAACATAATTCCCATGCTTCGAATTGGCCCCAAGTGAAGGTATAACTGAGCTCCACTGTAGGGCAGGAGGCTCTTGAGGACTCTCCTCAAATCTGCACATGGTCAGGCAGGAGGGAGGGGTGCCCACATGTGTACCAAGAAAGAAGGTGAGCTTAGTAGCTAAGACACCCAACGGGGTCAGGGCCGGGCTTTGAACTCTGGTTTACTTGGGTTCAAATCCCACGTTCTCCCACTGCACCAAGCTGCTCTACTGGCTTAGACAATGCCTGGAAGACCTCAACACACTGCCCACTCAGAGCCTCTGCTGCAAACTCCCAGAAATTCTCAGCAGGCCTGATCCAGCAGTGGCTATGCCTTAAATTAAAGTCAAACTAAACCCATGCTGTTGAGTTGATTTCAGCTCCTGGTGACCTCATGAGTGACAGCGCAGAATGGTCCCAGAGGGCTTTCTTGACTGTAGTCTCTACAGAAGCAGATCGCCAGGCCTGTCTTCTGTGTGCCACTATGTGGGTTCAAACCACCAACCTTTAGGTTAGTAGTCAAGTGCAAACTGTTTGCACCAGCCACGGACCTCTGCAAAACCCAAGACCCATTGCTGTCAAGTTGATTCTGACTCATATTGACCCTATAGGAAGAGTAGAACTGCCCCCATAGGGCTTCCAAGGCTGTAAATGTCTAGGAAAGCCACTGCCTCATCTTTATCCCACAGAGCGGTTGGTGGGTTTGAACCACTCATCTTTTTGGTTAATAGCCAATTGCTTTAACCACTGTGCCACCAGAGTTCCCAGGCACCTCCATAGTGACCCCTGTTGGGTTTCCAAGGCAGTAAATCTTTATGGAAGTAGATTGCCCAGTCTGCCTTCTGCAGAGCAGCTCTTGAGTTTGAACCACCAACCTTCTGGTTAGCAGTCAAATGCCTTAGGCACTGCACCACCGGCCTTGACTGCTGTCAAGTCGAATTCAACTCATAACGACCCCTCCTTGGGTTTCCAAGTCTATCAGTACAGAAGTAGTTTGCCCAGTCTTCCTTCTGAGGAGTGGCTGGTGGGTTTGAACCACCAACCTTCTGGTTAGCAGTCAAATGCTTTAGACTCTATGCCACCAGAGCTCCCTTACTAGCTGTTAAATATTTTGAAGATCTCCTACCCTGTATTGTTAGTTATAACTCTAGGCAGTCACTCTGTTGGGGAGGGACTTGTCTTGGATTCAAACCCAGGTTGGGCGGTCCCTGTTCCTAGCCTCTGCTTAGGGCACTGTAAGATGCTGCTTTGGGACTGAATAAGAAAATATTCAGGACATGGCCCAGGCCACGGCCCAGGCCACAAGTGTGAATCACCAAAGAAGCAGCCCCTCTACTTAGACTCTGCTCACTCCAAAGTCTCCAGGTGAACAAGGACCAGAATTGGCCAGTAGGATTAATCTTCATTGGCTTCAAATGGTACGTTGTCAAGTAGAAACTTAAGTCCAGAAAATATTTAACCAAATCTTCATGGGTAATTTAAAGCTTGCTTGAGTTTATAAATACAAAGTCCTTTTATCTACCCCAGGGTGGAATTATGTTCCTGGGTGATGAATCCCTCCAGGTCCAAGTCCCACTTTAAGTTAACTGAGCTCAAATAAAAATCCAGAAGCAGTGGGAGGGAGTCATTGTTTTCAAGGTCATTGGAAGAAGCAGGGCAGGTTCTTCCCAGCCCATCCCAGCTGTTGGTGGGGCTGGGAGGAATGCAAGGTTTCTTTCCTAGGGGGGAGGTTTTTGAGAACATTATAAATGAGGGACAACAAGGAGCTTTGATGGCAAGAGCACCTCACATGAGGACAGGACAGATTCTGCTGTCCTGTGCCCTCTGTTTGTAACACAGACCAGAGAGCAGGCTCTGAAGGGGCTGACCCGGGAGGAGTGGAATAAGTGACTTGAGGCCAAGAAATACCACCGAAAAAAGCTGGTTCATTCCTCATCATCCAAACTTCACCTAACCCGGGCTCAGAGAGGGCCCTGCAAAGACTCCTGCTTGGCTGGTCCTTAGAGGGACTTCACCAACACACCCCATCAGGACAGTGGAAGCTGTTGCAGAGTGAGATGTGGGCCTGGCTCCCCCAGCAATAGTGGGCTCTATAGGGGTTTTAGCGTTTAAGGTCAGAAAGTATACTTGATAGGAACTCAAGCTCCTCTGTTGGAATTTCATATTCCCCTCTGCAGTGAACACTCACACCAGTTGCTGTCGAGTTGATTCTGGCTCAGGGTGACCTCTTGTGTGTCAGAGTAGAACTGTGCTCCAGAGGTTTTCACTAGCTGATTTTTTAGAAGTAGACTGTCCAGTGGTTAAGCGATCGGCTGCTAACTGAAAGGTTGGCTGTTTGAATCCACCAGCTGCTCAGTGGGAAAAAGATGTGGCAGTCTGGTTCCGTTAAAAGATTACAGACTTGAAAACACTCTGGGGCAGTTCTACTCTGTCCTATAGGGTCGCTATGACTTAGAATTGATGTGAAGGCAACTGGTAGATTGTCAATCTTTATTCCAAAGTGCCTGTGGGCGGACTTGAACATCCAACCTTTTAATTGGCACCAAATGCACCAACTGTTTGCACCACCCAGGGACTCCAGCGAGCACTCCCTGGGTCCTTAGTTAATAAATACGTCCTCAGTTGAATTCCTTGAAAATCTTTGCTTTTGGAATAGGTATCTTGTGAGTACAAAATTAAACTACATAATAATAATTAAGCTTTTATTTAACAAGTAAATATTGTGTTCTGACCAAAAAAAAAAAAAAAAAAACCCAAATACACACTGATAATTTTGGGGTAAAAAGCTATTGATTATAACATTTTTAGTTGCAAGATGAATTTCAAGCAATAATTATAATTTAGATTGGTGTTAAATGATAATTATATTTTTCCCCACATAATTTATTTTATGCCCTTTCAGATGATGCAGTCTTGAAGATGAGGAGAAGTCACTTCCCTTCTTTATTAAAAATAAGCTTTTTGGCTTAAAGCCATCTCTAGGTCTCCATATGTGTGCCTCGTGTTAAATCTACTGCTTGGATGTGACAAGAAAGGACAGCACAGCATGAGCAGTCTGGAAAAGAACCTGCAATATGAAATGAGGCCCACTGCAGGCCTTCCTGTCCAGGGTCTGGGCACCTGACCTTTCTACCCAGGAAGAGCTGGGTGTTCCCACCTCCATTTCCGGTAGCTTGCCATCCCTGCGAGTACTGCAGGGCAGTACTGATCAGGTGCACAGATGGAGTCCTCTGATGGATGCTGGGCTGCTTGAGGGCAGGCAGGGTTTGCCAGCAGAGGGCCCACATATAGGAAACATTTGCTGAATTCCAGTAGGAGGAATCATGGGAGGAGTCAATTTTGTAAAATGGGAAGGAAGCCAGGGCTAGGCCCAGCTGCTGTTCTCACCGGGGCAGGAATGCAAGGTTTTGTTCCTACGGCAAAGTTCTTGGAGAAAGGTTTTAAAATACCTGCTTTGAATGCTTTAAGTATACTCAGCTGCATCCACTTTTCATTTTCTTACATAATTTAGTGTGGAATTAATGCCATAGATGGAATCTTTCCTAACCTCAAGCATTCTGGGAAATTGCCCGTATAAGGTATTTAGCATCTGCTGTTGATTATGCACAGCTTGTCTTTATAGCAGAGATGAGAGAGATGGGGCTTCCCCAGCCCTGCCCTGCAGCCTATAGCCCTGTGAAGCCCTGTGACAACTTCTTGTGACAGAAGGGGATCGCAGACACTTACCCAGCAGGCGCATCAGCAAGAACTGTACCCCGATGGCAAATGACTTTTCTTCCTGGTTTACCACACTGCAAAGGAAAGCAGAGGGTGAAAAGGAGGGCTCAGGGCTGCACCACTTCTCAGTCAGGGGCAGCCAGCCTTGGAGCCCTCAGAACCTGCCCTTACGTGCCCTATGGGCCACCTGGCTGATTAGATTCACCTGGGCTGAGTGCTCCTGTTTCTATGTCAGTGGTTCTCCAAGCTTATTCCCAGACCTGCAGCAGGACCTGGGAGCTTATTAGAAATGCACATTCTCAGGTCCCAGCCCAGAGCTGTTGAATCAGGAACTCAGAGGGCAGAGCCCGACTATCTCCATATTAATGAGCCCTCCCGGAGACTCTGATGCGTGCTCAAGTTTGAGACCCCCTGGGCCATGTGATTTTCATGGCTGTCTAGGACCTCCCGGAAGAGAAAAGGCAGGAGGAAGAGGCTGGGAATGGAGGGAAGGAGGCTGAAGGGTGTTTATAGCAGCAGATCTGAACAATTCTCACAGATTGGCTTATAGTGGTAAAAGAAAGGCCGGATGCAAAGTGTAATTAATTAGGGCCCTTGGGCTGGAGGCTTCGGTTTGCAACTAGAAGTATCCTCTACCCAGGGCAGGCTTCATGGGAGTGTGGCATGCAGTCACACAGGACCCCACACTCAGAAAGGCCCTGTGTTCTGCTTAATGCTCTGCTGTCTTGAAATTCTTATTTTTGAATAAGAGGCTGTGCATTTTCATTTTGTCAGGGGTCCTCCAAACTGTGTAGCTGGTCCTGCTCCTACCCTTCCACTTCAAGAGTGGAGATGTGTTTTACTGAGAAAGGGAGTTCAGAGAGAGGCAATGTTGCTAAGCCCCACCCATTCCCAACTGGGGAGCAGAGCAGAGAGGGAGGAGCTTCCCAATACAAGGTGGGGAGCTGGAAGCTGGCCAGAGGCAGTCCAGCCCAGAGGGCTCTGGCAAAGGCAACCAGCTGTAGGCCGTCACAGTGGGTCACTCCTTGGCTCGGCCCTCAGCCTGGCAGCCTTGGGGGACTTTGTGGCCTTGGAGAAGCCCCAAATGAGTGACTTGACTATGGATTTCTCTGCACTTTGAGCATACCCATTCCCAAGTGGGTGCTTGTCAGGAGAGAGCACTCGAGGCTGAGGGGACAGTGAGGAAGGGAACTCAGAAGTAGTCCCCGGACTTCCACACCCCACTGCCACAGTTCTGCTAGTACACGGGGGAGGGATCTTCTCCCAGCTCTTCTGAGGGATGGTTCAGTGAGGGAAATACTCATCAGGGTGTATGGAGGGGATAGAGGCACCCACTGGGATACTCTACACTAGATAATGTTTCAACCTTGATCCCAATGGGTGCTCCCTTGACACCTACAGATCCCTCTATTCACCCCACCTGTAATAGATGCCCCTTGTGTCATGAATCGCATCCCTGGGTGGTGCAAACATTTAACATGATAGGCTGCTAACCGAAAGGTTGGAGGTTTAAGCCTACCCAGAGTGTCCTGGGAAGAAAGGCCTGATGATCTACTTCTAAAAAATCAACCACTGAAAACCTTATGGAGCATAGTTCTACTCTAATACACAGGGGGTCAACATGAGTTGGAATCAGTTTGAGGGTAACTTTTGGGTATGTTGGATCTGTACTTCCTTATACGAGCAGACTCCTCTGGATTCTCAACCAAACAGAATTGTGCATCCTGATTTGACATCTTCAGCCCCTTCCTGGTCTCTGCCCCATTTGGCCTTGAATTAATGTACCGTTTCTAACCCCTCTTTCCTCATACATCTCCAGTTGGCCTTCACTTCCAGCCTGTGCTCCATTCCTGGCTGGAGGACAGGACTGATACCAATAATGCTTGGGTCACCTACAGTGTCATCTTTAAGCCTCAGCTTCTCACACTAAATCACATTCATTCTTTCATCTTTTCCAGTGAAATTTCTCTTTAAACCAAGTTGGAGTCTCCTCTCCAGTTTCACCCTAGCCACTGACCAGACTTGGAAGGAATAAAATTTTCTAGAAGAGTCACAAGTTGCCCTGGGGCTGAAATGATGTTCCGTTCTCCACTACTTCCCCATCTCTGGAGTCTGACAAAAGCCCTCAGGGAGGTGATTTGACAGGGATTGCCCTTTCTCCCCAGCCTCTCAGGGACTCTCCTATGACATTTCTTTTTTCTGTCTCCTTTCCTTGTCATGGGCTCCCTCGGATCTATCTCAGAGTTAGTGTCCACCATGGTCCATCTAACCCAGGGTGGAAGAAGACAGCCCCTTCCAAGTGTCTTGGGTGAATGCCTCAGTAGGAAAACACAGAATGGGGAGGAGCAGAGGAGAAGAGAAGAGAGTGGCCATAGTAGAAGGCAACAGGCATGGGCCGTTAGTGTCTCTGCACATTCTGGCTGGGTCTGTCAAGAAGGTTAGGTCCTGACTGCTCTTCTCCTGTGTCACTTTTCAGAGTTGAGGTTGCAGAAAGCACCCTTAAGAGATGAGGTAATGTCTTCCCCTAGACCAAGAGCAGGTTTGCTTATAGCTCCTTGTAAAAGCAGTGGCTCCCCACGCTCAGTATTCTTTAGCTGCAACACAAACCCAGTTTGTGTCACCCTGGTGAGACTTGGGGGGCAAGGATCATCAATGCAGTATCATGTTCATGCTGCCTGTTGTGCTGAGAAAGTACAGGCCTTTGTCTTTGACCCAGGAGTCTCATCCTTCTGCCGGCATCCATGAAATGCTAGCAGGCCAATGCTACTTGGTAGCTTAGAAAACGGGTAAAATCCCAGGCTCTGAAAATTGCTGCTTTTGCTCCTTTCTTACTGCCTAACCTTCTGGAGAAAAACAGGTCATGAGTACCTCCAACACCCAAACCAATTTCCATCAAGGCAATTCTGACTCACAGTGACCCTATAGGACAGAGTAGAACTGCCCCCTAGGGTTTCCGAGGATGTCATCTTTATGGAAGCAGACTGCCTCATCTTTCTCCTGTGGAGCAGCTGGTGGGTTTGAACCACTGACCTTTCAGTTAGCAGCCAAGTGATAGACCACTGCACCACCAGGGCTCTTCATGAGCACCTAGCTACCTGTTAATAATAATTCGTATTATGATTAGGTTAATAGTCATAATCAACCAATATATAAAGCATCTATAGTTCCAGAGTGAGTTATCATCTAACCCTGTGAAGTGGATATCATTACCTCCATTCCACAAATTAGGAAACTGAGGCTCACCAAGGTGAGGCAACAACCACAGACTTTCAGCCAGTGTGTGCCAGAGCTGGGACTTTGACCCTGGCACCCAGATGTAAATTCTATGTTTCCTTGTCTGCAGTGAGGAGGGTGAGGACAGAGGGAAAAATGGTGAGGCAAGCAGGGAATGGGCAAGATAGACTTTGTTCCAGAGGGTGAGGTGAAGGGAGCGGCACTCTGTGTATAAACCTGAGAGGCCTTTCGGTGCCAGCTGCAATGGAACATCTCTCCCTCTCCCTCCTGCTCTGGCCAGCTTCTCCTTGCCTGACCTGAGGATTTAGTCCTGCTCCTAGCACACTGGGCTCTACTCATTTTCATCCCTTTCCAGAGTCCCCACTTTGTCTCTGGAACTTTCCTTCCTCACCTTTTGCATCCAACTGAATTCTCCTCCCTCCTCTCAGTTCTTTTACGATTTAAGAATAAGCAAATCTGTAGGCATTTCCAAAAGGTGAAGCCAGGCAGCCTGATTTCAACATGTGCCACTTTCACTCTGCAACCATGGGTGGTGATTTAATCCTCCATGTGCAGAATGGAGGTGCTGACAGGGTTGATGTCAGATAAGGC
Source organism: Orycteropus afer afer (assembly GCF_000298275.1). Taxonomy (NCBI): domain Eukaryota; kingdom Metazoa; phylum Chordata; class Mammalia; order Tubulidentata; family Orycteropodidae; genus Orycteropus; species Orycteropus afer. The sequence continues at coordinate 30,237,574 of NW_006921590.1, forward strand.
CATGAGGACTGATGAAGTGTTGCAGTGAAGTGCTTAGCACAGAACCTGGTATAGGGCAGTACTCCCCCACCACTGATACCTGTAGCATTATCTTCCCATATCACCAAAAAATTCTGTGCATAACTATTCAAAGGACTCGGAGGGGGCCAGCAAAGGGAGGAGAGATGAGAAGCAGGCAGCTGGTGTACAGTCAAAGGGAAGCATGGGGAAGGACTAGTCCAGCCCAACTGAGAGGTAACACTCACCGCAGAACCATCATGTAGAGGGGGTTGTGGGAGATGCAGGCTATCAGGGCCACAAAGGAGATGAGGAAGATGGCTGGGAGCAGGAAGTGGGCACAAGAGATAGGGCACGACCCCGTCTTTGCTGAACCAGATCCTTTGATCACACAGCTGCAGTTCAAATAGATCTTGGAGAGGAGAGGGAGGAAATAAAGGGAAAATCTGCTGTTAGTATTTCATCTCTGCATACTTCATAGTCTGCATCAGTTCTAGCTAGACAATCTCTGAGGTTTCAACCCCTCTGTCCTCAGGGTCCCCCCTAGGGAGCACCTAGATCCAGGTGATACTAGATGCTAAGGTAGGAGAGGAGAGGAGACCAGGTGAGAGTTTCAAGGTGCCTCTGATTGTATAGAAAGCATCTTCACCAAAACTAGTCATCCCAGGTTGGGTGGGGCTCCTCCAGGAGCTATACCCACATCACAGTGTATGGCCCAGGGCTCTCTTCCAAGCTGTTGTGTTGTTGTTATGTGCCATTGAGTTGGCCCTGACTCATAGCGACCCCTCCTCGGGTTTCCAAGGTGGTATCACTACAGAAGTAGGATTGCCCAACCTTCCTTCCTCTGAGCTAGGCCACCCCATACCCAGCAGCATTGATTTTGTGCGTGCTTTTGCTGTTTGTGTGTTTATTGCAGGGGAAGGTATAAACAGGAGGAGAACACCGATGGAAACACAGTGGAGTCCACTGAGCTCTGAATCTGTCAGGACCCCTGCCTGACAGGAAATCCTCCTGTCTACAAAGGGCTCCAGGGAAGGAGATCTCACTTTCAAATCAGCAAGTCCATATGGATCAACACTGTCATGCAACTTACCTTCATGTCTACTGCCTATGCCTGGTGGGCCTCACTCTTGCTCTTGCGGTGTCCAAAGGCCTAGCCTAAGACCCTTTCAGTGTCATAGGACTTAGGGGTCAGAACTGGAATGAATGAGTTGATATGCTTCCTTCTACCAGATAGTGAGAACTATGTACCCTCTTTACCTTGGCAGCTAGAAAACTCAGGAATAAGTTATGGGCAGTATGGCTGTAATTTCCCTCAGTCTGGGTTTTTATAATATAGATGATTTTCCCTTACATTTTATTATTTTTTCTTGGTATTATGCTAATGTTGGTCTTGAAGTGCTTATGCTGTTATTGGAAGCTTGTCAAGATTATTTCTGGAAGTAGATGAGTAAGAGGTGAGTAAATAAAGATAAGCAAACCACAGAAACCACCACAGACTCCTCCAACTTGAAGGCAACTAAGAGCATCCTGTCCAAGCTCCTTGTCTTCCCTCTGCCTGGGAGCCATGCTCCTTTGCCCACAGAGGTGGCCCTGCTCTGTCCTCTCAGAGGAGGGTAGTAAATGGTACTAGCCTTGTGCATGCTCTCCACACATACATTTCTTAAGGGAATATGATGCATTCCTTTTCTTAGGGTGTCTTTGGGGGAACCCATAGACTTCCCACTGCTCTTAGGAAAAGTAACACCAGCTTCTAAGCCCGGCCTACCCAACTGTTTCCCCTGCCTTCCTCCCTGACCCAAATGGGTGTGGTGTGATACTCCTCCCCACTCATAGCCAACTCTGGCCTTCTCTCTTGTCTCCTGGAGCATCCCGAGTTCATTCATGCCCTGGGGCCTTGCATTTGCTGTTCCCTTTCTCTGGAATGCTTTCCTCCAAGATCTTCAAGGGGTTTCTTCCTCTGATTGTTCAATTCTAATGGTGCCTTCTTAGGGAAGTTTTCCCTGACACCAGTCTCAAGTCCCAGGCACTATCTGCTCCATTGAGCCCTTCTGTGGCCTTTATTGCCAATGTAGTTGATAGAGTGCAAACTCCATGAGAGCAGGAACCTTTCTGATGGGTTCACCACCATGTCCTCAGCACCTATCTGTGCCTGATGCTCATTAAGAATCTATCTGTTCAGTCACTGACAATCAACCCTAATTGGTTTGCTTCTGGCTGACTTTAAACTGTGGGAGCCACAGCGCTCACAGCAGGGATGAGGAGGCCCTCATCAAGTGAGCAGCAGTGAATTGGGCTGCATGAGTAGAGGGTTCATGGCCAGGAGATGCCTGGCCTTGAAGAGAAGAGTGCTGCACTGAGATGGGATTGGGCACTAGTCCCAGGTCTACTCTAAACAGCAGTGACTTCAGGTTGGGTGTGTGGCCTTATCTGGGATCAAATAACCTCTACTCTGGCTCCTGGCTCTAACCTTCAGGTCCACACCATAGAGGCATGCCTTTGCAACATGGTCACCACTCACAAGTCAGAGATGCCCACTAGGATATGTCAGGATGAGGCTTGATGGCCTTGACTGAAGGAGCGCTTTGGCTTGTGTCTGCTCTGAGCATCGCTGAGCCTCAAGCATTTGAATCTATTGGATAGTGGCCAGTCTTTAACTGCCTTTGGGCTGCAGGGATCTGGTCATGACCTTAGGGAAGAGGAGATGGGAGCAGAGGGTGTGGCCCGGAGGAGGCCAGGATGCTGGTATTGAGAGAGAGTGGAGCCCTGCCCATCCCGGAGCCAAGGGACAGTCTGTGAGGGCAGACATTGTGCTTGGGCTCCTCTTGACCCCGAGACCCCAGCTTCCCTCACCATTTTTTTGGAGGCTATAGAACTGAAGTTGATGTGGCTGCAGCCAGCATGGCAAGGGGAGAGGTACTCAATTCCGTTGTCTCCACAGACGGGGTGGAAGAAGGAATCTGGGCACGAGCAGTCCCTGCGGCAGGCGGGAGGCTGTGGATGTATAGAACTTGATGTGCTGCCAGCAAAACAGGAAATGGGGAATCAAACAAAGCAAGACCAAAGAAAAAACTCTATACGCCAACCCAGCGTGAGCTCCGTCCGGGCCTGGTTAATGTGCCTGTGCGTCTTTGTTTGTTTTGGGCTAGTGCCACCCTGGGATCTGAATTATGCCTATTAGAGCCAATGGTGAATTTGTCACTGGCTGGTGGTCATGGCACCTTTCCATTTCTTCCACTACTTGCAGCCCCACCCATCTGCTTCCTGGACCAAACCCAACAACTCTTCAGAAAGGCTGGCTGGCAAATCCCGTCACAGCAGGGGTCAAGACCACCAACCAACCAGGGCTCTAATGAGAGAAATGGCAGATGGGACAGGAAAGTCACAGGCAATAGTTCTTTTCTCTTCTACCTGTGCTCAGGCTAGGGAGAGAGGCCGAGACCCTTTGAGGCAAATCTGCAGTTTAGTTGGCTGCCTGTCTCCTGGGTCTATGCAGACATTGCCCAGGTCACTCAATGCCTCTAAACTCCAATCAGGAGTATTTCATTGTCTGATCTCACGTTTACCACCATCCTCATCTCTGATATTCATGATGTCCTTTGGGAAGAGCTGGGATAGGAAGGGACAAACCACAGTCCAGAACTTTGCTAAAGTAATTATATCAATGTTGTTACTGTTGTTAGTTGGTATTTAGTTGCCTCAGACTTGTGGTGACCTTATGTAAAACAGGACGAAACGGAATTGTTGATGTTTGAATCCATTTTTGCGGCAACATACTAATGATATTTAACATTTACGGGGCATCTCTTACACACCAGGCACTGTGCCGAGAGCTTTTTATGCATGGTCATCACAATTACTCTACAATTAATTATCCTCCTTCTGTGGATGAGAAAACTGAAGCTTAGACAAGTAATTTCCCCTAGCTAATAAAGAGCAGGGCCAGGACTATAATCTAGGCCTGCTGATCACACAGCCCTGTGTTAAACTCCCAGTGAAAGCCATCCAACCCCTGAAAGCTTCTCGGCTTCTCATAATCCATTGCCAACCTACAGAGGAAAGATATGCATTGGAGTGATCTTCTCATCCTGAGCAACCCTCCCTTCTCTCCATCCACCAAAGACAAAGAAGTTATTTCAAAGAGAAAGGCAACACTGAAAGGTATACCATCCCCAAATGCTGCAATCTCATTAGGCAAAATCTAAAAGAAAAAGTTGTTGAAAAGTGGTGGCTGGGAAAAATGAAAATGTTCCTAGCTCAGCATCCTTCTCCCATAGACTTCTGAAGTCCTTCCTGAACTTGAAGCCAGACTTAAAACTTACATCCCGTATTGTTTTATGCAAACTGACAGACAAACTTCACCTGCCCTTTTCTTCACCTGCCATCATTTTCATTGCTCTCCAGATCTTTTCAAGCCTTCCCTCATCTTTCTTCAGTAGCTAAATGAGACTCTAATTCTAGCCAGCACAGAGCTGATGCTAAATATAGCTCACTTCCTCCTTCCTGTGGCTCACAGCCCAAAAGATTTATCCTCAGACTACACTAATCAGTTTTTGGTGTTTCTTAAAAAACAGAATAACTGAATACCAGGAAGCTTTGATGTCTTCTTATAATCGAGTGACTATTAGGGATTTTATTTTCTAAATTGCTATGTGAGACATTAGGTTAAAAACTGAAAAGGAGATGAAAGAGTTGAGGAAGCAGGAAGGATGCCATGTGGCAGCCAGACCCAGGCTCTGGCCTCAGTAACGGGTACCTCTGTACTCCTCATTCCTATTACCTGGGGGAGTAGACCTCTTCCACAGCTGGGGTGGAGCATCCCATGAAGAAGAGAGGGGTAGAGAGGATAATGGAGATGATGATGATGGTGGCGGCCACACGGGGGATGGTTTGCAGGGAGAAAACAAAACGTTTCATGAGGATTCCTCCAAACAGCATCCCTAAGGCTGCAGCAGGAAGGTTCACAGCACCTGGGGATAAAGAGAAAGAGCAGGTCTCAGTGCACAGACCTGGGCCTACGTGTGGGCCACAGACACCAAGCTGAACAGTGGAGAGGGGGCTCTGCTTCAGGAATAAACATTTGATATGTTAAATAACAGTAGCAATACTCATTGCCACTGAGTTGAATTCCAACTCATGGTGACCCTTGTAATGTTGTTGTTGTTGTTGCTATTTGCTGTCGAGTCGCCCCCGACTCATAGCGACCCCTCCTTGGGTTTCCGAGGCAGTATCACTGCAGAAGTAGGATTGCCCGACCTTCCTTCCGAGGAGTGGCTGGTGGGTTTGAACTGCCAGCCTTCTGGTTAGCAGTCAAGTGCCTTAGGCACTATGCTACCAGAGCTCCTGACCCTTGTAATAGCTATAAAAAAAACCTCCAAAACCAAGCTCACAGCCGTTGAATCAATTTCTACTTACAGTGACCCCTCCTTGGGTTTCTGAGGCTGTATCTCTATGGAAGTAGATTGCCCAATCTTCCTTCCAAGGAGTGGCTGGTGGGTTTGAACCACCAGCCTTCTGGTTAGCAGTCAAATGCCTTAAGCACTACATCACCATACTCAAAAACTCACTGCCGTCAAATCGAATCTGACTAATAGCGACCCTCCTTGGATTTCTGAGGCAGTATTACTATGGAAGTAGATTGTCCAATCTTCCTTCTGAGGAGTGGCTGTTGAGTTTGAACCACCAGCCTTCTGGTTAGCAGTCAGATGCCTTAGGCACTACATCACCATAGCCAACATTTATTGAGTGCATACAGTTTGCCAGTCACTATTCTAAGTTCACATGACAGAATTATCTTGACGTGGAGAATTGCCCTGTCTGTGCAAAGAATACAGAAAGAAGAAATAAGGTTAGCAGATTATGAGTTGAATGTGCATTTATGAAGCACCTTCATTGCCTCGACCCTCATTGCATCCTCACTGACCACATGGGGTTGGCAAGGCAAGAGTGACAACCCCCCCCGCCGTGTGTGTCAATGGGGAACTGAAGGCCAGAGGGGTGAAATATAGCCCAGGGCCACATGGGAGGTCCCTGCCCACTCTGACTGCCCACGTAGGCTTCCATACAGGAGGTGGCAGAATGCTATTGCTCCTGAGAAGCCAGGGAATCTGATCTCATGGCCTGTTTTCTGCAGAAGGAAGGTCTTTGAGCCTGTCAGGGGACTGAAGAGTCCTCACTGGAGGGACAGGAAAGATAAATAAGGAGGCTTCTTCACTTTCAAAACATCATTCCTGGGATCTTGTGGCTCAGAGACCTAACTCAGCTGTCAGGGTTGTACCCTAGGCCTGTCTAGTCGAGGACTTGGGCAAACTCCCAGGAACTCCTGGGGAAAGTTGGCTGCAGGGCTCAGAAGTACGGTTCACACCGAAAAAAATCATGAGGTGAATGAAGCCAGGGCCATGTTGCTGGGCTGGAGGTTAGAAGCCCCCAAGGTACTCCCAGGGCTGGGGCAGAGGCTGAGGGTACCAGGGAGACTCTGTACTTGCTCCGCAAATGACTTAGCCCCCAAACCAACCAATAGTCTTTTCTCCATTTTGTAAAAGTAACTTTTTACTTATGTTACATAAGTCAGGAAATGCACAGGAAAACTATAGGAGGGCCCACACTTGACCCTTGACCATGACTATCTTTAGTGGAATGTTGAGGGAACTTTCAGTTCCTGGTTTTTAGACTTCTGTATCATTTCAATTTCTTACACAAGCCTGTCTTTTTATAAGCTTAAAAAAAAAGTTCATTGTTCATGTTTGAAAAGATTAGCATATACTTCAAGTGTGCCCCACCTCCTTAATTAGACTGGAAACAGTACCTGGGACATACCAGTATTGGTTGCCCTTGAGTCGACTCAGACTCATGATGAACCCACGTGAGTCAGAGTAGAAGTGTTCTCAATAGGGTTTTCAGTGCCTTGTCTCTTGGAAATAGATCTTCCAAGATGTCTCTGGATGGACTTGAACCTCCAACTTTTCAGGTTGAGTGCATTAACTGTTTGCACAACCCAGGGACTCCATCTGGGACATAGCAGGACCTCAAAACATACAGGTTGAATGAAAGGAATCTTCCTGAAGACAGAAGGCACATATTTCCCCCTTGGATCTCCTCTTAGCCACTAGAATAGCAAAACAAGTTTATAGGCAAGAGGGAAGGAGGAAAGGTAGGTGGTCTTGTGGGGGCTGGATGGGGTTGAGGGACTGGTGGGTATGGGAACCCAGAGTTAAATGTAAAGAAGATTCTGTGCAGGGGTGATGGGGGAGCCAACAGCCAGGACTCCATCCATTCAAAGACTGATGGACGGCAAGCCTCAGAACTGCCCTGTGACTGTACATGAGTGTGGGCCTGGCGAAGCCCACATTGCTCCTCCTGGTTCCTCACAGTAGAGGGGCCATTCTGGTTGGAAGCTGATGAACTCCAGGATGGGCTCCCACCTCAGGATCCTGGGAAGGTTGACTGAAGCCCATGGGTGAATAACAATGTTATGCTAAGTATCTGAATCCCAGGTGCTCTTATAGGGGCTTGCTTAGAAAGGACTCCACAGTAATTTCACCAACTGGCTAGTGGGACTTAGCAGCTGAGCCCTGAGAATGGAGCCTCACTTTTCAGGGGGATATAGAATATGACCACACACCAATGTGATCAAGCTCACTTATGGACTAGGCCCCACATTTGGGTGCTTGATGGGACCACATGAGTGATTCTCATTCCCAGCCATAAAAACCAGAGATTCTGGTTTCAGCGATCTAGGGTGGGGCTTAGGTATCTGTATTTTTAGAAGCTCTCTAGGAGAGCCTAAGTCCCTGGGTGGTGCAAACAGTTAAGCTCTTGGCTACTAACTGAGAGGTGGCAATTTTAATTCACCCACAAGAGCCTCAGAAGAAAAGCATGGTGATCCATTTCTGAAAGATCAGTCATTGAAACTGTATGAGCACAGTTCTATTCTACTTTGACACACACGGATCACCATGAGTCAGAATCTACTTGATGGCAACTAGCTTTTTTGTTTGTTTGTTTTGTTTAGGGTTGAGAATTACTGGGCCACACACTCTGTTACCCAAGCAGATGTATTACAGTCCCTGGAGAAGAAGGCACTTGCCTAAACCCAGATTCCATCTCCCTCTTTCCTCTGTTGCCCTTATGATGTCAGGGCCTTTGGGAGGCTGTCTTCCAGTCCCTCCAACAAGAAGGAAGGCAGGCCCCAGTCTCCACCCATGCAGGAAAAGGAAACCTTTAGATTACCTTTTGACTGGAAAGATAGGCCTAGAAATCTGCCAAGAATGTTCTGGATTGCCAATCAGGAAAAATGTCTTTAAAAGTTTTTCTCCGAGGCAAGTCCTCCTTCGGCTCCTGTCTGTGTCTGGTCTGGTCTTCACACCCCACCCTCCACACCTGACTCCCTGATGGATGACCAAAGTGCCCAGGCCCTTCTTCAGGCAGAGAGACCTGGCTCCTGCTGCACCCCCCTCACTCACCAATGAGGAAGTTGGCATAGGCCGCGGAGGCGCCATACTGCTTCTCCAGGAACTTGTTGAGGAATGTGGAAAGACCGGCAATTACGGAGGAGAAGGTGCACTGGGCCAGGACCACCAGCATGAAGAGCGGGTTCATTAGGAGCCTTAGGAAGATTCGGGGGAACCCTGCAAAGAGACTGCCATCAGGAGCCGGGTCTTCAGGGAAGACTGTCACAAGGGTACTGTGAGCCTGGCCACAGGAAATGCGGGCCCTTCCCTCCTCCTTCCAGGAAATTCTCTTCTCTTCCTTAGGGGAGAAACCAAGACATCAAAAAGTTCAGTGGCCAGCTCAGCAGCACACAGCCACTCAGACTCCCAGTCAGTATGATCATGGGCTAAATAGGATTAGGATGTGACTAAAAGAAACCAGGTGACAGGTACATCAAAATAGAACTAAACACTGGAAACAGTTTCTTCATATAACAACTCCCTGTTAGGGAGAGGAATATGGGGGCCAGGCCATGGGTTAGGAGGTGGGGCTGACTCTGTCTGGAGATCTGGGTTTGAATTCAGGTCTTGTGGCATCTGCAAAGAAACAGAGTCACCAGGACCCCTGGCAGAACCCTTCCTGAGCTACAGGAACACCTGGGGGTTAGGGGCCAATTGCAGACCATCTGCTGTCTCTAACCACACACTATCACTTGGGTTTGGGTACCCCTGGTCACTGCCCCACTTTGAGCCAGCCCACCCAGTCAATTACGTTTAATGAAATCCACCAGGGAGCCTCCTGACTGGACCTCTTCTATCTTCCTTGTCTCATCCACCATGGAAGAAGACCTCTGAAGGCAGAAAAGGGAATGAGTGTTAATGTCCCCAGCTCCTATAGTTACCCTTCCCTGGGCCCTCAACCCTTCTGGTCTTTGTGGTTATGGGCTAGACAGCTGTGAGCTTCCCAGGTGTGGACGTGGGAAGGCAATCAGAGGATGTTTTCTTGAAGCAAACACTGCCTACATTTCAGTGAGCCCAGTGCTTTGGCTGACAACCAGCACACATCCATGCCAAAATTCCCACAGGCCTATTAATTCATATCCAATTTGCCCATGATTGATGCCAAAACGTGTCTTACTATTTCTCACCCCTTGTTTGTCTGTCATGACTACACTTCTCTGTCTTCCTTGGATTCCAGGAGGCACTGGCTTCTTGGACACTCTGGTCCAGAAGGTCCTCTTTTTCCAGCACCCCCTTTCTGTCTCCTCTGTGGGGTCCTGCCTCTTCCTGGCTTAAAGTTGAGTCCTGCTTAAGACTCTTATACTGGCCCTTTGCCCGTACTTCCTGTGCATCTACCTTGGTGAACACTTACCTACCTCGGGTAAACTCATCCACTGCAGCCTGAGCCCCTCAGATCTGAATCACCAGCAAAAAATATAAGACCCCTGTGCTCTGACACCATTTGGACCCTCTAGGGGAACTCTTTTCCAGGAACAGGAGCTCTCTTTATTGAGTGCTCGATGCTGGGCACTGTGCCTCGTGGTCCGCATGCATTGTCTAATTCCTCCCAACCTCCAAGATAGATACTCTAATAATCTTTAGTATTTTAAAGACAACAACATTTAGGAACAATGAAACTTGTCTAAATCACTCAGCTAGTTTGTAAGTAATAGAGGTGCATTCAAAACCAAGTCTGCCTAACCCCAAACCACTAAGACATATTGCCAATTTCTTAAGTTCTTATCCCTGCCCCTCCTCCCATGGCTGGGCCCTCATTTCATACATCTCATTACTAGAGTTCAATCCTTGACTCAAAATCTTGGCAAAGGCACAAACAGTTGAGTGCTAGACTACTGATGGAAGGGTTGGCGGTCCAACTCTACCTAGAACTGCCTCAGAAGAAAGGCCTGGCAACCTGCTTCCAACCTTACAGAGCAGTTCTACTCTGTGACACATGAGGTGATTATGAGTTGGAATCGACTCAACAGCAACCATTTTTTGGTTTTGATCACCATTGTAACTCACTGCTGGGTACTTCTTTGCACGCTTTCTAAGAATGTTTATCCTTGCCCTGACCTCAGCTCCTTGACAGCCACTTCCCTAGTCCTCATCTCTCCCCTGAGCCTCTACACTGTCCTGTCTCATATTTCCAGCCTTCATTCCTTCTTGACACCCTACTTCAACCTTGCCACTACATTGCCACCCAAGTGGCTTCCCAGACCACTGCTGGGTCCCAGGATTTCATGGGATTAGAGCAAGTTTTAGACCCTTCACCCTAGCATCAAGTTTTCCCATTCCAACTTCTCATCCTTCCCTGATTTCTTTCCCCACAGCTATAACTGGAAGAAGCATGAAGTCACTCTGTTCACAGTATGTTTCATTCTCATCTCACCCTCTCGTTTTTCAGTGCTAGGAATCTTTTTCTTACTCAGTCCTTCAGATTCAGATATCAAACTCACTGCCATTGAGTTGGTTCTGACTCACAGCGAGCCCTCCTTGGGTTTCCGAGGGAAGTAGATTGCCCAGTCTTCTTCCGAGGAGTGCGTGGTGGGTTTGAACCGCCAGCCTTCTGGTTAGCAGTCAAATGTCTTAGGCATTACGCCACCAGAGCTCCTCCCAGGTATCAATGGGCTCTGTTAAATGCAAAAGTCAACTGCACCAGGTCACATACTCAGCTTTTGCTTTTAACTCTTTATCCCAATTTAGATGAACTCAGAGGTTTCCTGGAACTTCCTGATTCTTGAGATGTTAACAAGGTAAAGAAACACTGATGAGATACCAAATTTAGGGAATTTATCAGCACTCATACCTCTCAAGGCCTCTATGAAGCCCTGAATCCATGAAACTTGTTTGGATTTTACCCTGAATTTGCCTAACTTGCTACAGAATCTTAGTTCTGATTATATTCTACTTTTCCCTTTCTTAAACTCATATAGGTGGAGCTACAGGCTCTGAAAACGTTACCTCCACTCCTCTGGACATTGTTCGAGGAAAGAAAAAAAAAGGGAAAGAGATGACAACCAAGGAGGCAGAAGAAATGAGCAGGCCCAGCCACCAGGCTCCAATCCATCGAGGGTCTCCAGGGCTCAAGTTAACTGTGGCTGTAGAGAAACCAAAGAACATGGGTGTTTGTTGGATGAATGCATGAGCTTACTGGAAAGAGACCCTCTGATCAGGGGAAGTTTCATTAGCTTTTTGCCCATGGTGGACAAGAGGTAAGCCATGAACTACGTAGAACCTTAGGCAAACACCACGATAGTCTAGTCCTGCCAGAGAGCCAAAGCCACTTACTACATATAGAAGGTTAAAAAAACCCCTCACACTGAAGCGACCAGAACTTTTACTTCAACTTAGTTCATCTCTAACTCTAGGCAGGAATAATGATGAAGGCAGCTGACTCTCTTGAGGGCTTCCCATGGGCCAGACGCTAGACCATGTGCTTTACATGTGTTGTCCTACTGAGTTCTCCTAGCAAGGAAGTCTATCCACTTCTAACCAATCAGGAAACTGAGGATCAGAGTGAGTAAGTTTCTTATTCAAGGTTAAGGCTTCTAAGTGCTATTTTCATTGGTCAGTTTCAAACCAATGGGTCTTTCAAGTACCCAAATCTGCACTCTTGACCACTGAACTCTCCAGCCATCCAACTTTATCAACCCCTAAAAAAGGAGGCCCCAGAACTCTCTGGGGCCTAAGCAAACAGTCATCAGCAGTGTGGTGTCTGAAGAGGAAGCTTTCTCCTGGCAATTCTCCCTGCCCATGTCTCAGAAGTCTGCTGTAGTGTTTCTCGATGTAAAGAAATTGCACAAAGAGAGAGAGAAGGTGGCAGAATGGTCCACAGTCAAACAACGACAGGTAATCCTTGGCAGTTTCTGGTCTCTTAGGGCAACCAAGAGCCACCAGTCAACTCAGGAAGGATGGCCTAGCTCTGAGGCAGGAAAACTTTCCCTCGCTTTCCACTTCCATTTTCAGCAGATGACATTGTGCAGATGATGAGGTCTGACATCCCAGGACAGGAATCTGTAGGCTCTGGCAGCATGGCTGAGTTTCACACCCACCCAAATTTCTTGAGAAATTCTTGACCAGAAGGCTCTGATATGTGGCCAGCACAAGTGGGGGTGCCATTCCTAAGATTCTGGCTCAGACCTGCCTTCCAGCTGCACCTTCCGGCAAATGGGAACCCTACATGCCACCCACACACTCCCCACGCTTTCCACTTTCTTGGCTTTGTTCAGGTGGTTTCCTCCACCTGGGAATACCTTCACCCCATGGCAACCTACTGAAATCACACTCATCTTCCATGACTCCATTCAGACATCACCTCTCCAGGAAGCCCTCCAACTTCCAAAGCACTTTTCCAGGCCTTCTGTTAAGGCACTGACTCTTCTTGCCTATGGGCAGCTGGGTATGTGGACAACAAGCATATAGAGACAATATGGCTGCTGCAGTTCTGCTCTACCCTATAGGGTCTTTATAAGTTGGAATCAACTCAACAACAATGGTTTTGGTTTGGGATTCATTCTGTGGCTGGCTTCTTGAATGACTAAGTACTTGTGGCTTTGTCCCTGGTCTGTATTTTCTCACTCTAAGATACATAGTGATTTATTCCATACCACGTTTTGAAGAATAAGAGCTCTCACCTAGTAACCTCTTAATATGTAACAGGCATGTTCTAAACTTCACAAGTCTATGTGACTAGCATTAGCCCCATTTTACTGATGAGGAAACTAAGCATAGAAAGATG
>NW_006921590.1:30253718-30261781 GCF_000298275.1 Orycteropus afer afer
TGGTGATGGAAGTGGGTCTCCTCCTTACACACTTACCTGTGTCGACCCTGCCGTAGTCCACAAAGATCTGCAGCATGACAGAGCCCAGCAGGTACCCAAAAGCTGGTCCAAATACAGAGATGGCAAACAGGATGGCTGGAAATGGAACAGGGGAGAGGAAGTTGAGAGGCTTGAGAGAGTTTGGTGGCCTCAGATTCCTAAGCTGAGGGGGATTCCTGAGGTGTCACCCCATCTGCCCCCTGACCCTTACAAGTCCACATCTATGGCATCTCTAGGAAGGAAAAAGCCACCATTTTAAAGCTGCTAGCCCAGGGACTGGCCTGTGGGTAGAAGGCTAATGGCCCAAGCAGCAGCTTGTGAGGCCAATGAGCCTGTGGAGCTTGTTTGTCTGGTCAGGGGTGTGGGTCCTGAGGATGCTGAATGTGGCTGATTCTAAGGGAAAGTTTTGGGCATTGAAGTGGTCATCCACAATCTGCTTTGTGTGTGTTTCTTTGAGGCCAACCCAGTCCCTGTCCCTGAGGACACGAGTGCCCTGGTGTATGTCTAGAGGACTGGAGAACAGCAACAGTTGCTGTTGGTTGAGGATTTTTACCCTGTGCGTGGCACAGGGCTAAGTGGTTGCATACATTATCTCATATAATCTCACAGCCGCTCAGTGCAACAAATAATGCTAACTTCATTATGCAGGTGAGGAATCTGGGGCCCTGGAGTTCAGCTATTTGACCAGGAACACATAGCTGGTAGGAAACAAAACTAGCATCGGAACCCAAGTCTGTGTGACCCCCAAACATCTGCACTCATTTGCTCAATTGGGAGAGAAACAGGGTCAGCCCTGGATTCCACCCTCCAGGGGGCTTTGCAAGGACTACTTCAGGACCTGACCTCCCCTGCTCCTTGCAGCCCTCTTCACGCTCACAACTCACAGATGTACAGGGGTGAATTGTTGGGCTCTGCAAAGTCGTCAACGTAGGAGATCCCAAATGGTTGAATGGGCACTGTCCCAATACCGGCTAGCAGCTGGGCAACAACCATCAGGCCCCACATGCTAGTGGTCTCCTTCCGGGTGTCCTGGATCGTGCTATGGCATTTATTGGGGGGCAAGTCTTGCTTGTGCTTCTGACAGAGCTCGGCCTGGAAGTGGCTGCTGTTCCCTGCAATGAGAGCACATGCCAATTGTCACTATCCAGGTCTCCTGGTTCCCCTAGTTGGCCTCTAGACTTGGCTTCTCTTCCAAGTCTCTCGGGGAAGGGCCAACCCTGGGCCAGAGGCTGTGCTGACAAATGCGGATGGTCTCTGAGGACCACGTCCTTCTGTTTGGGTCGGTAGAGAGACTCTACAAATAAAGTTGAGTGTGGCCCCATCCTCCAGAAGGAGCCTGCTCCAATGGGAGAGGATTCTTTCTTTTGTGGGTATCCATTCTTTTTCTTCTCTGGGGCCTGTGAGGAGTTGAACATGGAAGAGTCAACACTCGTCCCTGTAGGAAGGGGTCACCCAGCTGGAAAAGGGTGAGGACAGATAGAAACCCAGATCATTGATTGGCCTGTGCTCAGCTTTGGGATTCTGCCCACCCCCCAGGTGTGGCCCCCTCCATGAGGACAGAGGTCATTTTGTCGTAAAGAAGATGGTGTCAACTCCAGCCTGGGATACATCCCTCTGGATCGTGACTCCCAGAACTGTTCCTCCTAAAATAAGCCTGGTTTTGCACCACACTGGAGGACTTACTGCCAAAGACAGTTAATGTCCGTACCATACCTGGGCAGCTCTCCAAAGTCATAGAATTTTCTGAGGCTGGAAGGGACTTTCAGACCATCTAGTTCAAAGCATCATATTACAGATGGGAGAACTGAGGCTATAGCCAAAGGAGCTAGGCTGCACCTTGAAGCCCTCTTGTGAGGGTCCCAGACACCCCCAGTATGGCCTGCAGGCTGGCCCTCGTGTCTGTGGGCACCTGGCCAGTCTGGGGCCAGCACTTCCACGCCTCTGCTTTTAATTTGGCCAGCACTAAACAATTAGCACTGCAGAGCTCTCCAAGGCCTGGAGGGCTCTTGAGAGTTTGTTTCCATGAGATCCTTTTTTTGTCCTGCCTTGTCCAAGCCAATGGAAACCACTGACATCACCCATCTTGCTCTGTAGGGTTGTTCACTTAATACTAATGCAATTCAGTTTAATTTTCATTTGTGCTGCTCTCAGAAAGGGCATGGCCCTGAGGTAGGTGGGCTTTACAGTCCACATCAAAGGAAAATGAGAGTTGGACACTGAGGTTGCTTCTCACATTGGGCTCTGCCCAGGGCTGATGGGCTCAGTGCTGTGCCCTAATGGTGAGGCTGAGGGGAGAGAGGGTGCTTTTTCCCTTTTCATTGTCCACCTCCCTCCCCACATTTCATCTAGGCTGGTTCCCCATTGCCAGTTCTCTACACTGGCATCTGTATAGAACATGTTTGAAAATTCCTGGCCCAGGGGACTCCCTCATCAATCAGGAAAGCATGTCTGAGGATAAGTCAAGGCATCTGTCTGATCAAGGTCATCTAGACCTAACATCAGCTATAAGCAGGGGACTTACTGAAGATAAGTCCATACTGAAGATAAGCCTGCAGTGCCAGCTTTGTAAAGGCAGAAGATACATTTAAACTTCTCCAGGGATGGAGGAGCAAGGATTGAAAGAGAATTCTCACACCTCTAGCCAAATTCAAACACATGAGCTCTCCTCCCTCACACTCTGTGGGTGACTAGGACTTTACCTCTACACACTTACTTCCTCCCAGGTTGAGGTATTCTAGAAAGGAGCGGCTGCTGGGAATTTGACTAAAATCTGGGACTACAAGATGAAATAAATGCATAGTATAAGGAGTCAATGGAGTATAGGGAAATTGGCTTTAACCCTAGATAGCTGTGTGACTTTGAGTGAGTTACTAAACCTCTCTGAGTCTTAGTTTCCTGGTTACAGAGATTCTCCCTATGGGTCATTAAAGAGCTTGAAGGAGACCCAGGCTTGAGAAGTCAGACCCCACTGGTCAGTCAGCAGATGTAGTAGCTGTGTCCTGACCTTCTGAAGGGTGGCTGATGTGACTCAGCAATGCTGCCAGGGTTCCATCCTCAGAACAGTCACATTAGTCTAGAAGCACAGAATTGTAAAATTCTCTCTTCCACTGAGAGAAACCACAGAGTCTGTCTACCCTACTTCCACTTCACTCAGGGCCTCTTCCATCAACACTGACCTGTGTCCAATAGGCAGTAACAGGGGTGTGGTGCTGGCAGACTCAAGCAGATCCTCAGGAGGAGGTCTGGGCAGTTATGGGTAGGTGAGGCCAACAGATGTTGGAAGGGCTGGACTGGGAGACTGGGATCTGGGTTCTAGCCCTGAATATAACACTTCCTATCTTTGTGACTGTGACTTTGAAAGGTCTCCAAGGATTCTAGGGAGGGGCCGAGCATTGCAGAAGGTGAGAAGGCTGCTGGTCCACATGGCATCCAAGGGCCGTGAAGGGCAGAATGTTAGTGTCAGGCTCACTGCTTACTCCCTGCCCTCAGTGCAGTGGTCACAAAGAGAAGTGTTTACACATCACTGCCCATGCTAGAATGATTGATGGGGTGAGTACCATAACGCTTATATCCTTCCCGTTGCTATTGAGTGAATTCTGACTCATAGTGACCTTAAAGCACAGGGCAAAACAGTCCCATAGGGTTTCCAAGACTGTAAATCTTTATGAAAGCAGACTGCCACATCTTTCTCCCCCAGAGCTGCTAATGGCTTAGAACCACCCACCTTCTGGTTAGCAGCCACGTGCTTAACCACTGTGCCACCAGGGATCCTTCCCATGCCTTTATCAAGACCAGTGGGCATGCTCAGGAAGGAGTGCTGAGTAGGCTGCTGGACCTGGGAAGGGCTGAAACACTTACACAGACCCCTGATCCAGATGGCCGACCAACCTGATGCAGCTGAGCAGTTGCTCACACAGATCAACATGGTGCACTTCTCTGCTCACTTCCCTGAGCCAACTTTGATTAAAGGGCACAAATATACTTTGGGTCCATAAACAAAAGGGCTGCTAACAAGTTTTCAAATGCACATTTCTTCCAGAAGATTCAAACAAATTTCTGGTACATTTTGTACAAAGAGATTGAGCAAAATCTAACATTCCCTAAAACCACAGGCTGTTGTCATTCACAAGTATATTTGGCTGAGCTGCCTTCCCATGACATGTTGTCCCATAGGTTATGGGGTGGCAGGGCCAGATCTATGTCACATGCAAGAGTAATTTAAAGACCACTTGAAGTCAAATGATGACACTGGGAAGAAAGTGCAAAGAATCAGCCCCTCAATGACCAGCTTGAGCTATGGCTCCTTACACCCCTATCACCCTCCTGGCTCCAATGAGGATGATGCCTGCTTCACTGGGGGGAAAACATGAATGCTAAGAGTCCTGAAAATAAATGGCCCTGGACCATTCATTGTTTAGTTACTCAGTTATTTGCCCAATAGTGGCTGTGGGTGGGCATTCTGCTAGGGTGGGAGACATAGAGGTGACTGAGACAGACACAAAGCCTTTGGACCTGATCATCAAACAAGCAACGATAATATTGTCTTGGACCTGCTGAGCCCAGGGAGCATTTGGAAGAGGCACAAAACCTAGTATTATGTGGGTGAGAAGGGTTCTTGGAGACAGTAGCCTGTAGTCTGAGATCAGAAGAATCAACAGGAGTGAACAGAAGTTTGAGGAGGAGAGAGGAACAGTATGTGGGAGGGTGGGAAGTGTGTAGGCACCCTCCACAACGTGAAATAAAGCCCAATTAGGGTAAGGTGTGGCTACTCCTGTAAGGCTTATGTCCTGGGTAGGGAAAAAGGATTGTATTCTAAGAAGATGGAAAACCCCAGAAGGTTGAAGATCATCAAGGAGACAGTGTAATAACAACACATCGGTAGGATTAAGACCAGTTTTTAAGGCTCATGTACAAGGTGGGGAGTTGACTCAATCAGGAGGTACTTAGGTAAGGAAATAGCTGACACTGCACATGGGATGGGGAGAAGAAGGAGCTGCTGGCTGGTGTGGACGGTGAATGCACAGCCCAGAGAGGATGTGTGTAAGATACACAGGCCAGGTTTGTTACACGAGACCCCACCAGTTGCCATCAAATTGATTCTGAGTCACGGCAATTCCATGTGTGTCAAAGTAGAACTGCTCCACGGGGTTTGCAGTGGCTGATTTTTTGGAGGTAGTTCACCAGGTTTTTCTTCCATGGTGCCTGGGGTGGACTCAAATTAACTGTTTGCACAATCCCAGGGCTCTGTTGTACAAGAGTAGGGGGATGAGAAATACCTCTGGAGAAACAAAGGGCCGGAGAGTGAATATTTCTTTTAAGAGTGCTAGTTCTTGATTTTGCTGATTCTCGTTGTTTTACTAAGTTCACATTTATTAGACCATTGCTGCTGGCTTGGCTGGTAAAATTACTTTGGTGGGACATTTAATGATCATTGAAGATCGTAAAAATGTTGACTGCCTTATTAAGTCTTTATTAAGTCTTTACATGGCATGTTGCATGTCATGCCAATGCCATAGAAATGCTCATGAAATGTTACCCAATGAAATGTCCAAGAAGCAAAGAGCTCCAGGGATGATTTGACTGTTATCATTAACTTTAGAAATGTCCAATTACAAGTTAAAAGTGGCTTTTATTAAAAAATGTTTATTTAAAAAAATAACCAATTGGCTCCAATTAAATCCAAGTTTAATGAGGTCTTCTTTGTCTAGTCTGCATTCCAAATTGATTCAAGATCTCTTAACAAAGTCTATTTTCATGATGTCAGTCCTGAATGGGGCCCAAACCCATTCCCAACAGGCTCTAATATCTGTCTGACATAAAAGAAGACAGCAGTTAAACGTAACCACGAAGGACAGGTTTCTTTCATCTGATGACACTTCCCTCATGGAAGCAGCAGTTGTCTGGCCTGCAGACAGGGAGGCTTTGAGCCCTGGAACCAGGAAGAAAAGGACATGGGAGTGGGTAGGGCCTATTCACAAAACACCCTAATCCCCACTTATCCTTGGCTTTATGTAGGGATAGGTGTATATTTCAGAGTCAGACATAGTGTGGGCTTCCCAGAACTCATGCTTGGGGTCTCTTGTAGTGGGTGACCCTGGGCAGTTCACCTGGTAAGAGTGGGATCTTCTAGAATCTAGACATTTAAGAACTTTTCTTTAAAATAAGAGTACAGGGACAGATGAGTCCAAGTGAGGAGAAAAAGGGGAAGACAAGACTTTGCCTCAAAGGCACCCCATGGTCAGCCCTCTGATCCAAGGTCTATGACAGAATATAACCCTGGTGGACAGAATTAGGGGTTTGGCTTTATTTGCCCCATTCCACCCCTCTCCTTTCTGGAGTAGATTCCTCAGCTTTCTTCAGGAGCTCAACCCAAGTGAGAGAAAACTGTGGCATCATTAGGGTTGGAGTCACCCAGTATGGTAACTCATGGTGTTACCCCCACCCCCCAACAACCATGGACCTCCTCCCATACCAGACCATACAGAATCCTTAGTAATGTTTATTGTCCATTTTAATCATAGAATAATGTGATAAATATAGTTTTAAATTCCTTAAAATGTAATATTTCTTAGATTATGTGAATATTAACACCAAACTAAAACAATCTTTCTCCACTGAATTACATTATTAGTTACATTATTTGTAACTGAGTTGGAAGACTTTCTGAATTTTTCTCCTTCTTTTCCTTTAATTATTACTTCATTCTCAAAAAGTTATTGATATAGGTTCACAAATACTACTGACCATAATATTGTAGCTAAAACACCAGAAAATTTGACAAAATCATGTGATTCAAAGCATGTAATTGGGTAATAATGACAGCTCTGATCAGAGAACATTAGAAGGTTGAAAAAGTAAACTAGCATAGAGTTTTAGCCTTGTAGATACAGTGATACATGTGAGCTGGGCTTATGAAAAGGTTTTTTGCTGTTGTAACTAAATGTAGGGATATTTTAATAAAAATTAATAAATTTCTGCTGAACACTGCACAAAAATTTGATACATAGTCATTTTGGTGTCACCCCCTCTGACAGTATCACTCAGTGTGGTCTGCATCCCCCTAATAACGCTACTGAGGAAAGACACAGCAACATCTTACCATTTCTCAGGATTTGCAGCAAAGGCCTTATCACAACTACTCTCCTTTTAACTCAAGGAAGCACATGGCCTCCTCCTCAAAGATTACTAGATCCTATCTTCCCACCATGTCAAATCCTGTGGTGAGGTCAGAGAAATGCCGTTTTCTCCAGCCACGATAGCCTCCAGAGGCCACCTGCCCACCCAAGGTCGGCTGCCTCCATCTTGGAAGGGTTCACTTCACAGAGGTGGGAGAGGGGAGTCTCCTTTTAGCTGAATGTCAGTCTGTTTCTCATCGATCTGAGGCAGACATTTAGAAGGCTTAAATTCCTCAGAGCACATTCTTCTTCCCTCAGGACAGGAGAGGCCTGGCTTCGCCAGTTTTCACAAGGCTGGGAAATGCTAACTAGAAACAGGCCAGTACCTCTCCCCTCCTCCTGCTACCCCAACCCCACCCTAGCTACACAAGAGTCAACTCTCTGACTCATCCCCCAATTTATAGATGCAGAATTTTAGTTCTAATTTCTGAATCCATTAGCAGATTGGAAAATATAGGAGACCTCCATCAGAAAGATCTACTTTCCTTGAATGGGTTCCATGACAATAGGACAGATCTTCAAAGATGCAGATTCTTTAAAGATGCATGTTTCATGTCTTCTTTTCACCCGTGTGTCCTGGCTGAGCCAGCTGGAAGGCTGTCAAGGGTATGATAAGAGCTCTTTGCACAAAGCCTAGATTTAGAATAGAGAGTGCCCTGGAAGTCAAGCCACATAAGAAGGCTATGACTAGTGGGGCTTTCCTTTGACTGGTCATTCTAGTCATTTTGGCAGAGGAAAAAGAAGAGAATTCTGCAAAGTAACAAGAGGGTTTAAGTCTCTGTTTAAGTCATCATACTTGGGTAGAGCCACCCATTCCTAAGCTAGTGGGTCAAATGGGGATGATGTTTT